>NC_136065.1:1820291269-1820311269 GCF_964261635.1 Lissotriton helveticus | reverse complement strand
AGTACATAAAAAGCGAATGGTGATAGTATGTTAACATGCTGTAAATGAATAAGAGTTAGCAACACTTATAAGCAGCCGCGGGCCGTGGAGGGAGTTACGGTGAGGCAGGGAGGCGGGGAGGGGGAGAAGGGGAGAAGCAGGGTGGAGAATACAAGTACACATATCAGTAGCAAAATTACCAGCATAGTTACTAGTACATAAAAAGCGAATGGTGACAGTATGTTAACATGCTGTAAATGAATAAGAGTTAGCAACACTTATAAGCAGCCGCGGGCCGTGGAGGGAGTTACGGTGGGGCAGGGAGGCGGGGAGGGGGAGGGGCAGGGTAGAGAGGGCTCCACCCTGCTTCTCCCCCTCCCCGCCTCCCTGCCTCACCGTAACTCCCTCCACGGCCCGCGGCTGCTTATATCTCACCCTCCCTAATACACATATTATATTATTTGCTAAGAAGGTCTCTTTGTGTTGGTTTAGGGCGTGCCCATACTTTAGTGTCTTAGATTTGAAGGAATCACATCAGCATACACCAGCTCTCTCTTCATGTGAACCGCATCAACTGTTGTGTATGTGTGTTCGGCAAAGCAATATAAAACCCGCCTCATGCCCAGAATTGGCAGAAGTTGCACTTATGTTATGAGTATGAAGTCGTGGAGATCAGACCTCATAACAATTCTGTATCGTGTTGTTCTTGAAACTTTAGCACTCGCTGTACAGATATAGTTTAACAAGCAAAGCAGATAGTAGAGCAATAACATATTATTCTCATGTAAACCACGATGAACTACTAGGTGGAAAGCTAAAGCAACAACTAAGTGTCGTGTGCAGAAGTTGCAAAAAAGGAAAAATGGCGTTTAAACCGGTAATGAGCCCATGCTAACTTAACACGGTGTAAAGATATCCAGGACCTAGATGACACCTCCCCATGATCCGGAAACGAACTGAATAAGATAATAGAAGTGCCATCTCATGAGAGCAGATTGCAAGTTTATATGTGGACGGTCCGCAAGGTAAAGCATTAAAAACTAGGAAAATTTAATGCTAAAGAAAAATAAAACAGCCAAGTACTTTATCGAGTCTTAAGCCAATAGGCAAGGTAAATAATAAAAACTTGACAAATAAGTCAATGAATTGTCAATGAAATGCTAGTACTCAGCATATCAAACATGAAAAAGGTCTATGACATAACTGTGTATGCAAAATAAGCTGCAACAGCCTCCAATAGGAAGTCACCGTCTTCATCCGAAAACAGTTCAGCCATCCAATTTAAAAGCGGAAAAGAACATACGTGCTCTCCCAGCACCGGATCCTCTATCACCATCAGAGGACAGCTCGGTGGGTTTTCAAGAAAGCTCTGTTCCAAGAAAGACTGTGCTGCCGCCAATAAATTCCAGGGACCAATTAGTCCATGCATCAATGCCACAGCCATAATCCTTTCGCCAGGACAAACCAACTCGTGAGTAATGATAGGAGTCATCAGCTGATTAAAGTCGACGTCAGGAGAAACCGGTCCGCAGAGACACAAATCAATGGCCCAATCGAAATCACAGGTCAGGCAGTGAAATACAGGCTGGACACAGGTGAAGTAGGAGAATCGAAAAGATAATCCATATGCCGTGCTTAATATCGCCAACGGCATTGTGCCATAATATTCTAGCATGCGATTGCGGAACAGTGTCAGCAGCTGCAGGGTGGGAGGTTGCATAGGAGGGACATCCATATTTAAAAATGTAAAAAAGCACAAGAGCGTCCGCTGGTAATGCAAGTAAAAATGCCAATCCACGAAGCAGAGTGGAGAAAATAGAATGAAAGAAAGCAGGGATGACTCCAAAGATTTTCTCAAATGAAGTCACGAGACCACTGGTAACAACTTTAAAAAAGTGCGCCAGGGCCTTTGTGGAGGATGCGTTAAAGATAGTCCGAACCATCTTGCTGAAATTGAAAGGCAAATCTGAATTGAAAAGGGTCTGCACCTCTGTACGGGTGTTCGCTATGTGAAGCACGAAAGTTTCACGGGCCGAACTCAAGGCCACCTCTCTCTGAGACAAAAGAGCTCTTATTCTTGCCATGCCGTTGAAATCTCTCCCAAGGTTGGTATTTGTGGCCAGATTGAAAACTCCCTATGTTCATGTGTGGGAGAAAATAGAACATTTCTGCAGCAAATAACCCGTTCACTTACTGTTACGATAAAAGGAATACTTTTAATTAACTCAGAACAATCTTCATTATTGAGCATCAAATAACTACCATTTTCCAACAACTTGAACGTGGGGATGATAGCAGGAACTGGCGTGCCTTGCAACACGCAAGCCATATTTGGTCGGTGTTTGTTGCATGAACCGTGTAACTGTATGTGCCTACACATTAGTGAATGATCTGGCGTCTCAGTGCATTCCTCTCCATTCAGATAAACTTCTTGATCATCTTTGAAACATCTGTATGTGTATGGAAGCGACCAGACCTCATGAAGAAAAGCACTACCTAAAGGTTCATAACGACCTATTGGTATATATTTCATACAATTTGAAAACTTATATAAAGCAAAAGGCAGCGTTATTAAACCGTGGATAAGGCACGTTGCCAAAAAACCCGCAATCCTCTGCTGATGATGTCACTGAGCATGTCATGAATGATGTAATATGTGACATCATCAGCAGTGGATTACGGGTAATAGTATCTCTAGTTTACTCCCCTATAGCTGTCTTTCTTTTAACATAAGTGTCTGTTTCCTTCCCTTATACTTACTGTTTTTGGTTCGCTTCCGGTTCGCGTACCGGCGAGCGAACTGGGAAGCGAACTAAGAGAAATAGAGGTTGGCACAGTTCCAAATATTGTACCAATTTTTTAATAACGGGGAGGTAGTTCTGAAAAGAACTTTTTTTTTTTATTGTTTTTGTTGTTTTATATTTTTTTTATTATTTTTCGGAACATTTTTTTACTTTTTTTGAATTTTTCTGAACAGTTTTATATTTTTTGGGGTTTTTCTTGGAGGGGGCAATGAAAACGATTCATTGTAAAGGGCTCAACAGGAGCAACAAAACAAAAAAAGAAGTATTTATTATTTTGGGCGTTTCGTACAAACTTGCATATGATAGTCAATAGCTCTGTTGATCAGAGTGATGCTTCTTTCTCCGTAGGAAATGAATCCATCGCAAAATACGCAGATGTGTTTTACTTCACCAAATTTCATTTGTATATTTGGCACCATCTCCCTGCCCTCTGGTCCCGTTACTTCCGGTACAACAGATCTTCTGGCCATAATAGGGAGATTATCTAGGTCGTTCCGAAACTGTGCAGCACTGTAGTTGTTAGGATGCCACCTAGTCATATGGCGATGCATTGTGTAGTTTCCGAAACTGTATTTTTTCTCGGTTCCTCTGGACAGTCTATCTTGACATATAAGGCAAGTTACGTATCTTGCATTTACTTTTTTCTGACCTTTGGGAATTTTAAAAAATTGCCAAATGAAGTTTTCTTTCCGGTGAGACGTCCTGAGCTGCTCAGGCAAAAACTGCCTCTCTTCGTGCTCGTCGTCCTGTTCCTCTTCTTCCTCTTGTTGAATTATAACTTGAGCAGGTGGTCCACTCTTCCTTGGATGTGGTGGAGGTGGTGGGGAAGCACCAGCTGAAGCTACTAAAGAAGCCATTGCTCAGTGATCACAAAGGGTCTTTCTCTCACAATGATGAAAGTCAGAGTGAGGAAAGAAGGAGGGATTTTCATCATTTGGGAAAAACAAGAGTTCTCAACCAATCAAAAGTGTTCATTTTAGATTATATGACCTAGTCTTACATCATTAGGAAACCAAAAGTGAAATGAACCAATGAAAAGTGTTATTACCAAGTCACATGACTTGCTGTGTTTACGTTAAGCGCTTTGCAGGGCCTCCCGGTTTGCTTCCAGAAACCTGCGCTTTGCGACTCGCTTCGCGTACCAGTTCGCTAACGTAGCACGTCATATGACGTATCACGCGACAACGTGAAACGTCATGCGGACGGGAGGCGTCACAATGTTGTTTTCTAACGCGGCACTTGCGGTAAAGAAACGTTTACCGGCTCGCGGTCTATTTCGCGGCATCAAGGTCAGCTAACGGGAAGCTTCCCGATTCGCGAAGCGGGAACGAAGAAAAAAAAATATTTTAAAAAAAAATTATTCATAAACATATAAAATATATTTTTGGATTTAAAGAAGAATACATTTTACAGCTACAGATATTAGCTGTTAAAAAAACAATGAAATTCACTGAAAAAACCATAGGTTATAGACCATATATAGTTAGGAATTAGCATTTACAAAACCTTGAAAATTCACTGAAAAAACCATAGGTTATAGACCATATATAGTTAGGAATTAGCATTTACAAAACCTTATTTTACTCACACAAAACCATTGAAATTCCATATATAGTTAGTTGCACTAACTATATATCACGCACCCGCAATCCACTGCTGATGTCACATATTACATCATTCATGACATGGTCAGTGACAAAAATAATAAATACTTCTTTTTTTTGTTTTGTTGCTCCTGTTGAGCCCTTTACAATGAATCGTTTTCATTGCCCCCTCCAAGAAAAACCCAAAAAAATATAAAACTGTTCCGAAAAATTCAAAAACAGTAAAAAAATGTTCAGAAAAATAAAAAAAAAAGTTCTTTTCAGAACTACCTCCCCGTTATTAAAAAATTGGTACAATATTTGGAACTGTGCCAACCTCTATTTCTCTTAGTTCGCTTCCTAGTTCGCTCGCCGGTACGCGAACCGGAAGCGAACCAAAAACAGTAAGTATAAGGGAAGGAAACAGACACTTATGTTAAAAGAAACACAGCTATAAGGGAGTAAACTAGAGATACCATTACCCGTAATCCACTGCTGATGATGTCACATATTACATCATTCATGACATGCTCAGTGACATCATCAGCAGAGGATTGCGGGTTTTTTGGCAACATGCCTTATCCACGGTTTAATAACGCTGCCTTTTGCTTTATATAAGTTTTCAAATTGTATGAAATATATACCAATAGGTCGTTATGAACCTTTAGGTAGTGCTTTTCTTCATGAGGTCTGGTCGCTTCCATACACATACAGATGTTTCAAAGATGATCAAGAAGTTTATCTGAATGGAGAGGAATGCACTGAGACGCCAGATCATTCACTAATGTGTAGGCACATACAGTTACACGGTTCATGCAACAAACACCGACCAAATATGGCTTGCGTGTTGCAAGGCACGCCAGTTCCTGCTATCATCCCCACGTTCAAGTTGTTGGAAAATGGTAGTTATTTGATGCTCAATAATGAAGATTGTTCTGAGTTAATTAAAAGTATTCCTTTTATCGTAACAGTAAGTGAACGGGTTATTTGCTGCAGAAATGTTCTATTTCCTCCCACACATGAACATAGGGAGTTTTCAATCTGGCCACAAATACCAACCTTGGGACACGTTTCAACGGCATGGCAAGAATAGGAGCTCTTTTGTCTCAGAGAGAGGTGGCCTTGAGTTCGGCCCGTGAAACTTTCGTACTTCACATAGCGAACACCCATACAGAGGTGCACACCCTTTTCAATTAAGATTTGCCTTTCAATTTCAGCAACATGTTTCCGACTATCTTTAACGCATCCTCCACAAAGTCCCTGGCACACTTTTTTAAAGTTGTTACCAGTGGTCTCGTGACTTCATTTGAGAAAATCTTTGGAGTCATCCCTGCTTCCTTTCATTGTATTTTCTGCACTTTGGTTCGTAGATTGGCATTTTTACTTGCATTACCAGCGGACGCTCTTGTGCTTTTTTACATTTTTAAATATGGATGTCCCTCCTATGCAACCTCCGACCCTGCAGCTGCTGACACTGTTCCGCAATCGCATGCTAGAATATTATGGCACAATGCCGTTGGCGATATTAAGCACGGCATATGGATTATCTTTTCGGTTCTCCTACTTCACCTGTGTCCAGCCTGTATTTCACTGCCTGACCTGTGATTTCGATTGGGCCATTGATTTGTGTCTCTGCGGACCGGTTTCTCCTGACGTCGACTTTAATCAGCTGATGACTCCTATCATTACTCACGAGTTGGTTTGTCCTGGCGAAAGGATTATGGCTGTGGCATTGATGCATGGACTACTTGGTCCCTGGAATTTACTGGCGGCAGCACAGTCTTTCTTGGAACAGAGCTTTCTTGAAAACCCACCGAGCTGTCCTCTGATGGTGATAGAGGATCCGGTGCTGGGAGAGCACGTATGTTCTTTTCCGCTTTTAAATTGGATGGCTGAACTGTTTTCGGATGAAGACGGTGACTTCCTATTGGAGGCTGTTGCAGCTTATTTTGCATACACAGTTATGTCATAGACTTTTTTCATGTTTGATATGCTGAGTACTAGCATTTCATTGACAATTCATTGACTTATTTGTCAAGTTTTTATTATTTACCTTGCCTATTGGCTTAAGACTCGATAAAGTACTTGGCTGTTTTATTTTTCTTTAGCATTAAATTTTCCTAGTTTTTAATGCTTTACCTTGCGGACCGTCCACATATAAACTTGCAATCTGCTCTCATGAGATGGCACTTCTATTATCTTATTCAGTTCGTTTCCGGATCATGAGGAGGTGTCATCTAGGTCCTGGATATCTTTACACCGTGTTAAGTTAGCATGGGCTCATTACCGGTTTAAACGCCATTTTTCCTTTTTTGCAACTTCTGCACACAACACTTAGTTGTTGCTTTAGCTTTCCACCTAGTAGTTCATCGTGGTTTACATGAGAATAATATGTTATTGGTCTACTATCTGCTTTACTTGTTAAACTATATCTGTACAGCGAGTGCTAAAGTTTCAAGAACAACACGATACAGAATTGTTATGAGGTCTGATCTCCACGACTTCATACTCATAACATAAGTGCAACTTCTGCCAATTCTGGGCATGAGGCGGGTTTTATATTGCTTTGCCGAACACACATACACAACAGTTGATGCGGTTCACATGAAGAGAGAGCTGGTGTATGCTGATGTGATTCCTTCAAATCTAAGACACTAAAGTATGGGCACGCCCTAAACCAACACAAAGAGACCTTCTTAGCAAATAATATAATATGTGTATTAGGGAGGGTGAGATATAAGCAGCCGTGGAGGGAGTTACGATGGGGCAGGGAGGCGGGGAGGGGGAGAAGCAGGGTGGAGCCCTCTCTACCTTGCCCCTCCCCCTCCCCGCCTCCCTGCCCCACCGTAACTCCCTCCACGGCCCGCGGCTGCTTATAAGTGTTGCTAACTCTTATTCATTTACAGCATGTTAACATACTGTCACCATTCGCTTTTTATGTACTAGTAACTATGCTGGTAATTTTGCTACTGATAATATGTGTACTTGTATTCTCCACCCTGCTTCTCCCCCTCCCCGCCTCCCTGCCTCACCGTAACTCCCTCCACGGCCCGCGGCTGCTTATAAGTGTTGCTAACTCTTATTCATTTACAGCATGTTAACATACTATCACCATTCACTTTTTATGTACTAGTAACTATGCTGGTAATTTTGCTACTGATAATATGTGTACTTTTATTATCTAAGGTACTACGCCTGAGAAGACGGCATTAGTAAATAAACATTTCAAATACACATCTGTTCTTCTTAACTCCATGTTCTGGTTTCTAAGAAATCTATAACGACCGACTGTTCATGAGTTCCACGTATCCTGAGGTACTATAAGTTCATATTCTGGATTGTCTAAACATTGAGAGTTTGTTATATCCAATGTGACACTGTACCTAGCTTGCTAAGGAGTTTTTGATTACTAACGTGAGTTTTGGGACACCCTAATTCGCCGAGGTTCCAATCCTCTGTCCACAGTTCTGTGTGAGAACAGAAACCCTGCGACAGGGGCACCCCCGACCCTTGCTGGAGCTTCATCACACTTGCGATACAACTCCAGCAATGCATTTGCCGAGGTTCCAATCCTCTGTCCACAGTTCTGTGTGAGAACAGAAACCCTGCGACAGGGGCACCCCCGACCCTTGCTGGAGCTTCATCACACTTGCGATACAACTCCAGCAATGCGCCACCTTTACGGCACAGATACATCACGCATCTGTGCTGTTTTTGCCCCATGATGCGCCGCATTGTAAATGCAGCACACCATAGGTGACGGAACAGCGGCACAGAATGACTAACACATCCCTGGTGATGCGCCAGTCATCATAAATGTATCCCTATGCTTCTTATCTTGTTGGAGATGAACCGCCATATGTATCATCAAAGTTATTTGCATTTCCTAAATAGCGAACTTTAAGGAATAAATAGCGATTCTTTACCATTCCTAGTTTGCGATGAGCTATTTGCTAATTAGCCGAATGTAGCCCAATGAAGCCCAATGTAGCCCAATGTAGCCCAAAGATGGCCGCCAGACACACAAAAAAACAAATGTAGCCCAAATATCAGCCAGATGTAGCCCAACTATAGCCCAGTGACAGAATGACCAATCAGCTTCGCAAACCTCCGTTACGCGAAGCGGAGCGCTGTTACAGATATATATCTTTTTTTGAACGTTAATTTTTCAAAATCCACTGGAGCACATATATTGAGACCTAGCAAAGGCACATCGGGCTACCAGTCCCTAATATTTTGCCAAGTTTCGTGCAAATCCATTCAGCCGTTCAATTATTATTATTATTTTTTTTTTTTGCCCCGCGGGGCCCTTTTAAAACCTCCACATCAAACCTAGGGGGTCAGCGAGGATCTACTATGCCCCCTTATAGTTATTTCCCCCTTTGTTTTGACCTCCTCTTGTCTCTCGATCCTACCGAGAGACAAGATGGCGGCCGCTACGGACTGTTTGGAATGTTGACAGACGCCGGAGAACCAATCAGCTTCGCTTCACAAAGCTCCGTTGCGCGAAAAGTCCGCGAACCAGTGCGCTGCCCGGTCCGCTGTTACAGATATATATCTTTTTTTAAACGTTAATTTCTCAAAATCCACTGGAGCACATATATTGAGACCTACAAAAGGCACATCGGGCTACCAGTCCCTACAATTTTGCCAAGTTTCGTGCAAATCCATTCAGCCGTTCGGGCTAAAAGTGAGGCCAACCGCCCTATGGAAAACTCAATGTTAAAAACACGTTTTGGGACCCCCCTTTTTTCTCGGCCCCCACTGGACGAACCCCCCCCCAAATTTTCAAGGGCTGCTCAGAAACAAAATGTGCCATTTTCCTGAAAATTTCAGCCAATTCCGTCCACAAACGCCAAAGTTATTAGACATAGAATTTTCAAAAAACCCATAGAGAAAAAATCCTAACTATATATACCTACTGGCGACCGCCAGTAGGTAATATATATATATATATATATATGGATATATATATATATACAACAACGTCCAATCCGCAGACAAGACGAAATGAGCCGCAACTCACAGCCGGGCTGTGAGTTGCGGCTCATTTCGTCTTGGACGTTGTTGGATTTACGAGCGGCTTGGTTCGGCTGCAGGAGCTACGCACCGCTATGCAGCGCCATTGAGGGAAGACAGGAACCATTTTGTGGATATATATATATATATATATATATATATATATATATATATATATATATATATATATATATATATATATATATATATATATATATATATATGTGTGTGGAGATATATATATATATATATATATGTGTGTGGAGATATATATATATATATATATATATATATATATGTGTGTGGATATATATATATATGTGTGTGGATATATATATATATGTGTGTGTGGATATATATATATATGTGTGTGTGGATATATATATATATATGTGTGTGTGGATATATATATATGTGTGTGTGGATATATATATATGTGTGTGGAGATATATATATGTGTGTGGAGATATATATATGTGTGTGGATATATATATATATATATATATATATATATATATATATATATATGTGTGTGTGGATATATATATGTGTGTGTGGATATATATATGTGTGTGTGGATATATATATATATATGTGTGGATATATATATATATAGTGTAGTGTAGTTCCTATTATCCCAATAGGCTCTGCGCATTGGAATAATACCTCCAATAGTATAGACCTAGACCAGGCGTTAACTAGGTCTTCTACTGTCGATATTAGACTTAAAGTTTTGGGTTTGCCAGCTAGCTCAGAGTTCACTAGAAACTTTCTCGAATAGGCAAGGAGGAGTTGAACCTCCCTGTATAGACAAGAAGGGATTTAGTTTCTGACAACCATAGAACATGACAACTTTGCTCTCCCCTAATCAAGAGTATATCTCGACAACTTATTTTACTCAGTCAGTACGTGCATTCTTAGTTTCACCAGATTGTAGAGAAAAGGAAGAGACGGGCGTGTTTAATAAAAGATGTTATTTATTGATCAGTCTCTTTTCTCGTACAAGAGAAATGAATCGATATTATTGCAATACTTATGGTTAAGTAAAGTGCATACAATAAAAGCAGAAGTATAAAATAATACTGTAAAAACATTTATATGGTTTCTAAGCCATATGGTGTTTTAAAATGGATAAAATAGATACATACATATAAATCATTTGACTAATCGTACTCAACTGGTGCTTCTAACTACGCCTACCCCAGTGTACCTGACCTAAGCCTAATACGTGGGCGGGGATAGAAAGTAGCAGTTTAAGTTAAGTTTGTTTTGCCAAGAGCCTGACTCAAGAATTCTCTGCAAAGGGTTATTCAGTTCTGTACCTTGAATCTAGGATGGTTGAGGGATGGTATCTCTCGTCTGTGGTCTCGATATTCCAAGCTGCCTGGGAGGGCTGCTCGGAAGCGCCGGAGCTGGATTTCTCGGCAGGAGAAAGCAGCGTCTCGTTCTCAGCGCGTCAGGAAGGCGGGGCAGCGCCAGTGGGCTTCGCTTCTCTGCTGGGCTTCGGCAAGTCTCGCTGCTCCGATCTCGTCACCACCGCGTGTGTTTGCTTAAGGCAATATCGGTAATATTTATACCAGTAAGGTGCCGGGATTGACGTAAGGATGGACATAGATATGTCAATAAGGATGTCATACGAGCTGGTTGTTAGCACATTCTTTTACTGAAGTTCTTTGAGAAATCAAAACAATGGCCGCAGGGATTTTCCCAGGTTGTCATAGGTTTGATTTGTTTTGAGAACTCCGTATGCCTTATCAGGGGCTGGAGGAATATTGCTTGCCTAATTAGATGGCAAGCGTTATGACCTAATCAGATAACGCGCTCCTGTGCCGTGGTCTGGCTTAATCAGATAACGGTTTCTGCATCATGGGATGGCTGCTAGTTAATTTGTTAACCAGAATAGGGTCAGGAATAGGGGGATCTATACAGAACCTATAAGAATACATCACACCCACTCCACGCTAACTATGGCCATATTTACGAATCTAGGCATAGTAAAACACACTGTAGAGTATCGTGTATACCTTACCACCCCAAAATACACATAATGCATTTCGAAATTATGTAATATACGGGGAAAAAAATAGTCACATGTACTATATGCACTCAAGCAGTAGAATAATGCTAAATTAATCACGCATATGTATACATTATTAGTAATCGAATATGAGAATTACACATGAAATGGCTCTTAATACAGAAAAGTTCGAGACCACTTCATCACAGTTCAAAAAATATTTATGAACATACCAGCGGGCAGCTAATGTCTATGAAGTTTCTAAAAACAGAAATTAGTTCTCTAAGAATAGTTCTTACTTTAAGCAGAAGATAAGTGTCCCGAAAAATTATAAAAAATATTTTGGGGCTGCTAAAAAAATTGCTGTCCGTGGACTGGAGTAAAAGTTGATCTTGCTACTTTATTATTAAAGTTGAAGGCCAAATTCAAGGTGTCGGGAACGCCGTGTGCTAGCTTGCTCAAGAGTCGTTATTTCTGCTCTGGTGAGAACATCATATCATTGAGACTGCTGAAAAAGCTGTCAACAGCTTCCTGTGAGAGTTCCACTAACTCGGAAAAAGATGTAACCATGCATTCATTTGCATGATTGTCTCCATTGACGTTTTGAGTAGTATTGCTGACAGAAGGTTGTACCTGATCGATGCTGCTTTCATCTTGATCTTCACTACCCCTTAATCGTAGTGGTGAAGTTTCCACGAATGCCGTCATCAGGATTGGCAGCCGTTGAGGGCAGCACAATGCATGAGCCTTTACCGGACCCAACAATGTTTCTGCATCCATTGGCGCATCCGATTGTAGCGTCAGACAGGTGTCCAACACGCATTCTTCTCCGCACAGCATGCACCTTAATACAGCTAAAACACATCTTTGCCATATCGGCCGAAATGAAAGAAACCAAGTCATGTTCAGGTCTCTAAGCCGGGTTAGTCCCAGGATTTTTGATATCCGGTCCCGGTATCCAATGGCTCGGATTGTTTCTTCCCTTGTCGCAGGTGTTTTGTCTGTGACATGGTTTGCCATAACGAAATATGAGGACTAAGAATAGTATTCCTGCAATTAGTCCCAAAATGAGGGGAACTCCTCCAAAAATCGAATGGACGAGGTCTGGAAAAATACCCAGTATGGCTTTGAATGGTGTTAATGCCATCGAAAATACTGTCTTAAATTCATTTGAGACTCCACTGGTATCAGAAATATTTAAGATTTCATTCAGGATTTCTGCGAAATGTATGGGGGAATTAGTTGATAACAATGAATGAATCTCTGCAGTCGTCCTTGCGACTAGGAGATCATACGTTTCTTTTGATGACGTGAGCCTGGTCGGCGTCTGAAGAAGCACTGTTTTCATTCTGCTTAAAGTATCAACTAGAATAGAAGTAATTTTCAAGTTAGGCCATGCCCTTGCCTCCCTGTCTGGAAAGGAGCTGGGGAACAATAAGCGTCCACAGCACATGACCTTCGCAGTCGTACTTACGAGATAAGGAACCCCGGGCAGTAGACTACAACATCTGTGATCCACAATTAGAATGTAACTCCCGTTATAGAGTCTTGTAAAGAATGGTTCTATCTCTGTTGCAGGTGCGCCTAGCTGGTGACATGAAAGGTTATTTGAGTTCCCTTCACAGGCTCCATGCAAACTAATTCCATTACACAGAAGTGTACCGCTTAGTGACATTGCACAATTATTGCCACTAAGAAACACTTTCTGTCCTTTATTACTGACACATGCATGTGAATAGGGCAAGTTCCATGTTGTCTTAATGTACCCTTTCCCCAATTTTTCATACATCCCAGCCTGTATATATTTTTGGCAGTATTGAAACCTGAAAGTAGATATCGGAATATTAATTATCCCATGTATTATCCATTCAATGACAGGTCGTTCTGACATTGTCAATGGTAATCTCTCGAGTTTCTCAATGCTCAGGATTGTATAATCAGCACCCTTCTGTGCCATACTGATTTGTTTATCAGTAAGGTTAAAGATATTGAATAGTGACGTTGTGTTGATTAAACGCCAAGGCACATAGCCTGAACGCAGATTTTGTAACGTCCAGCCAAGCTGTACAATAGAACGCAATTCAGACTGACCGTGTTGTAACAACAGTAAGTCTTGCGATATTATGTCGATTGCTGAAGACACAATACTGTCCAATAAAAAGATTCTGGAGGACAGAGTCATTAACCCATTGTCCACTACAGAAAGTGATTTTTCCAAATTGATACGGTCAATTTCCCGTATACTTTCTGCTGTCTCAATTTGAGTTATCTTCCAGGCTTCGTTGTAAGCTGCATATATAGAGGCTGCTATGAAGCGTTTTTGACGCTGTTTGCGCGGTCCCATAATGAAATCACGCAAGTCAGCACCATCAGTAAGTAAAGTTAGGTGTTGCTTAATCTCTGTCAGTGTGGAAGTTTGTAGCCATTGAAGGCAGAGTTTGCCCACACTGTAGGTGGTGATTATCCCTGGGTGTTGTCTTTGGGAATATCTAGGGTCTGGCCTGGTCAATGTGAACCCCTGTGTTTTGTTCAGGAATCTGTCTTGACAGTTATTAGTATCTGTGGGCCAGATTAACCATTGTTTCCAATCAGGATTTGTTCTGTTTTGGTTTAGTACATAGTTTACGTCTATCTCTTCATCCGCAGAGTTATTGCTGTTCATTGTTGGTTTTGGAATAGACGGTTTATTTAAGTCTTTGATTTTGGCTAGGCCAAGACAGGTAGTTTGTTGAATAGTTTCATTCAAGAATATAATTTGTTCTGGGATCATGCAGGCTCTAAACAATGATTCTATACCTTGTACTTGCCATTCTTTTGTACCCCAAACACTTTTTACTTCCACATTTTTATCCCAATAATCAAAACCAAATGTATTAATCTGTTCAAAAAATGAGTCCGAATATATAAATTTTGTGTTTGTAAGCATGGTTTTTGTTCCTGTCTTATTCGACAATTTAAAATAAAATGTTTCAGCTTTACTTGTATTGAACCCTGAAAAATATGAATATTTGTCATAAACGGTTCTTGAGCTTCCTTTTGGAGGGGTTGCACAATGTTCCCATTGATTATAATTTAAAACATTTCTAGGTTGTGCAGATTTATGTAGAAAATGGTTACCATAGTGGTTGTAGCAGTACATACTTCATAATTAGATGAACCCTGCAAATAATCATGTTTTGGTAAATTTAGCAGACATCACTAGATCAGACATGTCATTAATACTTTCAAAGTCCCAATCATCAGCAAATGAGTTTGGTTTTACAAAGTCACTCAACGAGATCTTAATTTGGTGTGGATATTTGAGGATCTCAACCGGACCATAAATTTCATAGTCAGTATTGTCCCATGCTACCCCACCCGGTATAGGATTGGCTGTGAAGTTGACTGAAGAAAGTTCTCTTTTCTTGACGTGTGAAGACGAGTGTGGCTTGAGGATCAAGTTGATTTTCTGGCTTGCTGTGTCCATTTTTGCATATTTTCCCTCAATGAAGCGTCCCAAGCATAGTATCATGATGAGCCAAAGTATGAGGATAAATACACCAAAGGACACCCAAAATTCAATCCATGGAGAAATCAGATAGGTTTCTTTCAGCTGTTTCAAAAGCTCCTTAGCTCTGACTTTAAGGGTTTTTGTTGATGGCTGTGCCTTTGATTCACTGAGGTCTTCAGAGGAACCATTGAAGTTTATGAAGTAGCCGGATGCTGTTCTATCAATTGTTCCAATTGCTTCAGGATTACTGTTTCTTGCAGCTTCAGCATATTCATTTGTTACTTCATTGTAGGTTGATGTGTCTGTCTTTATTTGGGTATTCAGAGGTGTGAGTTCCATTGCATTGTTGCATAGTCCTTGTTGATGTTCTGTAGGGGTTTCGAATGTGATTAGCCTTTTAGTTAGCACCTCTGTACTTGTAGCAAACCTCGGTGTTCTGCTACTTATCGGGAGTCCACTTGGCCTACTGTTTGTTATCGGCCACATGATTGTGGTTTTACCAGGTCGATGGATACAACTCGGTTCTCCTTTTTACCAGCAAGCGGCGGTAGTACAACTGATCTTGTCCCGTTGATAGACAAGACAGGAACTGCTTTTCTATAAGAAGGCCCAAATTCCTTCTTTACCGCGATCTTTTCTCTGACTAGATCTCCGATTTTTGGAATCCAGACAGGTCTTGCTGGGACAGGCGGTGTTTCTTCAGTGGTTATTGGCTGTTGTTTCAACTTTATGTTGCTCAGGTCTTTTCTTGTTTCATTTAAGTCCTGTAAAATAGCCAAACGATCTTTGATATCAAAGCTTTTTTCTTTCACCACTGAAGTCTGACTGTCAAGATCTAAGACTAACATCCTAGTTCCAAACAATAATTCGTACGGACTGAATCCCTTCAGAGAATTTCTTGGCAAGTTGTTTAGACTACGTTGGACACTTATTAGATGTTTGACCCACCCAGCTCCCGAACCTAATACCTTAGCTGTTATAGATCGCTCTATGCCTTTGGTTTTTTCTTTACACCATCCCGTATCCCTCAGGAAGGAAGTGAGAAGATTTCCGCAAATGCAATGCTCATTCTGGCCAAGCACTCCTCACAAACCCGAGAGGCAAATGGGAAGATATTGGTCAGTACGTAGCATGCTTCTAGCGTATATGCCATTATAGACTTGCAAATCTTGATATAACAGTTCTGGCGTCAGCCAAAAGTTGGGGTCTACATTATAAGTGAAAACTAGTCTCTGTATGTTAATACGATGCATTTTTCATATTGGGATTATTTTTTATTGTTGATCCTTTCTGGTGTGAAACGCCAAGGTAATATACCGTTTCTTTCACCACTGCGATTTCTGTTACAGTTTGGGCAGTTTTTTACAAAAATGGTATGATGCAGGCTCATGCCTAGCCACCAGTACACTGATTGTAATTCTTCCAGAGAATCTTTTAGTTTGAGGTGTCTGAGACCCTCGCCCATATGTGCGTCTGCTATTAACAAGCCTCTCCTGTCCATGTTTGGAATCACTCTATCCCCCACTCCAGGGATTCGAGCAAAAGGAACGGAGTTCGCATCGATTATGTATGTATATTTGAGTGGGTAACTGATCGGTAACGCTGAGCAGTCGCCTTTTGATGACGTTTTCACTGCCAGCACAGTTTCTCCGTCAATGTATTTTACTGCACGCTTTTTTCTAGCTACGGAAGCCGATTCAGTTGCTACCGCTATGGCTTTCTCAGCCAATGAATTCCCTGCAACGTGAACGCCATCACGCTGATGACTCAGTGTATGTATCACGTGAGTCTTTGGTAGTTCCTTTTGTAAAAGAACTATTTGTTCCCAAAGCAGTTTTTGCTTTATTGTTGCACCTGTGTCATCTTTGTAACCGTTTTGATTCCATTTCTGTAAATCGCTGTTATTTGATTTGACGCAGTAATACGAATCGGACACTGAGTGTCGGGAATTCGCGATCTGCATTATCTAGCGCCATTTTCAATGCTATTATTTCAGTCTGCTGTTCTGAATTAGTTTCTACTGAGTGTGTTTTTGTTAATAGAGGTCTTAGTATACCTCCGCGCCACACTTCTTTTGTAATCCCACATGTGGGGTTGTATGCTTGTTCTCCCCAAACGGATGGTTGAGCATGTCCGTCTGTATAGATTACACAAGCGTACTGTCGCAATGGCAGAATGTCGATTGGCAGAGGGAATATTCTTTCATATTCTAGATATTTTAGTTCCTCTAGTTCTGGATCAAAGTAGTATTTTACTTTGTCCATTGTAATGGAATTCACCCATTGTATCCATTCCGGATTCAATGCTGTTGTTGGTAAATTACACGGGGTTGTTAATGCCTCAAAGGCTGATTCTGCTGTTCTGTCTGTGATGTGTCTACCGTCAGCTTTATCTTTTTCTCTAGCTATTGCGGTTTGAACTGCATGAACAATGTTTTCTTTAATGCTGAATTTCTTTTCAGCTTCTGTGTAAAAGTGTGATTTGAATGCAATTGGTACCTTTTCTCCCTCGTTAGAGGTCAGGTATGTGAATCCGCATCTTCCTGGGATGACTCGAATCACAAGGTTGCGTGTTATCACGTGTTTCTAATTTTGTTTTAATTAACATATCTGTTTGTAAGGATCTCAGAATTTCTGTGTGTTTTTGAGTCCAATTTGTTTTTTTTAAATCTGGTTTTATTAGATCATAAAGGGGTTTGACCCTTTCTGCGTAATTTGCAATGTATGTTCTTCCGAAATTTAGGAAACCTAGAATTGACTGTAGGTTTTTTAGTGTTCTAGGTGCTTGGAGTACGGCACATTTCTCTAGGAAATTGTCAGCCAGGCTTTTGCCTTCACTTGATAATTCATATCCTAAGAACAGGACTGTTAGATGGGCAATTCTAGATTTTTTAAAGTTGAATTTGTAACCCTCTGCTGCGAACCCAAGTATTATGGTGTTCACTCTCTTCAAGTGAGTATCCAAGTCATCATCTGTTGGGTATATGTCATCGACATAAGATAATGCTTCGTCATCATATGTTTGTAGTAACTCTGTTACTCTCGCTGAGAATAATCCTGGGCTGTTCTTGTACCCCTGGGGTAACCGACAGAATTCTTTTTGAGCGCCATTTATTGAGAACGCTGATAAGTATCTGCTCTCTGGTGCTATATTTTGACAAAAGAATCCATTAGAGATGTCTAATGTTGTTTTATATTTTTTGCGCACTATGTTATTCATTAGTGCAGCACTATGCGAGTTTTGTACTGCAAAAGTTTTGCAACATGAGTTAAGGTGTCTGTAATCCAAAACTAGACGATATGAATTGTCTGGTTTGGAGACAGGAAACAAAGGGTTGTTCATTTGTGAGGTGCAAGTTTCAATCACCCCCTGGTATTCTAGTTGATCTAGAATTTCTTTTACCTGTTTTTTAGCTTCTTGCTTGATTGGATACTGCCTTTGTGCAGTAGGTTGTGATTTTAACTGGATTTTGTGTGGAGGGGATTCCTCATCCCATCCCACATGATTTTTATATAAAGCAGGAGCTTGAGCTACTGCCCACTTTCTTGCAAGTGTATATTTTTTATGAATTGGAATATGATTTGAGAAGGCAGGCATAATTATTTCTTCGCCATGTGGGCACTCCCTGACAAACTCTGGTGGCCAATCTTTTTCAGCTAGAAGGATGTCATAGCCCTTGGAGAGATTATCCCAAAAATTATTTTTCTAGTCTTATCCCCTTCTATACGTAAAGTTATTTCATATATTTTGTGAGGTTTGCTAACTCTGGTGTCCTCAGTTTCCACTTGAATGTATTCATTCGTGTCCACTGTCTCCAGATGATTCATAAGGACTTTGCGTGCTATGCTCACTTCTGCTGCGCTGTCTAGCATTCTGAGCCCACTCTCCGTTTTTCAGCTGTGTCCTCAGTATTCTCGGCATTGTTGAATACTTTAATACTGGCTACCTTCTTCTTTGGAAGCTGTAATTTTTTATTTGGATGAGCAGGTTCCTTGTCTTTGGACTTGACGTGCCCTTCCCTGGGTTCCGATCGTCCTCTTCTTTCTGATTTCTGCGAGGAAGTCTGAAAAGATTGAGAGGGACGTGTATCAAAATCTTGATATCTATCCGGTTTCTTTGTTATCCCTATTTCTAAGGTTGTATCTTTTCACAGAGGGCTCCCTTTGGGGAGACTTGGGTCCTTGGTCCGGAGATCTTTCTCTCCGCCGAGGAGACCTTCCTCTGGACTGGAATCTCTTTTCTTTTGGATTGGATTGTTTGTTTCCATCCCAGTTCTTCTTTTGACTGTTTAGATTATTTTTAATAAATATTTTTTCAGGACTTTCAATTAGTTGGGGCTTCACTGGTATTCCACCCAAACTATCTCTACCTAGTTCTTCATAGGATTTTTCTATAATTCTGGCAATTTCAGCTGGTTGGTCTGCTATATCTGTCTCTTTTAACCTCTGGCGGATCGCCACATTCGCTGCTTCTCCTTTTATGTTGGCTAGTAATATTGCCGAGACCTGCTTGAAGTCTTTTAGTAATTTCATACCGAGAGTTAAAGCGGGTTCTGGACCGTATTCGTCTTGAATTTGTTTTAGCACATCTGGTATTACTGACATGGATGGAACTCCATGTGTTTTTGTGTAAATGGAAGCAAAGACTGTACCCCAAGTGTCACAGTCCTCCACGTGTGGTGCGATTCCCATTGGAAGACAGATAGTCAGAATCCTGTGTTTATCCACAGGGGTGGTGTCTGGAAACACCGCCTCTATTTGGGTGATTTTTTGTG
Organism: Lissotriton helveticus; assembly: GCF_964261635.1. Taxonomy (NCBI): domain Eukaryota; kingdom Metazoa; phylum Chordata; class Amphibia; order Caudata; family Salamandridae; genus Lissotriton; species Lissotriton helveticus. The sequence goes on along the minus strand of NC_136065.1, from coordinate 1,820,291,603 downwards.
CTAACCAGAATGGTATTTGTTCCCGTTTAGCTGGTACTTTACCTAGGCAGGACTGTATGTTCTGTGGTGTAATTTTATTTGTGTTCCCCTGATGTGGGGTCAGCTGTGGAATTTTAATTACTGGTTGGATAGTTGAAGTCCGCATTACATATTGGACTAGTTGTCTATATATTTTAATTAATTGTTTTAGTTGTACTAAAAGATCTGCTGCAGACATTCTTTCGATGTCTGGATGTGGTGTGTATCCGGCTAGGACCGGCCACGTTGCTCCTGGTCTACCTAGTGGACCGAGCCTGGTGATGTGATTATTATGTTTTAGGGCGCCATTAAACAA
>NC_136065.1:1820276269-1820286269 GCF_964261635.1 Lissotriton helveticus | reverse complement strand
ATCAGTGATGTCATTTGAGATGTCATCAGTGATGTCATCAGTGATGTCATTTGAGATGTCATCAGTGATGTCATCAGTGATGTCACTGACCATGTCATGAATGATGTAATATGTGACATGATCAGCAGTGGATTGCGGGTGCGCGATATATAGTTAGTGCAACTAACTATATATGGAAGTTCAATGGTTTTGTGTGAGTAAAATAAGGTTTTTTAAATGCTAATTCCTAACTATATATGGTGTATAACCTATGGTTTTTTCAGTGAATTTTCAAGGTTTTGTAAATGCTAATTCCAACTATATATGGTCTATAACCTATGGTTTTTTCAGTGAATTTCAATGGTTTTTTAATAGCAAATATCATAAGCTGTCGAATGTCAAGTACGTGGTAAGTAAAAACATTTTCGTGTTTATGCACACTGATCTGCTTTGAATACTGCCCCCCACCCCTCATTTCTATTAGGAGTACTCTCTCTTTGCAGATAGTGAAGGGTAGTTAACGCAGCCCTTTGCCCCCTTTGTAATACGTCGTGCCTGCTTCTCTCTCCATTTGATTGATTGTTCTCTTTGGTTCATTCTCTATTTACAAACAAGCACAGAGTCGCAATACTCTGTTTAGTCTTTGCAGATAGCGAAAAATCGTGTAAAAAAACAAAAGGAATCGAGCAAAATCAGTAGGCCACTAATGGGATCTCTTTTTGACCTCGCTAAAATAGAAACATTAGGAACAAACTGTTGAAAATAGCAATGCGTATGTACATAAGCGGCGTTCATTTGTGTTCACAGTACCCCTTGTTGATTGTTTCAATGGAGCATTGAATTGTTCGAAGTTAATTCTCTTAAGGATCTTCTCTACCTGCAAACGAGGAAGAATAGGAATATTCTCTCTCCCTTTGCAGATAGTGAAGGGTAGGTAACGCAAGCCTTTAACACGTCGTACCTATTTCATTCCTCATTGATTGATTGATTGTCCGAACATTGACTGTTTGGGAATTAGTTCTTTTTGGAGGTATTCCCTGTTTGCAAATAAACGTAGGAAAATCTTTGCAAGTAGTGAAAGGGTACGTAATGCGGACCTTTCACCCCCGTTGTAATCTGTCATGCATATCTACTCCCCACTGATTGATGCACCTTTTTCACCCGGACCATTTACTAGAGATACGTCATCTGGCCCGACCAGAGAGCACCCCTAGTGAAAAGGACATATGCAATAATAACGAAGTGATCACTGTATCCTGTTAACAGAAACTTTACCATGAAACAACCTGGAAAGAAAAAAATAGGAAAACGAAAATCAGTAGGCCACTGATGAACATGAACTTTTATTAAACAACAAACAAAGAAACGATAACATAACGTAATGATAAAACCTATTAATGTCCTAGAAACAAGAAAACGTTAAAGTATGCCAGTGGTGAGAGACCAGAAAAACAGTCCGAGAAACCAAATCACCCCTCGCTGTCCCAACTCATGCACTCTGAAAAGTTCAAAGTTTTGAGGAGTGCTTGTAACATTGTCTGAAGCCTATTTGCAATTGCTTCATCTTCACTATTCTTAAAGTAAGTGGGGGCTGTTGTGATGCGGTGCCACCCTGAACCGCTTGACGGAGGCCCCCGAGGGACGGTGTCATGTCGCGGACTCGGAGGGGGCGCTTGGCTCCGGCCCCCTCCCCAAGTCGTGTTGCCCTGGTGTGGCCTGAGATCGCCCCCGACATAGGTGGCCGGCTCCCGGGGTCAAGCGGAACTTTTTTCCTTTTGGTGACTCTTCCATTCTTCACCTTGTCCCACAATCCGTTTCACCTAAAGACACGCTGTAGTGGGGCACCCCTTTTCCGTTTCATTTGCCATTCAGCCCGCTTTTGCTACACTGTGCCTCTTCCGCTATTCAGCTGTTTACCGCCCGCTCTTTCGACTACAGCGTCTCGCTCACCATGTACTTGAGTTGCTCCCGCTCTTGCGGCGCAGCGATAGGCGGCTGCCACAGGACTCTCAAAATGGCGGCCATCTCTTCAGATTTGGGCGTGGTCCACTAAAATGGGCCTGCGACACCTTGGAACTCGGACGCTTGTCTGCTAGAGCTTGGGCTCCATTCGCGAAAGCGTCCCCTCATCCTTGAAGATTCTACAAAAGTCTTGGGGGCCCCCGACTCCCGCAGGCTTCTGGTGGGGAGCGCCTAGCATGATTGCTCGTGGAATGGCCACGACGGAGCTACGAAATGGTGGTGCTCTCATGCTAACGCCAGCTTCAGTCTGAAACATCCAGAAACACTGTAGACTACCAATTCGATCAGTTCCGGTAGCGCTCCAACGTGACCCGGTAGAGAAGAACTTGCCCTCCCCTCTTTGACTGATGGTTCTTGTTGCCTGTCCCTTCTGTTGTCATTTAACAGAACTATTTAGCCTGCTGAAAGGGGTTGTGTGCCGTCCGCTGGTTGGTCGAGACATTTTGACTATATTCTGGACCTGCGTTGTCGCGTAATGCGTCATATGACGCGCCGCGTTAGAAAGTTTAATAAATTATGAAACACAATAAACAATCCTTAAAAAATAAAAAAATAAAAAAAATAATCAACAAAACCAACAATCAATTAACACAGTATTTGAAAAGTCTATCATTCATTTTTCATTGCAGTACGCTGCCCAGAAAGCTTCCCGGTTCCCGGACCGGGCGCTACCCACGCAAAAAAACAAAAAAAACGGTATATATTTTTTTGCCCTGCGAGAACCTTTCAAAGCCTCCACATCAAACCTAGGGGGTCAGGGACGATCTACTATGCCCCCTTATGGTCATTTGCCCCTTCGCTTTGGCCTCCTCTTGTCTCTCGATCCTACCGAGAGACAAGATGGCGGCCGCTACGGACTGTTTGGAATGTTTACAGACGCCGAAAAACCAATCAGCTTCGCAAACCTCCGTAACGCGAAAAGTACGCAAAGCGGAGTGCTGTTACAGATATATATCTTTTTTTGAACGTTAATTTCTCAAAATCCACTGGAGCACATATATTGAGACCTAGCAAAGGCACATCGGGCTACCAGTCCCTACAATTTTGCCATGTTTCGTGCAAATCCATTCAGCCGTTCGATTATTATTATTATTTTTTTTTTTGCCCCGCGGGGCCCTTTTAAAACCTCCACATCAAACCTAGGGGGTCAGCGAGGATCTACTATTCCCCCTTATGGTCATTTGCCCCTTCGCTTTCGCCTCCTCTTGTCTCTCGATCCTACCGAGAGACAAGATGGCGGCCGCTACGGACTGTTTGGAATGTTGACAGACGCCGGAGAACCAATCAGCTTCGCTTCACAAAGCTCCGTTGCGCGAAAAGTACGCGTCCTGGGCCGCTGCCCGGTCCGCTGTTACAGATATATATCTTTTTTTAAACGTTAATTTCTCAAAATCCACTGGAGCACATATATTGAGACCTACAAAAGGCACATCGGGCTACCAGTCCCTACAATTTTGCCAAGTTTCGTGCAAATCCATTCAGCCGTTCGGGCTAAAAGTGAGGCCAACCGCCCTATGGAAATTAACATGGGAAAAACGCGTTTTGGGACCCCCCTTTTTTCTCGGCCCCCCCTTGACGAACCCCCCCCAAATTTTCAAAGGCTGCTCAGAAACAAAATGTGCCATTTTCCTGAAAATTTCAGCCAATTCCGTCCACAAACGCCAAAGTTATTAGACATAGAATTTTCAAAAAACCCATAGGGAAAAAATCCTAACTATATATACCTACTGGCGACCGCCAGTAGGTAATATATATGTATATATATATATATATATGTATATATATATATGTATATGTATATATATATGTATATGTGTATATATATATATATATCACGCTCGTTCAAATCCAATTACAGGAAAAGAGAAGACAGCACTCGAGGGATACTCGTCACACAGTAGTTTATTAACTACAAGCTCGCCACAGACGCGTTTCAGCACTTGGCCTTCGTCAGTGTGTGTGTGTTTTGCACACGTTAACCGGTCATTACATATACCTTGCAAAGTATAAAGGGAACACCTCTCAGTCGACATCGACAGAGGACTGCAGATCACCCAGTGAGCGCCATCTTAGAATGGTCAGTTATATACATAATACCACAATGGCTAAAATGTAAATCTTAACCGTCTATCAAACCTTGGATAGGTAACAATGCTCATGTGGGGGATACATAGTAATTTACAAATAATGTACTATACATTACTAAATCAAGCCGTGGATCGGCAATGTGAGGCCAACCGCCCTATGGAAATTAACATGGGAAAAACGCGTTTTGGGACCCCCCTTTTTTCTCGGCCCCCCCTTGACGAACCCCCCCCAAATTTTCAAAGGCTGCTCAGAAACAAAATGTGCCATTTTCCTGAAAATTTCAGCCAATTCCGTCCACAAACGCCAAAGTTATTAGACATAGAATTTTCAAAAAACCCATAGGGAAAAAATCCTAACTATATATACCTACTGGCGACCGCCAGTAGGTAATATATATGTATATATATATATATATATGTATATGTATATATATATGTATATGTGTATATATATATATATATATATATATATATATATATATATATATATATATGTGTGTGTATTACCTACTGGCGGTCGCCAGTAGGTATATATAGTTAGGATTTTTTCTCTATGGGATTTTTGAAAATTCTATGTCTAATAACTTTGGCGTTTGTGGACGGAATTGGCTGAAATTTTCAGGAAAATGGCACATTTTGTTTCTGAGCAGCCCCTGAAAATTGGGGGGGGGGGTTCGTCCAGGGGGGGGTCGAGAAAAAAGGGGGGTCCCAAAACGTGTTTTTAACATTGAGTTTTCCATAGGGCGGTTGGCCTCACTTTTAGCCCGAACGGCTGAATGGATTTGCACGAAACTTGGCAAAATTGTAGAAACTGGTAGCCCGATGTGCCTTTTGTAGGTCTCAATATATGTGCTCCAGTGGATTTTGAGAAATTAACGTTTAAAAAAAGATATATATCTGTAACAGCGGACCGGGCAGCGCTCCAGTTCGCGTACTTTTCGCGCAACGGAGCTTTGTGAAGCGAAGCTGATTGGTTCTCCGGCGTCTGTAAACATTCCAAACAGTCCGTAGCGGCCGCCATCTTGTCTCTCGGTAGGATCGAGAGACAAGAGGAGGCCAAAGCGAAGGGGCAAATGACCATAAGGGGGCATAGTAGATCCTCCCTGACCTCTTAGGTTTGATGTACCATTTTGCCAAGTTTGGTGTAATTCCGTTCAGCCATTCAGGCTGTAGACGTATCTAAATGTCAATAATCGAACGGCTGAATGGATTTGCACGAAACTTGGCAAAATATTAGGGACTGGTAGCCCGATGTGCCTTTGCTAGGTCTCAATATATGTGCTCCAGTGGATTTTGAGAAATTAACGTTCAAAAAAAGATATATATCTGTAACAGCGCTCCGCTTCGCGTACTTTATGCGTTACGGAGCTTTGCGAAGCTGATTGGTTCTCCGGCGTCTGTCAACATTACAAACAGTCCGTAGCGGCCGCCATCTTGTCTCTCGGTAGGATCGAGAGACAAGAGGAGGCCAAAGCGAAGGGGCAAATGACCATAAGGGGGCATAGTAGATCCTTCCTGACCTCTTAGGTTTGATGTACCATTTTGCCAAGTTTGGTGTAATTCCGTTCAGCCATTCAGGCTGTAGAGGTATGTAAATGTCCTATGGAAAATTGCATGGGGAAAACACATTTGAAAGTGTTGAAATTTAGAACCAATTAAAATGTTACTTTGGTTTTGTATTTGTGTGTGATGAAAGTTAATTGGTTATGTATATAGCTCAAATGAGAGGAAACCACAGCCATTTTGTGATACTACTGTCTGAGGTACATTTGTGAGGAATTTTTGGTGGTGAATTTCTGGTGTTTGATTTACACAGTACTAACACTTCTCCTACTTTTAAAAAGGTGAGTTGTTAATTTGTAAGGGGAACTATGTTGTACACTTGAAGATAATTTGAAAAATGTTTTCTGTTATTTATTTGCAGTCCTTCTGTTATACTAAATACTTGATAAAGTTAGTTTTATATTATGTATTACTAAAAACGATAAATGAAAGTGATTATTTTTTTCTGCAATTTACAGCAAGCAATTTCAAAATAAAATGGCTCACAATGAAGAGACCGTGGCAATTTCTTTTGCATTGTCCACTACATTGATTGAAATTGAGAGCACCAATAATGAAATATTGTCACAAGGAGGAGATGACTTGAATGATTCCACTACATTGATTGAAATTGAGAGCACCAATAATGAAATATTGTCACGAGGAGATGACTTGAATGATTCCACTACATTGATTGAAATTGACAGCACCAATAATGAAATATTGTCACAAGGAGGAGATGACTTGAATGATTTTTTTGATCAATCTGTTGATGGCGAATGTATCGAATGTTTGGAGACCAGAGTTACAAGAATCATCATTGCAGACTTTTAATGAGGAGATTCCAGATGAGATGATTGAAGAGGAAATTGCTGATGAGGACATGTTACTAGTTCTTTCAAATTTAGAAAATTCTGAAGAATAAATTTATATTTAGAAATCAAAAATTGTTTGAGACATTATTCATTTTTATTTTTAATTTATGAGGTTGTAGCGAAGTGATTGTAGTATAAAATGAGACTTATAGTATAGAGTGCAACATTTTTATGTTACATGGTAAGTTTACTCATATTTACTTCCCTTCTCCCACTATATTATCTCCAATGTGTATTTGACATCTCTTCTTCATCTCCGGCCTCCTTTCTCTCACTGTGTGTCTCTGATGCATCTTATCGCTGCTATTTTATGTAATTACAGAAGAGAGTAAAATAAAATAGTTCGGGACGTGAAAAGGGGGCAAAGGAGAGTACCCCTCACCCCCTAGGCCTTCTCAGGCGGTCCCAAAAGGATCAGTTTCTGCTTTCCTGAGAGATTATGGTATGAGTTCCATATACCACAATAATTTGCATTACAACATGCAAGATATATATCTCCTATTACCAACTTTTGGAGATATTCGCGCTAAGCGCGAATATCTCCAAAAAGTAACACCTGCCCTGAGCAGTTCTTAGCCATGTTATCCAATGGGAGGTGGATAACATGGCTAAGAGCATTAGCTCGGTAATGCATGAATATCGCTGACTTTTTAGCGATATTCATGCATTGCGGCCGTTTTTTATCGCATTTGCGATAAACCTTGATAATAGCAAGGTTTATCTTCGATAATTTCTGACGATGCTTAGCGGTAAAAAATTTGTTGGTAAGCATCGTTAGCGATAAATATCGCTTAACTTTGGTAATATGCACCAACGTCTGTTAACGTTCGATTCGAAGGAAATGAGGAAGTGTTGAAAAACATTGTTTGCGCCATCTTGCCTTTTTTGAAATGCCACACTTTTGTCGTGCACGGCAGCCATTTTAGATGCCTTGACCAGACCCACTCTCTGCACGCTGTCGATTCGTAGCATGGCTTCCCACCCTCGCAAGCATCTTCCCCAGGCACTGGTCACCCCCGCTCTCTCTCTTATGCATGGGCAATAAACCTCCCCCCATCTGCGCTGCTCTTCCCTGAGAATCACACTCTGTGCCCGCCCGACACCTCCCTTTCGCCCTATTCACTACCGCACCCTCTGACACTCCTCTTCCTCTGTGTCCGATTGTCCAGGCTATCAGCTAGCCCTGCAGATGTAGTTTATGGCTCCAGCTGTAAAGAATCACCCCTCTTCAAAGGAGTTATAGTAGATCAAGGCCCACACCCGATGAGATCCGTCACACCACACGTGTTCCTACTATCTGAAAACCATCCTGTATTGTGATTGGGGAGGGGACCGAGCCTGAAGCGGAAGATTCTAGGAATGACTCTTTGTACATCAAAGTTTTTACAATTATGTGTCACATTAAAAATATATAGCACTCCAACAAAGTAGTAGGAATATAAAACTTTAATAACATATAAATATATACAACAAAACAAAAACAGTAAAAACATTTAAACAACGAAGAGACCGTGGCAATTTCTTTTGAATTCCTGATGAGGACATGTTACTAGTTCTTTCAAATTATGAAAATTCAGAAGATGTTGCCTGGGGGTGGGTCGTCAGTAGCAGTCTGTTGTGCGAATAGTTCCAAGGCAGCAGAACGCGCTGAAATCTAGATGGCACGAAAGTGATGTCTAGTAAGTTGCCGCCCAGCAAATAACGGCGTGGGGCGCCGCGGGGGTGAGTGAGTCCAGTAGGCACCACAGCTATTCTTACCGGCATTGCAGAATTACTGCTGGGGACAATGCCTGTGCTGTAGCAGGGTCACAGCAGAAACAAAAAGGATTCTGTTGAAGATGTTGTTGGTTTTCAATTTGAAAACAGTTCTGGTATCAACTGCTATGGTAATGTAGTGGTTAATGTTTTGTTTTCTCTAGAAAATGTAAAAGAGGGGGAGGCAGTCCAAAGTTAAAGGGCAAAGGAAAGGATCGGTGGTTTGAACTATCACTCAAAAAGGGGAGGGGGTGCAACAATTTTTCCTACCAGGTCACACTGTGCTTTCACCGGAACTGAGGTCTGCAGGATTCTAGTAATTAAAAGTGAGGCTGGCGCCAGCATGGGAGCGCCGACGTCCCGCGGATACAGTTTCGTCACTCCACGGGCGATCATGGCAGTCATTCCCCATCGGGGGTCGGAGACTCCCGCGGCTCCTCTAGAATCTTCAAGGTCGTGGAGGACTACGGTGGTGGAGTCAACCAGTGACCGGGCCATTTCTTCATGCTGGGCCCGCTCTTGCCAGGTCGATCGCCATTTTGGGAGTTCGGCAGCTACCGGCGATCGCGGGGTCACATGAGCGGACGGGCTCCAACCTGCCGGGCGAGACGTTGCAGCATCGCCACAGTGGACGAACCCTTTTCGGGGCGCCTGGAGCGCTGAGGGTGCAGCTGGGAAGCCTTCACCTGAGGAGGCGGGAGAGGCCTGTTCGCACCGTCTCTCCCTCCCAGTGCACCCCACGGCGCCCTGCTTGACATTTGTTATGGCCGGTGGCGATGAGGACGGGGGGGGGGGGGGTCGGAGGCATGTGCAAGACATCCCCCCCAGTGTTGTCAAAGCCATTTTTGAAGAAAGAAGTGGTGCCTGGCGTGTTGCCGCTGCTATTACGAAGGAGAAAAGAAAAAATGTCCCGTCCGTCTTTGGGCCGGGCTTCCGGTGGATGTCGGCCGGACGTCCCTGGCTCTGGCCCCATGAACGGGTTCCTTGGTTTATCGGCTGCAGCCGGATCCCGTCGGCCTCGGCCCCTCGACCGTTGGTGGCCGGACCGGAAGAGCATGTGGCGGGACTACCTGAAACTCTCAAGGGCCACCGCGGCCGGACTGGGAGAGAGAGGGGAGGGTCGAGGAGACATTCCCCCCCTGCAACTCATCAGCATTGTAAAGGCAATCCCCTGGCCGGGTCCCGCTGGCCTCGGCCTCTCCTCCGGCTACACCCTACGTTAGGATCTCCTGGCAGAGGCGTGGCAGCAGGACCCGCCTTATATGGGCTGCTCCCGGCTGGGCGTAGCCGCAACCCTGCCCCACCTTGGAAGTTTCCAGAGTGGGGGCGGATGTTCTACTGACTTGCATTTTCCCTAGTCTATCGATTTTTTTGGCGTGGCAGGCGGTGGGACAGCGAGGGGTGATTTGGTTTCTCTTACTGTTTTTCTGGTCTCTCACCACTGGCATATTTCTAACGTTTTCTTGTTTCTAGGACATTAATAGGTTTTATCATTACGTTATGTTATCGTTTCTTTGTTCGTTGTTTAATAAAAGTTCATGTTCATCAGTGGCCTACTGATTTTCGTTTTCCTATTCTTTTCTTTCCAGGTTGTTTCATGCTAAAGTTTCTGTTAACAGGATACAGTGATCACTTCGTTATTATTGCATATGTCCTTTTCACTAGGGGTGCTCTCTGGTCGGGCCAGATGACGTATCTCTAGTAAATGGTCCGGGTGAAACAGGTGCATCAATCAGTGGG
>NC_136065.1:1819968769-1820273769 GCF_964261635.1 Lissotriton helveticus | reverse complement strand
AATTTTGCATTCATGCTTTTATTAAATTATTTACTGGTATTTACTTGTATCAACTAGTCTATAATGTATTGACAACAAAATTACAGAAGTAATTCTTTTATGTTTATCATGTGATATGGCACTTGCACTTTAAATTTGGTGAGTCACTAAGTTAACGCTGTCATGTGATCAAGGCAGAAGGAGCTGCCGAAACGCGTCATGGCGGAGTGCTTACATCTGCAATACATAAATCTTTAGCACCTACTTGGGACCACGCTCGTTTGTTTGGTGATGAAGCGGGAGAACGAGGATGCATATGTGTGTGTATGTGTATATGTGTAAGTGTGTGTATATATATATATGTGTGTGTTTGTGTGTGTGTATATGTATGTGTGTGTGTATGTGTATATATATATATATATATATATGTGTGGATATGTGTGGATATATATGTAGATATAGATATGTATGTGTGGATATATGTGTGGATATATATGTAGATATAGATATGTATGTGTGTAGATATGTATGTGTGTAGATATGTATGTGTGCAGATATGTATGTGTGTAGATATGTATGTGTGTAGATATGTATGTGTGTAGATATAGGTAGATATGTAGATATGTATAGATACATATCGCTCAAAATTTCCTCTCGTATAACAGTAGGAAAACAGCACTCGGGTGGTGGCAGATTTTTCAACTGTCGTTATTTCTTTTCACAACAAACTCGTTTCGGCGTTCAGCCTTCGTCAATGACACTTGACCTATGACTCCTAATGAAGCCTTGCGATCCCAGTGGCAACAAACAAGGGACTCACCCATTTTTATCAAATAGGTCGCCATCTTAAAGTGGGGGATAGAGTATATATACAAACCCACTTACAATTATAAAACCGTATATCGGTATATAAAAAGATGCAATGGGTATACAGACATATACATGGAACATACCACCCAATCTAGCCGTGGATCGGCAATTATCCCTCATTGGTAAATCCACTAAAATAACAGGCTCCATCATTAGCAGAGAGACTGGCAAGAATTCATCTAGTTAATTATTAGTTCATTGTAATCAACAGTTTTCAATTACTTATCAAAAGATGCGTATCCAAAATTCATATAGATACTAAATATCAGGTCATTTTCATTATGAAAACCTCCTTTGAGAGAAGCAGGGGTAAATCCTAAATTGCATTTAGGATAAAAAAACTAGTATTTCATCCAGCAGATTCACACAGCAGTAAACCATGCATATTTCTATTCTGTCAATTCTGTTCCTTTTCCCAGGTGCACTGCCATTTCTTCACCACTATTCAGACCTCTGGGATATTTGGTTGATAAATCAATAATGTATCTCGATTCAAGCCTCCTAAGTCTTCTTAGTCGGTCCCCTCTTCTTACATTGTACTGTACACAGTCCAATCCGAAAAATTGCAGTTTACTTCTGTCCTTGCCATGATGTTCAGCAAAGTGCCGGGCTACCGGATACGCAGGATCTGCCTTGTCGATAGCCCAGAGATGCTCTAATATCCTCATCTTTAATTGGCTGATTGTACTACCAATGTAGCGTAGGCCACACGGGCAGACCAAACAGTAAACCGCATAGATGGTACTACAAGTAATACATTTCAAAATCTTCATGGACCGTCCTGTATCTCATAATTTGAGACCCTTCTGCTTGCTGCACAGGCCTTACAGCGGCCACAAGGATAAAAACCACTTATTTCTTTCAGGGTTTTCGCCTTGGCGATGGGTTTCTCTAAATGGCTTCTCACCAACAAATCCCTCAATGACCTAGCCCTGTTAAAGATCACCAAGGGGTGTGGCGGTAAGTCATCTTTCAGCACATTATCCGTGAGGAGAATGTACCAATTCTTCCCCATCATGGCTCTCATTTGATTGGCCCCTGAAGAGTATTGGGTCACCATCCTAAATTGACCTTCTTTGCTGGTCTCCCTGTTCGGAGGTTTCTTCCTTAAGAGTTCCACCCTCTGGATTCTCCTAACTTTTTCTTAGGGTGCTCTGTAGCAGTGTATTGTCATATCCTCTGAGGCTGAATCGCGCCAGGCAGTCAGTGGCAGCCGCCTCAAAATCCTGGTCTCTTGAGCTATTCCTACAGAGTCTTAACAGTTCCCCGTAGGGTATGCTTTTAACCAACTGGAGTGGGTGGCTACTGCTGGCGAATAAGATGGAATTACCAGCAGTTTCTTTTCTATACAATGAAGTGTGGATTTGACCGCTATCAAAGAACACCTTCAGGTCCAAATAATCGACAGCCACCGGACTAATGGATCCTTAGAGGTACAGATTGTACTCATTGTTTAAGATCTCAATATATCTTTCTGCCGTATTCATTGCCCCTTGCCACACAATGAATAGGTCATCTATATAGTGGTACAAATATACAACCTTCCGACTCTCCTATCCCACATTACAGCTCCTGGGCACCTGCTCCTCCCACCAAGCCCACTCATAAGTTCGCGTAGCTGGGGGCAAAGCAGGTGCCCATCGCCGTTTCAGATGTTTGTCTGAACAGTTGTTCTTCAAATAGAAAGATATTATGCGTTAGACAAAATTCCACGAATTCAAGAACCATCATGTTCTGCTGCGCAAAGCGCAATTGACGTTGGTCATGGTAATGCCTGACCGCATTTAAACCATGTTGGTGTTCTATGTTTGTGTATAAACTAGTGATGTCCATCACCATTAATAAATAATCTGAATTCTAAGTAATATCCATGATTCTATTTAAGAAATCTTTAGTGTCCTGATATACGACTCAAGATTAATCACGAACGGGAACAGTACATTGTCCACAAATCTAGACATGTTCTCCGTATAGATACATATATTAAGGTTTGAATGATGTAATTAGAACTCCCGTAGGGTGAAATCTCAGGTGCTAAGTTGTGTGTATACCAACTGCAAGGTCGTCCACTTGTAGTGTGACTCATGAGAACCGACTAGGAGGTGTGGATATGAATTAAGATGCTTACTATTAACCCACTTGGGTTTTAGCTACTTTTGAAAACCTAGCTAGGTAATTTGGAACTGTATTTGCAGTGGGCTGCCCTTCGATAATGTACTAACTAATTGCACATGATATTCTCCCATTGAGGATTTTAAATCTTTTTAAAATTCCAAATCCTGGTTTGATGCTCCCAAATCTTAAACATGTTGCCACCAGAGAAAAAGCTGTATTTTAATTTGAAATATAGTTAAGTGTTAAGATGGAAGCAAGATAAAGGTGCAGGAGACTTTTGTGGCAGAGAAGTCAACCAAGACCTAAATCTTGTAAATTTATTCTATATTAAATATATTTTACAAAGTCAATTGTTTTACTTTTTAAAGGAATTCTAAAAGATTGCCAGCCATTTAAAAGGTAATTACTTGCATATAATTACCAAGATAGAAGAAAACAGTGAAGTATTTATTTTCTGTCCATGCATTTGTGCGTGGTTACCATGGCAGTATAAAGTAACTTTGCAATGGTGTTGATGCTATGTGAGCAAGGTAGTTATACCATTGAAACACGTCAGAGCCGTCTGTTGCATAAAACTTCATAAAATTCTCCCCCCGGTTGTTGGTGCCTGGTTTCTGAACAGCGAAAGCAGGAGTGGAAGCTGATATATGTATATATCATCTGTAGCTGCACATGCTGTGCCTACTCCTACCATCTAGAGTTGGGTTCGGATGTGTGCAACTTGTTTTTGTTCGAAGAAGTCCTTTTGAGTCACAAGGTGTAGCCAATGCGCATGGGCATCGGTTCCTTAGTCAGATTGGTTTTCTCTGCCATCGGGCTCAAACATCTATAGGGGAGCTTGGGTTTGACGTCAATAGGTGTTCTCGCTGGGCCTTCGGCACCATCCCTAGTCAGTCCATGCAATCCTACTTTCATTTGTCTACCATCCGGTTTTCTTTCCACGCCATTCGTCGCCCACAAAAAAGTCTCAGCAGTGGGGCTCTGCCTCTGTGACTCCAGCACCTTAGACAGTCGAGAATGTGCATCTGATGGAATGCACTCCCATTTGGTTTGTACCCTCTTGACACGGTAAGCATCCCATAACACTCTTGCACAATATTTGTAGACTGTGCCACGGAGAGGAATCCTGTGCTGTGTCAACAATCCGGTCTTGCCTACATCTCCATTAAGCTAAATTTGGCTGCTTACTTGCAGATTAGGACGCCCACTTAGTTTTTCAGAATAGTAATCCTTAAGGCTTTCATGAAACGCCTTAAGCGAGTCATCCCACCCCTAGGGCTGCCGCCTCCTCCATTGTGGAATCTTGAGCATAATTCTCCTTTGCATTATTGAAACATTTTAAGGCCATTCCATGCTAGATCTTTACAGGATCAATCAATTAGCTGAAAAGAAAAACAAATGCAATAGTATTGATCACAAAACTATTTACGCCACTGTATTAGATCTTAAAAAGGGCTGATTCCTAAAGCGTATAAATTCATACAAGCTCAAATTCTAAAATACTTAAAACCAAAAATTGCCCTCAGGTCTGTTGGGTAAGTCCATCTATTAGTTTGAAAAATAAGTAACAAAACCCTATAGTTATTAAACTTTGATATGCATGTTAGTCCTTATATGAAAATGCACTGATTCTTTTAATCTTCATCTGAATTAAATCTTGTAACCTACTTAATTACACAACCACCTAATTTGAGTACATAAAATAGAGGAGAAAACCTGGCAAGGAGATAATAGGTTATGAGTAAATATGTCCAAAAAGGCACAGATAGTCAATACTCCTTCAGCCTCCACATCATTGAAAAAATATCTCCCAAAAACTCTCTAGTATCAAGCTGGATAGCTTATAGAATAAGGGTGCTCTAAAAGCAGAGCCAAACTTTAGTCATTTTCCTTGGACTACATCAAGAAGTGACAGTTTGGTAGGTGATACCTTGTATGCGAGCTCAGCAAAGCAAGGTTCTTAGTCCTGGTCCCTTGATAACCGCCCTAAAAAAATTGTTGTCCACTGATTTTTTTTAATCATTTTTTTTGTATCATTAGAGAAGTAATTTAGTTTGGGTAAACATTGCTAATCTGGGATGATTTTTTCCTGAACAAAGTTTTAAAAAATGGCGGATGTGCTGCAGTTTCAGGAACCATGATCCCTATATACTTCATTTTGGTGTCAAAACATTTTGGGAGTCAAGTAATGTTAGAGAAAAATAACTCCTCAGAGCAACCCTTCTGCCTTTTTCCAAAATGCTGCTCTATAATGTATTTTAGCCATCCTATTTGTAATTTATTTTAATATTGTTTTTGTTTATGGTTTTCCGTTGATTAAAATTAGTAAACTTGAGCAAAACCAGTGATAGAAACACTCTCAGGAGGTAATGATCCTCTGCTAACTAACAAATCTGAGGACTCCATCGAAAAATGTCATATGGCAAACTAATCTTAAACAAAAGCTAGCATCAACTGTGGCTGGACAGAAGAGAGTTTGAGATGCTGCAGAAATATGGCAAGACAAAGTTCACAAAAGATTAAAACTGATAGATGAAGAGGATTAAATGTTATAATTAGTGGTACAAGTTGTATGAAGGAGAATTTGCCTAGCCTACGTGCTGGTAAGTTCCAATTATATTAAGGACTCAGAGGCGAGGATTGTGCCTTCTTCCTTCACTTTATTTTCACAGCAGCAAGAAAGACAGTAAACTACCTTTCCCATGAACACTCGGGAAACAGGAAACTTGAACATAAGTCCTTTGTCAGTCTCCGCACTTCGGCAGCTCCCATCATGCCCCGCTGCTGCTACCGCTTTCTTCGCGCGAAGCCCATGTTCCGGCATTCCCACGCATCCTGCTTGGGACCATCATTTCCTGCAAAAAATCGCACCGTCAGATATAGACTGTCTACTGAGTCCAACATAAAGTACATGGCAATAGACCACGGCACAAAGCAACAACAGTCATAACAGTAGAAATTTAATGAATGAGTTACTTAAATTCCATACGGGGAGGGTCCACTTATTGAAAGTCATTGGGGGGGATAATCCTCGCCTCAGAGTCCTTAATAGAATTGGAACTTACCAGCACGAAGGCTAGGCACATTCTCATTCTATGGCAGGACCGGAGGCTTTGGATTATGCCAGTTCAAAGCTTGTCGACAACCAGCCGAGCCACTTCCAACACTGGCTTAAAATAGAACCTCTTAAACGTGGAATCTGAGTACCAATTGGCCGCCCTCATCAGATCCTCTAGCCGAACCCCAAGGGCAAAAGCTTTGGAGGCCATAGCTCCTCTCGCCGAATGGGCACCGAATTGTTTGGTATCAATCCCCGCCTCCTACATCACCCAACGCTCCCACCTGGCGATTGTTGGGGAAGAAACAGCCTTGTAAGGTTTACGTAGGGCAATGAGAAGTTGTCTTTTGCCCAGAGGGCGAGTGTCCTCGGTCATATCCTCGTAAGCACGGAGGCACTGCACTACACACAGTTTAGGGGAATCTGGAAAAGCCGGGTATGAAATAACCCGTGTGAGGGACTTAGTCCGCCTACTCACTGTGAAAGACGCCCCTTCTGGGGAAAAAACTCTGGCCGTGATGTCAAGAGCTTGTACGTTCGAGACCCGCCTGCAGGATATCAGGCACAACAACATCGCTAATTTAGCTGTAAGCTCTTTACGAGAAAGAAACCTATTCTGCTGCCAAGAGAGAAATAAATTCAAAACCTGTTTACGTCCCACAGGACGGAGTAGTGCGGTTCGGGCGGCAGCGAGAGGCGGATCCCTCTCAAAAGTCTGCAGACCAAGGGGTGCTCCCCAATCTGGGAACCCTGCACAAGATCATGTCCCGCCGAGATGGCAGAACGGAAAGTATTAATTGACCGATAGGCCAGACCATCCTCCGCCAAACCTGCCAGGAAATTAAGCACATGGACTACATCTGCCCCCACGGGATCGAAAAACCGTCGCACACACCAGCGACGCCATCAATGCCATGCTGATCGGTATCTCTTCATCCATCCATACCTTAGAAAGCAGGTCCTCTGCTTTTCACGAAAGGCCTGGGAGCGTCCAGCGACGCCGGAGATCCTCCAGGCCATCAGCCTCAGCGATCCCTCCTGGACTAACCAGTGGGAAACCCTGTCCGTGTGAGGAGAGTGGGGGAGTAGGATTGGAAAATCCCAAGAAAGTACCAGAAGAACCAGAAACCAAACTTGAGACCTCCAACATGGCGTAATCAACACCACCTCTGCCGATTGGCGACGCATCAACACTGACACTCGCGTTATCATTGAGAACGGGGGAAACGCATACACCTGCTCGTCCGACCAGTCCTGGAGGAAAGCATCTGTCGCCTCCGCTGACGGGTCCGGGCGTCAACTGAAATACCTCGGAAGCTGGTGGTCCAGGTGCAACGCAAACAGGTCCACTGAGAAGGGACCCCACCGGTCCATCAGCTGGGAGAACACCAGCGGAACCAGCTTCCACACGCTGGTATCCAAGAAGTGCCGGGAGTGCCAATCGGCTACCTTGTTCCGCCGACCCGGCAAATATTTCGCCGTGACCGACACCTGATGGTCCAGGCAAAAGTGCCAAAACTCCCTCGCAAGGTCTGCTAGCATCTTGGATCTGGTTCACCCAGATGGTTGATATATCGGACCGCCGACACGCTGTCCATCCGGAGGAGGACACAAGATTGTACTCTTTCCTTGGTCCAGCACTGGAACGCAAAGGACCCTGCCAGCAACTCCATGCAGTTGATTTGCAACGATTGCTCAGGGGCGGACCAGGCGCCCCCGTGGAGAAATCTCCGCATCTGGCTCCCCAGCCCGAACGACTGGCGTTCGATTCTATCAGTTCAAATAAACTTTATTCGACAGTTAAGTCATAAAAGCACAGCAAAAAACCATTTCATTAATATGTCAATCAAGCTTAAAATTTCATGTGACCAAGCATATTAAATAGATAAGATCTAATTAAATTACCATAGTAACTGTTGACTACTCCTTTTTTTTTTTATTTCTTTTAATTATACAAAATTTCACTTTAAAATTCATGATCAACACCCTTCAGCATTTCTTATTCCCAGTACACCTCATGTGTTCCAGCAGGATGATACAAGAATCTGTTAGACTGACTGGTAACAGCACCTTTGATCGAATAGACCAAGCCCAGCTCAGGTACTTGGCCATAGTAATGGCTATGAGCGGGGTAGAATCAGTGCATAAAACTCTCAGCGCCTCATCATGTCTTCTAAAGCCCAATATGTTACATATAGGTTTTACCCACATACAGCGAGGTGCAACATATAATGGGCAGAAGAACAGTATGTGGCTTACTGATTCCTGCTGGTATGTACACCTTGGACATTTATTATTGATGGCTCCAGCCCATTTACTAGTGAATAGCCTTGTAGGTAAAGTTCCTACCCTAAGCTGAAAATACAGTTTTCGATCATGTGGTTTCTCCAACATCCCAATATTTTTCTAGGACAGGCCATGCCTTATATTCCAAGAAACGTCCTGTTTGATACGTGGAAAGTCCCTTAGTACATACCGAAGACATGACCAATTCCCAATATTTTTCCTTCAAGATCTTTTTTGAAGGAAAGTTAGCGTTGGAAGGATCTTCCCACATTTCTCTCATGCCCAGTTTCGTTAAGAGCAGTCTTATCTCCTTTAACCATTTGATTTTGTTGAAGGAGTCTGCGTCCATTATATCCTTAAGACCCTGGGCATAATGTGATATTTCTTCTGTACACCAGAGTCTACGCCAGAATAATAGAGGGTGAACCTTCGCCAAATCTTTTAGATTTAGGTAGAAAAGCAGTAGGAGTGGCCGCATAGGGGTGCTTTGCGGGACCCAAGCAATTTTGCATAAAAAAGAGTTCTCTACTACAATTAGTTGGTTTAAATTTGCAAACCCCCTTAGTTCGGCACCATATAGGGCCGAACTTAATACCTTCCATAGACCTCCAGCACTGGACTAATTGGTTTGGTGTACGAGGATTTAAATTTGGATATAAGAATCCCTGACTGCTGCTGGTGTTTTAAAACCGCCAAATCAAGTTGGTTTTTCCAGCTCATGTCCTTCTGCAGGGTTACACCCAAATAGGTAAATGCATTAACCTGCTCCAAAGGAGCTTTGTTCATATGCACTTTACCTCGAAATGACTTATGTTCGTTGAAGGACATAAATTTAGTCTTAGCCGTGTTAATTTCTAAGCCCAGAATAATGCAAAATTCTTAAAACCGATGTAAGGCCCTCTGAAGGCCACTCGGTGTCTTGGAGATAATCAAAGTGTCGTCCGCGAACATGAGGATAGGAATGTGATAACCTGCCAGTACTGGTGCATCCGTGGGGGCCAGGGAGAGATAGTCAGCCACCCCGTTGACAAAGAGAGAAAACAGGGTAGGCGCTAAAACGCACCCCTGTCGCACTCCTCTATCAACGGGAAAGGTCTGTTACCTCACCCCTTGACCCCTACCGGACCCGGGCATGATTATCCTCATGTAAGCGGACGATCAGTGATAACAGTTCCGGGGCCATCCCCATCTCCCCCATGACACGCCACAATTTGCTTCGTGGTACCAAGTCGAAGGCTGCTTTTTGATCGACAAACACAGCATATAATGCCCCTTTCCCCAAAACCACTATCTTCCAATAGATAGTAATAAAACGAAAAACCTGGTCTATTGTGCTTGTAAGGGGGCGAAAACCAGTCTGCAACGGGGTCAAAATTTGCTGTTCCTCCATCCAGGACTGCACTTTGTATAAAACCAGTCTGCCCATAATCTTCTGCATCGAATTTATTAGACTGATTGGCCTATAATTAGCTGCAACAGATTTCTCCCTTCTTAAAACCCGGTATAATCTCCGCCCCCTTCCATGAAGGCGGGATAGCTGCGCCACGTGCAATTGCATTTGCTAAATAAACAATATATTGGCGCCAGGATGGTTTATTGTTTAGGAAGACATCAACTGTGACACAATCTATACCTGGCGCTCTTCCAGGTGTAACTGTTTCGAGTGCCCTGTCCACCTCCTCTGGTGTAAAAACCATACCTGTATAAAATGTATGTGGGAATGTCCCAATATTCTGTTCATCTGCACAACTAGCATACTGTGGTTTAAAATGCTCCATCCATAGGTGCTGTGCTACATTATTCTGCGGAGGGTCTGGATGCCCCCCCACCCCCATCCCATTTATAAATGTCCCAGAACAGTTTTGGGTTTCTGGACTCACACGCTTGTTTTAAATCCTGCCATCTACTCTGATCCCATAGCTTTTTAGCCCATAGCTTTTTAGCCTCCATCTGGGCTTTCCTATAGTAGTCCCGCGCCTTTCTTACTCTACCAGGATCCCCATCTCTTAATACTAAGCCCAACTCAGCCCGAGCATGCCAACATGCCTCATTGTACCACCCTTGGGGTTTCTTATTTTTTAAGTTCCTGGTAGTAACTGGTTTACAAAAATATAACTTTAATCGGTCAAAGAGATTAATATGGGTCTCAATTATTAGGGACTGCGAATCCAAACTATCCACGCTAGCTCCCAGCTCTACTAATGCGTTGTTAAAATCATTATTTATGGCAACCAATGTTTCAGGATGTTGAATGATATTGCTCCATTTTAGGTGGCACATATCATTGGATAGAACAAGATCTGGTGCCAATGAACCATCACCTGCTGGTATGACTTCTCCTATTAGCCCGTCCAGTGTAGAAATGAGGGGGGTTATGATCGCTTTCTATGCGTACGGTTACGACCACATCTTTAAGGCAGTGCCACAATTTTAGACTGACTAGCATAAAATCTATGTGGCTGGTCCTGTGGCCATTATCGTATGTATTTGCACCCTGCCTATCAGACGGTGTACGTCCATTGGCAGCCCTCAGCTGTTTTCCTATGCACAGCCCCTTCAGTTGGATGGCCACCTCTGTCCATTTTTTAATGGGGGATGATCTCAGATTGGGTATACCCCATTTAGAGTCTTCTTCTTCCATAAGGCACTGTTCCTCTTGCCCTAATGGCTCGAATGTGGTATTAAAATCCCCTGCTATGATCGGCCAGATGTTACTGGGCATGGCCTCTAACAGATCCTCTAGAGCGGACACTACCTCCGATCTGCGCCCTCCCGGATGACCTCTTGCATAGATGTTATATATTTCTAAACGTCTACCTGATGGTGAACTTATTCTTACTGCAAGGATGTCATTATTAGATACTGCAAGTTGATGTGCTTTGCAGATTAGAGCCTGCCGAACCCAAATCACCAATTCCCCCCCCCCCCCCCAATGGGCGACCTTTATCTTTCTTTACTGCGGGGACCTGAAAATTAAGATACCGGGGTATCTTGAAATGTCTCTTGAAAGAGGCATATATCAAGTTTCTCTATAAAGTCTGACCAATCGGGCAAAATTAGTTTAGAACCCAGTCCCGCAACATTCCAGGATAATAGTGACATACTTGCAATATTGTTTGGGGATAAATCACCTACATTTGGGCACCTGTCTTGTAGATATGGCTGCTCTATACTCCTACTCGCCCCTGGAACTGATATTATTTCTATTCCTCCTAACCCTTCAGTAGGTGTTAAGTTAACATCCAGAGGATCTGAAACAGTTTTCTCAACATTTGATGGTACTCTTTTGAGCTGGGGGTCTAATATCCTATTCTGGGTATGACAGATCGGCAACTGTATTCCTGTCCCTGTCCAGCTTATCACCAGACGGCACTACCAAAATTGCCCGCTGTCTTCGGTTAATCCGACATCAATCACAATCTTCAAGCCCAGATAGCACGTCGTACCTATTCCTCGTTCTAATTCCCCCCACATTCCCTGGTTCTAATCTTTACCCTACTGACAACACATTTATGGGGGCCATATGATTTACAGGGTAAAAGTAAGTTAGGGGCAGTGATTTAATTTGGGTGTCTGAGCATGCCTGTGCCCATTCGCAGATGTGCTCAGCAACTCTACTGTCCCTAAAGTTGATTATAACGCAATCACCCTTGATAGACTTTTTTTCTTGACCCCCACCCAATCCACCTGCCTAGCAAACAGAATTTCAGCTGATACCATTGTGGGAAGTGGTCGATTGATATTGAGCCAATGGATACACTTAAGTTCCATATAGTTCTCCCTTTTTCCCTGCCTCAGAGCTGGAACCCCCACTAGGACTACCACATACGGTACACACGCAGGAGGAAGGTCTATACATGGTAGTCCTTTTGATGATAAATCACTAGACATATTACTATTCGCACTAGGTTGCTGGTTCGTGGGCCTGGATCCATCCCCTGTTTCTGCCCTTCTCTGTGACAGGTGACCAATCGCTCCAATCTCACTAGAGTGCGGTAAGAGCTCGTTAGAGGTCGCGGCAGGGCAAATGGTGTCAGCCGTGTCTTTTGTTATCCGAGTGGCAAAATTAGGTCAGCCTCAGCTTCATTTGTTTGCTCATCCAATCTCTTGTGCGTGTCAATTGCCCCTATGTCCCCTTTTTTATGGACTTGGGCCATGGATAACTCGAGGCAGGTGAGTCTATTTTCGATGTTAAGTCTATTATAGATGAGGACACATGTCCTATTAAAAATGTGTTCCAATTTGTCCCAAAAATCCTGTCCCCACTCAGACTGATACACCATGCTGGAGCTCTTTTCTGGAGTAGATAATTCAACAATAGGATTGCCTACTCCAGGACTAATTTGGGATATCGTCCCCGTACTCTCTCTAGCTGCATTAGGTTTCTGAACTTTGGCCTTTCTACCTTTTTAGACGGCGCCCACACACTTCCTTTTAGTTACCAGTGGGGTTGGCCCAGGTTTAGGGCATTGTGTGGATCTCGTTTTTGCTCTGCGTGCAAGGAGTTCAAAGTGCTCGTTACATTCGGTGGGGTCATTTTGTGTATCTAAGATGTCATCTCTGCTTGTAGATGGGTTTGACAAACCACCAATTACTTGTGATGTTTGGGTCCCTAGGCCCGCCCCAGAGCCAGCAGACAGATTCAGGTAAGGGGATAGGTGACAGTACATGGGCCAACCTGCCCATAGATTACCTCTTATTGAAGGCAGGGTCCATTGACAATCTCCTTTCCGTCAGTTCTATTTCGTGGGCAAGGGCTGACGATGCCCGTGTAAGGAATTGATCAAGCGTACCCACGATTGACCCACCATTAATCGATTTTCTACCCCTCCCAGCCTTGGTAACCATTACAGGAATATAGGTGAGGATGCTTTTGGGCACTTCTGTTAGTTTTGCCTTCCTTCTTAGTTCTACTTCAATTGTGATGGAAATCTCCCAAGAGTTAATACACTAACCTTTAGTTGTAGTTTTTAGGGAAAGGCCCCGTCCCGTCCTCGATCGTTCTCGAACGGGCGCAAACGGGCCCGCCCTTGGCCCGGGCTTCGCCCGGCGTGCGCCCGCGTCACACGTTGCGGGGACTGGGCGTGGTTAAATAGAGATAGGCTGGAAGAGGATCAGCACCAAGAAATAACGGGGCTGCTGGTCCTCGCAGTCCCGTGGTAGTCCCAATAAGCAAAGATCCAAAGGGCAACAGGTAAACTGCTGCGAGTGGCTCCCGCAAAGCGGGGGCCGCGAGCAGTTAAGAGGAGGCAGGCGGGAAGAGGATCAGCTGCAAGAAATAACGGGGCTGCTGGTCCTCGTAGTCCCAATAAAATCCCCCCCAAAAAATCGCACGCCCATTCCAGGCCTCCATGTGCATCAGTAACCATTGCATTTCGTCCCTCACGTCTTCCGACAATGGAATCAGCTGAGTACGTTAGACCTTTCCTGAGATGATACTTCTTTAGACGCTGCATGGCCCGGTAATGAAGAGGGCCCGGGAATATGGCCTGAATCGAAGATGACAGAAGGCCTACCAACCGAGCTAGTTGGCGCAACGAAATTTGAGGCTTCGCCAGGGTTTGGCGTAACTCGTGCCTGATCTTTGCCATCTTTCTGGTGGGAAGACTCAAAGTGGAAGACACCGAGTCTATGCTGAACCAGAGAAAGGTTGCCCACTGGACAGGAACCAGAAGGGACTTCTTGTTGAGAATGAAGCCCAGACCCTGAAGCAGGTCGACTGCAAACTGCAGCTGGGACGTTAGCCGCTTCGGGCACTGGTCCATGAACAGCATGTCGTCCAGATACACTATCCTTCTGATACCCCGAGCCTGCAAGGTCTCTACCGCCAGGCGTAACACTTTTGTAAAGCACCACGGTGCCCAGGAGAGCCCGCAAGGCAGCCTGTTGAATTCGTAAACCTGACCGTCCCACTTGAACTGCAGGAAACTACGGTGAGGAGGGGAAATCGGGACCGCCAAATACGCGTTTTTTAAGTCGAGTCTGACCATCCAATCGGATGGGTGCAACACTTCCCTCAGGAGGTGAATCCCCTCCATCTTGAAATGGCGGTACTCCAGCCATTCGTTGAATTCCCTCAAATTGATGACTGGGCGACGGCCTCAGTCGACCTTGTCGACCAAAAAGAGGTTGCTGATGAAACCTCCAGGTTGCTCGCACGCGCAACATATCGCCCCTTTGTGGAGGAGGGTGGCAACCTCTTCGCGCACCAAGTCTGCATCTCGCTGCGAGAAGGTAATGGGACGGGGACGCTGAAGCTGACACGGATGGCCATGGAACTCCAGCTGAACCGTCTGCAGCACCCAAGCATCGCTTGTAAGGGAAACCCCTGCTGGGAATAACTGCGCTAGGCGCCCCCTACCTGCAAACTCACAGAAGGTAACACACACGCCTCTTCCAGCACCCTGTTGCTGGCCCCTCTGGCCCCCATGGCCTCGGAACCTCTGTCCTCTCGTGGTATAGAAATTGTTGAAGCGGGTGGTGTCTTGAAACTGCCCGCGGCCGGAGCCTTTCCCCAGATCGGAGCTGTTGCCACAACCGAACGAGCGGCCCCTGCCACGTCCGGCCTTCTCAAAAATCCGAGGGGCAAAAACCTTTTTTATATTGGACTGCGCTCGGTCCAGAGAAGTGAATGTGGCTACAAATTTGCCGAGCTCTTTGATGAACGGTTCCCCGAACGGACCACCTTGCGCCACCGCGCCAGCCTCGGAAGAGGCGAGGTCACAACTTCGGGTCGATCTTAATTAATAGCGACCTCCTTCTCTCCGTAGAGAGGGCGCAATTGGCATTGCCAAGAAAAATAATGGCCCGCGCGCCCAACTGGACAGAACCTCTGGGGATCTAAGATCCCCCAATACCTTGGCCATGTCGAGAATCTTGGTCAAGGGGCCCACTGCGTCTAGCAGTTTGTCCTGGCATGTACGCCAGGACCTATCTATGCCCTTCCTAGGGTCCTTGACAAATTTATCTAAGAACGTGGACATCTTCGGGTCAATGTCAGGGATCATCGCCACTTTCCCATCTAAGGTAGGGCGGGGACACTCCGCCCTAAGGCGGTTGCGGGCGTCCTTATCTACGGGCTTACGGAGACGGTTCGCCACATATTGGGCCACATTATCCCCAGGGACAATGTCTGAAGACCGGGGGTGGACGATATTATCCGGGTCCAACATGTCCGAAGGACCCGCAGATGAGGAAGGCTGTGACGGGAGCCACGACCTAGAGAAGCAGGCCTCTTCATCCGTATCCGGAGAATCCTCATCCTGCTATGGCTCCGGGGACATAGTGCGCGGGGTAGGGCTTTGCACCTCCACCGGGAGGACAGGGACGGGTTGGGCCCCCTCGTGCACCATAGGCACTCTTAACCCTTGCAAAAGCATCTGTGTCAACCCCCTCTGTGCAAGGCTTCTTAGGGGGGGAGGGGACGGTGACGGGGCCGGGGCGGGCGTTGAAATAAGGGACGCAAGTTTCGCGTACCCCTCATCCAACCGTGCCATGAGACGCTGCTCTAGTGGAACCATGGCTTGATCCACAGCCCTACAGATGGAGTCATCAACTGCCTGGTGAAAGTCCTCATCCCAAGAGGCATAATTCAGAGGGTCCTCCTCTGGGTACTGCCCTGCCTCCCCCTGAATGATGAGGTAAATTAGGCTCCCCGGGGATAAAAGGTACGTCCCAGCAAATTATCAGGACCCTCACGGGCACTCAATTGAGCCTGGGAGCTGGCACAATGGCACACAATTAAGGGACTAGCCCTGGGGACGCTGCAGCCCTCAATATCACAGGGCACCATCCGGAAAAAGTGTCCCCTTGTGCCAACACACCAGCGCTATTACGACCCCTCAGGGTGTTCAAACCACATACAACCCACACAGGGCTTTCATTCAGGGAACCAACAATCTAAATTGCGACCCTTTCGGGTGTTAACCGGGTTATCAGGGGTAGGAGCTGCTGCCTGCTGCCAAACGCGTGAAAAAACGCTTTTCAAAAACGTCCCGCAGTGCGCTGGCAGCCAAGGAGAAGCCTGCCCCCTAGCGGCGGAAGGACCACACCGCTTCTGGGCCACAAATCGCGTGAGGAGCGCCAAAAGCGTCCCGCGGTCACGAGGGGAATCTGTGAGGGTTAGAAACACCAGCGCTTAATAGCACACCAAAAACGTTATGCACACAGTCCCCAAAAACTCGGGAGAGCAAAAAAAAAAACACTTGAAAGAACAAAGTACAGATTATGTGAGTCTCAAAGGGCAAACATCTTTTTTTATCTGTGGCTAGTTTCTTCCCAGATTAAGTTTTCAGCTGAGTAGCTGATCTAAACCGTGGGATGAATGTATTAGAAGTGCATTCGTATCCCCACCCGAACTGCATGCTTGCATACATTTGAAAACATGAATGTACAATGAGCAGCAAGCAGCAATGTAACCGCCAGCCTTCAGTTAAGTTTGCAGTCTTTGACAAAGCAAATTATGTTTTATAGCTACTCTTGAGTGCTGGCTATGGTTTCACATTCGGTGAGATCAGAGAAATAATGGTCAACATTGATGAAACTCTATTGATCGATAATAAGGAAATTAAGATTTTTCTGGTGATGTACAATGAAAGAGTAAGATTGTGTTGTTCTAATAAAAATGACACTCATGGTGTTCTCAGCTGATTTGACTACTAAAGTTCTTGTGGTCAAAATAAAATCACAGGAGGCAGTAAAATTGGATGGATCCATTTTAAGAAGCGTCATGAAAGATTTAGATTTTGAACTTAATGACAAATTTTGTGATGCCCTAGAGCTGCACAAATTATGGGAGCCAACACGAAGGCCTGATGTCTTAACACTTATTACATCATTATTTAATATCACCAAGGAATAACTATTACAAACTAAAGTTCTTGAGTTCGGAACTGAAGCAGACCACATTGATGATGGCTTTGAAGATATAAGCAGAGAAGTGGAAGACACGAACTGACAGGCTTATGCTGTGCAAATATACTGTCCCTTCCAAATCCTGTTTTATGAATTACATCATGGCAGAAAGAAAACTCTGCAACACATGACTGTCCACACAATCTATGAAAAATGCAAAGGTAGAGAGCTACTCACTTCAGTGAATAGGATTGGTGTATCAGGAAGTTAAAATAACATAGTACAGATCAGCAACTTGTTAGCAGATCATGCTGTAAAATCTTATGAATTCAAAGGCACACCACTTCCAAGTCACCGTAACAGGAAAGGATTTACAATTGCTGTTGTTGATACTTTTGATTTTGAAGACTTTTCTTTATCTGGAACATCCAGCACACATGATGCTGCCAGGGTGATTATCCAAGATTGTGCCAATGAATGAACTAGCTGCTGGAAAACAAGTAGTCAGCTGTAGTCATGAACAAACAAAGCTGCAAACTTAATACTAAACTCCCATGCCAGTGTGGCAGCAAAATCACTACATCCATCAACACTTCCCACTCTACCAGTAAGTTTCAAAGTGGCAGGGGAAATGGATCTTCTACCTGAGTCTGCATTCCTCAAAGCTGATTTAACTGAACTTTTCATATTGCTTATTCGGTGCGGACTGAAGGATGAAGAGAAGAGTTCCTCTTTGGGCTGGAATTCATGCTCTGATCGCCAATACCGTCCTTCTGAAGAAGGTTGGGTTTTTACCAGTAATAGAATCTCCAGTGATAAACTACCCAAAAGTATTCACTGCTCTAAACAAAATTCCAAAATGTGCAGGCTGAGCTTTAAGACCAGCCTATCCTGCCAATCGTCTGCGATGAAGGTGTTCCGTATAGTAGCTGACATTTCTAAGAGCAATTCAGTAGAATTTGATGATCTATATCCAGTGAAGGGCGCTTGGGTGGTGAGCTAAAGAACGATGGATTAAACCCAGATTCTTGTGACTGTGGGTGAATGTTTGCATTGTTCAGCATTCCATCCATTTGTTCCTTTTGCTGCCCCAAGTGGTAAGGGTATGCCCAGATGTGGGTCCCCCTTGCTCACTGCACCACTAGTTTCAAGATAGGCTGGCTTATGAAGGGTGATGCTTCAAATCCCATCCCAGGATGCTTGTTTCTGGCCCAGGGAGTACCAGGCTTGGCAGTTTGGGCTGGGCTGTTCGCATGAGGAACAGGGTCAAGACTGATTTGCATATGGCTGGGTCCAAACTGGGGTGGCATGGTGAGCAAAAGAACAATGGATTAAACCCAGATGCTTGTGACTGAAGGTGAATAGTTTGCATTGTTCAGCATTCTGTCCATCAGTTATTCCTTTTTGCATTTTTTTTTATCAAGGCACATATTCTTACGGGTGATGACACTATGAGCAAAGTTGAAATATAGCTCTGAGCTTTAACTGCTGAACCTGTGAAGTTTCTAAATGGATTTTAGAAGCTGACTTTAGAGACATAAAAAGACCTTGTATATGTATGGAAAGCGAGTTCTAACTGTCGCACGTTTGACTATCTTCATTACAGTGAGTTCAAAAGATCATTCTTGCTAAGTGACCTTTCATTGACGTACCAATCTGTTTGTGGACATATTAAATGAGCGTTCTACTTGGTCAGAGTATGTTAATTTTTTTAGTACATTCCTATGTAGAGAGATCCATGTGAGTTTGGTTGGGAAGATATTGATGGGGTGTTAAACTTATTACATTTCTAAAACCTTCAACCACACATAGTTGTAAAACCTGTGCTATAAAAAGATGTCCCTGTCAATATGCTCTTCTGCAAATATACCACGAGTGATTGCTGAAACAAAGGAAGTGAACTAGAAAAATGTGTCTAAAACAGTAGTGTTAAACATTTGCTTTTTCCTATTAAGGTCATATACATGGTTTTGTGTATACATAAAAGTATTAAAAACCAATATTTGTTTAATTTCCATATATCTCTTCTTCCTCTATAATAGCCTCCATTTTGGAAAATGGCAGAAGGGTTGCTCCGAGTTATTTTCTGTTTCTATAAGACTTCTTGACACCCCCCCCCCCCCCGCCCCAAAAACCTATGTTTTGACTCCAAAAGGCAGTATGTAGGAAGTATGTAGGTCTCATGGTTCTTGAAATATTACATCACTGCAACACATCCGCCATTTTTAAAAATGTTGTCCTGAAATATTTATAAAACAACAATTCCCAACAGGTATCAGTTTAAGGCAGTTAAACGATGTATGCAGTCAGCATTACGTAAACAAGGAGGCTCATATGGTTTAAAAGCTTGTTATTCACCAATTCAGAAGAGGGTGTTTCACATGGAAATACGGTTAGGCAGCACTGTACAGAGAAAATCATGTGACAACCCGATGGCACTTGGTGAATAGTGATATATACAATAGGTGAAAAGTGAAGATGCAAGTGCTGAACGTGAACGGCGCAGAGTGACAAAGAAATTATACAGTGATATCGCTTTAGCGGAGCTGCTCCCACTCACTACGAGCTACCCGAGCGTTTAGAGCCCTCATCGCCTCAGGCCGCCTTGATTTGTTCAGGCGCTGCCTCTTCTTACCTGTCCTCGGCTGCATCGACAAGTTTTTGACTGACTGTTCGCTGTCTGCGCCTAGGAACTTGTGGTAAATAAATAATTAATTACCGGTACTATTTTTCAGTATAAGCAATAAAACAGGTAGCTCAATAAATAAGAGTCAGGATTCAAGGTATCTTGAGTCTTCAGGCTTTAATCAGGCATAAGAGAAGAGGACAGAACAGCCTGGAAGCACGGGACGGCAGCTGCACGGGAAGGGACAAGGGAAACTGGGTAACTTTTTGTAACAGTGCACAATATATATATATATCAAAACAATTGCATTACATTCAATACAGTAGGCGTAGCAGTAGGCGTGACTCGTAGCAGTCGCGAAAGATAAGGGCAAAATGATGTAACAAGAAGGCGTGTACAGGGCGTAGACATAGACATGTGATGTAAACGTAACAGAAGTGTCATAAATGAGGCGGAAACATGGAGGGGGCTACCTGAGCAGCTGGGACCTCTAACCTAGTGGTGCGCGCAAACGGGCAATGACGTGTTACCAGGGAGAACTGGGGGCTATGACTTCTGCGCTAGAAGAGGAGACTAAAGTCTGGAGTGTCAGAGCGACATGTACCCAAGGCATATCTGGTATCTGGTGTTTAGAGTACATATTGATAGAATCCAAAAGTTATCAGGGCAAAGGCTACTAGACATTAGGACTGATGCGTGCATAATTCTACATGTATTGTGTGTGCGAGGAATATTCTATATATATTAATACAGTATTTCTCTTACATGGAGACAGAAAGGCTAGACCATGACGGAAACTATTGATGCGATTCAGTAGCTTAGGAATGCAGAGAAGGAGGGCTGGACTGATAACTGGAAGCATAACATACTCTTGGCAGACTGGGAGGCAGAGCCAGGCCGGGCCGGGCACTGCGAGGTATGAAGTAAGCTAAGGGTTCAGGGATGCAGGTGGGGGCTGTATCGCTCCTCGGAGAGGGTTCAGAAGACTGGAGCTGAATCTGAATCCGGGCCCTTTTGAGGCCTAGAAACAGGGACAATTCAATGAATTAACGTGCACACTGTGAAATATGGCAACGTAGGTTTACATAGGCCTGATATTCGTTGTTTTCATGATGACTGGAAACTGGCATACTAGAGATGGACACAACTGTAATTGCGTCTTTAATCGATCAGAGGGGAATACATGCATATCGATCATGCACATATAGCATAAGATGGGGAACACGTAGGCACATATAACATGGCAAAATTTCCTTTTCCACATTCCCTCCTTGTGCCCTACGTTTCCATCAGGAAACATCAATATTCATGATACCATCTATCATTTCATATAGCATCATTTGTTCGTCTCGAATTGTCTTGGAACGGGACTTAGAACTGGGGATACAAGAGGTAGCACACATGCCGCAAATCGCAGGGCCACATTGTATACAGAGGCAGCAACTGAATATGATCATTACTGCTACACCTAGGAATGACAATACTTTCCATCCCCAAGCAGATATGATACTCCAGAGCCAACCGGACCATGTCCAGGTGCCTGGATTCTGGTGTAACTGATGGGCAATTTTATGAAGTCTGGTTATAGCTGAATAAACAGACGGCGCGTTATTAGGAATGAAAATGCAGCAACTAGATCCGATGACTCTACATGCTCCTCCTCTATCGGCCAGTATGACGTCAAGAACGAGACGATTTTGGAGCACGACAAATCTCATAGCAGATTGCTCTTCGGTTAAGTTACCTAGAGCGGAAGTAGTCTCATTCACTACTGCTTCAAGGGTTCTGGTTAACCTACGTATTAGCTTACTATTCTGGATAGGTCCTATAAAGAAGAAGAAACCTTTATTGAAGTCTTGATATTGTTCTAGAGTAGTTTCAGTTTGATCGACAATTGGGGACTCGATCTCCCTTCTATGTCTGACGTGTACTAGATGTGTGTTTCTGTGATAATCAGATGGGGCTAGAAAAACTGGTGGCAGTAGGAAGGCAATATAACATGTTCCATCCCAATCGAGGGGCAGACGAACATATGCGGTCTGACCACAAACAAAATAAGAATGACGTGAGGCTTTGAAAATAGATTTCCCACTGTCACTATACTCGATAGTAGTAGTACAATCACTATGTCCCACATGTGCGGAACCATTCTTTCTGACACATAATTCGCCTTTGACTGGTAGTACTGAAATGGCAGGTAAATCTGGAGTAGTATCAGACTGAACATTCAGGACCATGAAATTCGAAGAATAATTACCTAAATCATATACTTCATTTTCTAGATCTAACCCTGTTCTATGGGAGAGACCTTGCTTGTCTGGAAAACATGTTCTGTTCAGAAGGGACATATCCTTTGAGGATGATGTTAACGTGGACCATGCTCCACACGAACCATTATGTGAAAACGGATAAGGAAAGAGTGGCAGAACTCCCTTCGGAGTCTGGAAAGGGGGGAGTCGACCACACACCCAACAATTAGTGGCATTGCTGGTCTGGTGTGAATAATGCAACATCCGGATGAATGTATTATTTCGCATAGCAAGACGATAGGATAGCTCGTGAGGAGGCAGATCACTAAATGTGTGCTCTACTGTAGTGTTAGAAAACATATGTACATGTGAAACTGGAAAACATAAATGTAAAGCATAACTTGTGCAGGTAACCATAAGACTCAAAAATAATAAAAAACTTAGAACAATGATACATCTTATAGAGTTTTGACTAACTCTCTCACTATGGGGGTCTATCTCATACATGTCAGGGACCTGTCTAACCGTTTCACCCGAGAGGGACTTAGACAATTAAACTGGCTGACTTATTTTACTAGACCGGAGTTTCTGTTTATACTCCTGTTGCGGAGTTTTCTCTAACAAGGGAATTTTGAGTTCAGAGTCAAGTTCAGAGTCTGTTTTTAGGCAGTCATTTGGAATGAGGCAGTCCTTAGCAAAAGTCTTTTCTGGTAGTCCATGGAATTTCTTTGTGGGTCAGGTGGACCCATCCTTTTCTCCCCTCGAGCTTTACTGCGGTCCTTGTTAGTAAAACGAGGCGGGGCTCCTTCCAGCGGGGCTCCAGCGGACTTGAACGATCAAAATTCCGCACCAACACCAGGTCGCCTGGAATGACTTCATGCGGTTTCACCTCGGTGTTGTCTGGAAATGCGGCGGCATCCTGTGAACGACAAGAGTGTAGGGCAGACATCAAGGAAGCTAGGTAATCTGTCAGCATATTACTGGAAACATCGGTAATACTGCGGGGTCTAGGTGTACCCCACATGTTTGGGGGGCGGCCGAATACGACCTCATACGGGGACAGACCTGATCTGTAATGTGCAACCATCCTCATAAAAAATAAAGCAACTGGCAGGGCAACTAGCCAGTCTACACCTTTTTCTCCACAAATTTTAGCAATGCGGATTTTCAGAGTCTGATTATGTCTCTCTACGAGACCGGCTGCTTCAGGATGGCGCACACAATGGAACTTCCACTGGTACCCTAACAGAAGGGAAACATGTTTCATGAGCTCAGATGAGAATGGCTGGCCGTTATCTGAATACACGACCCTAGGGAGTCCATAGCGGGGAAAGAATTCACGAACCAACTGCCTGGCAGTGGTCGCGGCTGTGTAATCTGGAACTGGATATGCTTCTGTCCACCTGGACAAAGCGCATACAACTACGAGGACATACTTAAAACCTCGACATCGCTCCATCTGAATATAATCCATCTGGAGGACTTCAAAAGGGTGGTCAGGGGGTTGGAATCCACCTTGTTCCACCGGGACACTTTTACCTGGATTGAACTGACAACATATCATACAGGTACGGACTTTCTGCTTGGCTGCAGCTCGTAAGTGTTTGTTGAACCAAAGGTTCTGAATACTGTCTAACATAGCTTTCTCTCCTAGATGTGCTGGACTATGTGCGGTATTAATAATGACTTGAACCATAGAGTCGGGGAGAAACCATGTGGCTTTTCCCTTCGTCAACCACCCTTGATCTGTCTGGACCCCTCCTTGTTCGGACCATTTCTTGATTTCTTCGGGAGTAGCATGTAACTGTATGTCTATGACATCTTGTGTAGGGTCCTTAACTGTCATACAAGTAGTCGGCTCTGGAGTGAGTGTCTGTGTCGTGTTAACTAGAATGTCTGAAGCCTGAGCTGTAAGCTTGGCTGTTCGATCTGCTAGATCGTTACCTTGGGAAATGATGTCAGTAACTTTCGTATGTGCCTTGCACTTCATGATAGCGATAGCTGTCGGTAAATGTATTGCATCTAACAGAGCTTGAATGAGGAGACCATGCTGAATCTTGGTTCCATGAGAAGTCATGAAACCTCTCTCCTGCCAGAGCACTCCAAAGTCGTGTACGACTCCGAATGCGTAACGTGAATCTGTATATATGTTTACTTTCAGGTTCTTGGCACGTATGCAGGCTTGGGTCAGAGCGACTAGCTCTGCTGCTTGAGCAGACAGGGTGTCAATACGATGTGTTTCTATAACTTCGGTTTCAGTAGTCACTGCATACGCGGCTACTAGTTCTCCTGTACTTGTTTTCATACATGAACCATCCACATAAAGTGTCAGGTCGGGGTTAGGTAATGCAATGTCTGTCAGGTCTTGTCTTGGCTTTGTCATAGTGTTGACAACTTCCACACAGTCATGTGTGGCCGGATTTGAAGTAACTGACGGTAACAGTGTGGCTGGATTTAGAATGTTGCAGCGTCTGATTTCTATGTGTGGCTGGAACAGTGTCAGTTCATAACCTGTTAAACGTGCAATGGTCAAGTGTTGAGTCTGGGTTCGGTTTAAAAGAACTTCCACGGAGTGTGGAACTTGTACTGTCAGGGAATGTCCTAACACTATGGAATCACTTTGTCTGATTGCTAGAGCTGTGGCTGCAACTGACTTGAGGCACGCAGGCAGAGCCTGGGCTACTGGATCTAATGTGCTCGAGAAATAAGCACAGGGCTTGTACTGTCCTGCTTGATCTTGTGTGAGAACAGATAATGCAGTACCATCACGTTCTGTAACAAAAAGTGTAAAAGGCTTACTGTAGTTGGGTGTCGCTAGAACAGGTGCTTGACATAAGGCTTTCTTTAATTCATTGAATACAAGTGTATGTTCCAGGGTCCAAGGGAGGACAGTCGATACGGCTGCCTCCTGTGTCGTTAACTGTATCAGTGGCTTGGCTAGAAATGCATACTGAGGAATCCATTGTCTGCAGTAAGAAGTGAGGCCGATAAAAGCTCGTACCTCCTTCTGTGTCATGGGCTGTGGAAGACTCGCTATTAACTGGATACGGTCTGGTGTCAACTGCCTACCCCACTTGGACAGTAAGTGTCCTAAGTATACCACTTGCTGGACACAGAATTGTAATTTGGAAGGGGACACCTTGTGCCCCTGCTCGGCCAGAAAATACAGAACTGTAAGTGACGCTCGCTCGCAGTCACGTTCAGAACGGGCCGTGATCAGTAGATCATCGACATACTGGAGCAGGGCAGTGTCAGATGGCATGTGAATATTGTCTAGTTGTCTCTTAAGTGCTTGACTGTAAATACTGGGACTTTCTGTGAAACCTTGAGGAGCTCGTGTGAATTTATAGCTCCTTCCATTTAAACAAAAACCGAAAAGGTACTGGCTGTCTAGATGAATGGGGACACTGAAAAATGCGTTCTTGAGATCGATAACTGTGAAAAATGTAGCTTCAGAATCAATGGCTGTCAATAGGGAAGAAATATCTGGGACTACTGGATACTGAGGTATGATACATTTATTAAGCTCTCGAAGGTCAATCACTAATCGATATACTGGAGGTGCATTTGGATCAGTACGTTTCAAGACAGGAATGATAGGAGAATTACATACATTGGAGTCAGTTTCTACAACCACTCCTTGAGCAATGAGCTCGTCAATAATTTTGGATAAGGCTGCTACAGCCTCAGGTGGCAATCTGTACTGTCTGATTTGTGGCAAAACTATACCTTGCTTGAGAGTCACACGATGGGGTGTGATATGCATACAACCTACATCAGTTGGACCTTGCGCCCATAAATGCTGTGGTACATTCAATAATCTTGGATCAAAATCACGTAATACATAATGACCTTTAAAGTCTCTCAGGAACAATCGGACCCCTTCTGGGGAGCAACAAATTACTGCACCTAATTCTTTTAATGTCTTGATGCCTAACAAATTTTCTGGACATGATTTCGTGAGTAACAAATCAGTAGTTCGGGACAATGGACCAACTTCTAGAGAAACTGGTTTCGAAATTTCATTAACAATCGGCTTTCCTGAAAATCCAAGGGAAACATTTTTAGAGCCTGAGAGCGGAGCCCCTGGAACCTCGTCATGACTGATAGTAGTCCTACTTGCCCCTGTATCAATCAAAAACTTTCTGTCTTTCCCTAATACTTGACTGTGTACATAGGGACCCTCTTGATCTACAGGTATCTCGATGAGAGGCAAGCCTACCTCCCTCTCTAGGCTGTTTCATGAATATGGCTGATAATCTGGATATTCTGTCTGTGCATACTGGTACATCTGCTGTGTAACATGCTGTGTTGCAGCGATAGGCTGCGATGCTGGAACTGTCTGTTGTGCATTCTGGGGTGACTGAGAAGTCTGTGAAACTTGTTCTTGTCTAGGCGGACGTGGTCTTTCTTTAGTCTTACCAGTAGCTATGTTGTGTTTCAGAACTGCACACTAGTTTATAAAATGACCTGGCTGTTTACAGTAATTGCAGGTCCCTTTAACGGGAGCTGCAGGATGACTGGCTTGATTCGGACCCCTCTTCTGACTGTCTTGTGGAACAGATTGTGCAACTAATACTTTCATTTTCGTGTCTTTCATACGTCTCCTTTCGTGTTCTTGCTCTTCCCTGATTCTATTCTGGTGATACTGGAGCATCTGGAGCATTTGTGACGGAGTATTAGCTTGCCAACTACTTTCGACTTTCAAAACTCGATTTTTAACTTGTGGACTTGAATTCTCGACTAGTTTGGTAACAAAAAGATGAGGGTACGATTCACTACTCGTTTTCAGACCACTATTAATAATAAAATATTTTTCAAATCTAGAATAAAAATCACTAGTGTCTTCCTCCTGTTTCTGTTTACAAGCTGAGATTGCATCCCAATCTTCCTTTTTCGTGGCTAGTAATCTTGGCAAAACCTGGATCAATAACTCGGGCAATTCTTTAACTTTACCCCCAAGACCGGTACCTGGTACTCGTGAATTGTCTTCAGCTTCTAGAGCTGTCCAATCTATCTTTTTCTCTCCCACCTCCCATTCTTTTTCCTTGAGTTTTTCATATACTCCTGCGGGCAACAGGACCTTTAACATTTTAATAATATCAGGATACGTGTATTCTCCCATACGGAGCATGTCTTTTAATTCTCGGTGGAACCCTGCTGGATCTTTGTCGTGACTGGGAATTAACTTTTTCATCTCTAAGAGTTCCATCTTCGTGATAGGGGTGTAAACAAATACTCGTTCTAGATCACCACCCGTTGTCCTAACTGGGTGTACTTCTCGTAACGGATGTTGTCTATCTATGTAAAATGATTTACTTTCTGGAGGTGAGACATGAACAAAATGCGGATTCAGAAACGTTTGATATTTGTGGCGCTGTTCTAGAATGATACTAATTAAATCAGTACCTAGACCTCTCCATCTATACTGGAGTAACTCGTTCAGAACATCATGTAACGGACCTGGATCAGAATGCTGTCCCTCATACAATGTAATGAGGTGCTGGATCATATACATACCCACCAGTCGCTGCTCGGCTGGGGGCAGTTTCAGAAACATTTGTGCCACTATTTCGTCTGGAGAAGTGGTAGAATCAGTAGTCCATCGGACTGCTGATCGAGCTAGTTCTTGTTCATGCATTGTACTCAGTTCACTATAACCGATTCGTGATTTCAGAATGTGATCGGTAGCTTGAAATACTTGCTCAAGAGAACCTTGTTCTGGTGCTGGAGGAGGGAAAACTTTCTTGTGATCTAGGCGTGAATGTCGGTCGGGAAGTCTAGTACTACCTACATACGCTATCCTGGAGGGATTCTCGTCGTCTACCTCTTCAGTAGAAGAGTTGTCTTCTTTCTCGGTTACTCGTGCTGCTTCTCGTTTCTCGTGTATCTTTATTATTTCCCTACGGATTTTCTTGTACATACTCTCTATACAGTTCTGTGTCTTGTGTCTTCCCTCGGCTATATGGTCACTCCACCTGGTCAGGACTTTCATTTCTTCCGGATCTTTATCCGGATAATCTTGTTCTCTTATTAAACAATTAATTAGAAATTTTAAAAGCATGAGCTGAATCTCGACTTTTCTTTGAGCCATGGCCTCGCCAATACTTCCTGGATCTGCTCCTGTACGGATGAAACGATATATTCTGTCTAGATAACCTTTCATATTCGGTAGGGTGTCCAAATATTCGGTCACCCGTCTTACACGCAATGAATACAGGACCATATCATCATCGCCTGGGACTGGATCATAACGGCATTCGGTAAGGGCTCGCTTGATATCGGCGACTGACTGAAGTTTGGGCGAACGCTGTAACGCTCGTGCATGTAGCTCGAGTAGCGTGATACGTCTGGGTTGAGGCGGGGTTCCAGGAGGACTTCCCCCCGTGGCCCCTAGACTAGAATCGTCAACGGGTACTGTACGTGCTGGGAGAGTGACTGATGTAGCGGGTATATGTACTGTAGGCTGGACCGGGGGTGCCGTAACAGGTGCTGTAACCGGTGCCCCGGTGGCTGGAGGAACAGGAATTACATTATTTACGGGAGCTGGCGGAACAGGATTTGCATATTCTGGGACTGTGTCGTCCAAATAGGACGAGAGAAAAATATCAGCTGCGGTTGGTTTGTGACGTAACTTAATCGGAACCAATGGCGGCGGAAAACTACATGGTGCCTCCGGGGTTGCCCTCGGCAAGCCCTCGGCAAGAAGAGGATACATACCCTTAATAAGGGCATTTCTCTGTCTGTCTGACTGTTCGGCTTTAACTCGTTCACCTACTTCGATTAATTCCCTTTCTTGGGCTCTTTCGGAGGATTCCCTACTTAATTCTGTCTTTCTGATTTCTTTTTCCGTTCTTCTGTGAGATTCTTTGCGCCATAACTCGATGGCATCCTTCTGGGACTGTCTGGATTTCTTTTTCCATAATGCTTCTTCTACTCGCATGATGCACTCGGCATCCCACGTACCTGATACAGGCCATCTATATTTCTCTTCTAATTCCTTGGTGTACTCCACCCATAAGTCTAGATATAATATGGCACTTAAGCCATGCTTATGATACATAAAATGACCTGGACTGTCCCTCGGTGGGACAGGAACTGCTTCCTCTAACAATCCCTTTCTGGTTTTTAACTGACGTAACTTCGAGAATAGAGGCATAGTTTAGGCTGAAGTCTGGACACAATACAATACACGGTAAACACAATAATAACTGGAAAAACAAATCACTCATACCACGACATTGAAGACACATGAAATAACATTTAAAATAACGGTTCGGACAGAACACTTGAATTTCTTGAGAACAGAACTTACTGGAATGACTAGATGCACTGCTAAAACAGCACGAACTTACCGGTCCCATAAAGAGACACGTCAGGACCCGCATCCACCTAGGTGGACACTTCGTGTTGGATCTGTGTACCCAAACCCACGGACCAGAGACAAATTAATTGACCCTGTCTAGATACTACCCCAGCAACGGTACTCACAGGGCAGCAAGAACGGAAGGCCTCGGACTGGACTGGACTGCTACGACGACAGACTACGAACTTCGGACTTCAGTTACAGGTGGGCCTCCGGATACCTCGGACCTTGGACTCTCGGCTTGGGCTCTGGTCGGGACTCGCCGCGTTCCTCACCGCCTCGTCTGGATGCTGGACCGCAACCTCAGTCTCCTCCGTGGACCTGAGGGATACTTGAAGCAGAAATATCTGCACGTGCACGGTATGGTTCCGTCACGGCTGCAGAGGATCAGGGGGCCTGCGTGGCTTCTCCGGCGCGTGGGGAAAGGGCAAGTCCCTATTCGGGCGCCATTATGTGGTAAATAAATAATTAATTACCGGTACTATTTTTCAGTATAAGCAATAAAACAGGTAGCTCAATAAATAAGAGTCAGGATTCGAGGTATCTTGAGTCTTCAGGCTTTAATCAGGCATAAGAGAAGAGGACAGAACAGCCTGGAAGCACGGGACGGCAGCTGCACGGGAAGGGACAAGGGAAACTGGGTAACTTTTTGTAACAGTGCACAATATATATATATCTCAAAAATTGCATTGCATTACATTCAATACAGTAGGCGTAGCAGTAGGCGTGACTCGTAGCAGTCGCGAAAGATAAGGGCAAAATGATGTAACAAGAAGGCGTGTACAGGGCGTAGACATAGACATGTGATGTAAACGTAACAGAAGTGTCATAAATGAGGCGGAAACATGGAGGGGGCTACCTGAGCAGCTGG
This sequence comes from Lissotriton helveticus, assembly GCF_964261635.1. Taxonomy (NCBI): domain Eukaryota; kingdom Metazoa; phylum Chordata; class Amphibia; order Caudata; family Salamandridae; genus Lissotriton; species Lissotriton helveticus. The sequence goes on along the minus strand of NC_136065.1, from coordinate 1,820,243,496 downwards.
GACCTCTAACCTAGTGGTGCGCGCAAACGGGCAATGACGTGTTACCAGGGAGAACTGGGGGCTATGACTTCTGCGCTAGAAGAGGAGACTAAAGTCTGGAGTGTCAGAGCGACATGTACCCAAGGCATATCTGGTATCTGGTGTTTAGAGTACATATTGATAGAATCCAAAAGTTATCAGGGCAAAGGCTACTAGACATTAGGACTGATGCGTGCATAATTCTACATGTATTGTGTGTGCGAGGAATATTCTATGAATATTAATACAGTATTTCTCTTACATGGAGACAGAAAGGCTAGACCATGACGGAAACTATTGATGCGATTCAGTAGCTTAGGAATGCAGAGAAGGAGGGTTGGACTGATAACTGGAAGCGTAACATACTCTTGGCAGACTGGGAGGCAGAGCCAGGCCGGGCCGGGCACTGCGAGGCATGAAGTAAGCTAAGGGTTCAGGGATGCAGGTGGGGGCTGTATCGCTCCTCGGAGAGGGTTCAGAAGACTGGAGCTGAATCTGAATCCGGGCCCTTTTGAGGCCTAGAAACGGGGACAATTCAATGAATTAACGTGCACACTGTGAAATATGGCAACGTAGGTTTACATAGGCCTGATATTCGTTGTTTTCATGATGACTGGAAACTGGCATACTAGAGATGGACACAACTGTAATTGCGTCTTTAATCGATCAGAGGGGAATACATGCATATCGATCATGCACATATAGCATAAGATGGGGAACACGTAGGCACATATAACATGGCAAAATTTACTTTTCCACAAACTCAGGAACCACGCGATTTTCAACACGTGTACAACACTGCCTGAATCAGACAACCCTGTCCTGAAGACGATCCCGACTTATGGGGATCGAAACGCCGTCGACATCACAGCGCAATTTCATGGCGCGTCTAACGTTTTTGGCTCTTATAAAATTGTTTAATACCATGATTTAAGTGACTATAACTTAATCCTGTGGAGCCATCACTGTATAATTTCTTTGTCACTCTGCGCCGTTCACGCTGTTCACGTTCAGCACTTGCATCTTTTCACCTATTGTATGTATCACTATTCACCAAGTGCCATCGGGTTGTCACATGATTTTCTCTGTACAGTGCTGCCTAACTGTATTTCCATGTGAAACACCCTCTTCTGAATTGGTGAATAACAAGCTTTTAAACCATATGAGCCTCCTTGTTTCTTGTTTATGTAATGCTGACTGCATACATCGTTTAACTGCCTTAAACTGATACCTGTTGGGAATTGTTGTTTTATATATACTCTACACCCATCCCGACGTGGTCTATGGGTTTTACTCCTGTTGTTCCTGCACGTCCTGAAATATTTGGCACGGATTAATAATGTCTGCTAAAGCTAAACTACTCATCTAAAAGCACAAATCAAAAATGAAAATTTCTGGACGGCAATTCTTTTACGAAGGTATATCAGGGGGCCAGGTGATCACCACAGCATTAGAACATAGTAAAGAAACCAGCTCACCTGTGTAGAACCTTAAGTTGAAGATCGAAGTGGGTATAAGCACCCCAGGGCTCATGGAATGTTGGGAGAAAACAGGTTAACCATTCTGAGTTTCTAAAGGGTAATGGAGTATCTTTGACACATATCGCCATGCTCCTTTTTGCTTTCTACTAAGCAGCTGCTATGGGGTAACCTTCTCTCTTGAAGGTAAACTCAGTACATCAAGGTTGTCCTAAGCAGACCATTTCAGCAGATGACTTTAGTGGTTTTTCTGTTCGAGGGGTCACTTATTCCTGGGCACTTGCAGGCAGATAAGATTCCCCTTACTCCACTGGCCTTTTTGCCTGATGTGGACTCTGTGGTCTGGTAGGAGAGTGGCGATGCAGCACTATCACACATTTGGGTGTTGTCGGTGTCTTTGGCTGGTGTACATGACCTCCTTAGTCTCTTGCCCCATAGTTATTAATTTTTACATTTCTCATGTGGACATATTGGCACTAAAACAGCAGCAGCTAGCAAAGAGGAATGAGCAGAAAAATATTCCAGTATAAAGATTAAAGATTAGCATTCATGATTTCCTAAACTTTTGAAAAGCAGTTAGTCCAGATACACAGGGTAGGTGTTCCAGCATGTGGTGGCCTAGGACTTTAAAAACGTGCCTCCTGTTGAGGCCTGGCATAAACAGGGTATTTGAACAAGTTCCAAAAACTATATGTATGAGCTTTGGCCTGGGTGGTAGTAAAAAGTCAGAGAGGACCACATCTTGTAAACAGAGATATAGAAGGCCTGATGGGTAATACATTGAGCTTTAATTTGAATAGTCTTCCTGATGAGTAGGCAGTGTAGGGCCTGTTGTTCCTCTGAGAAATTATTGAATGTCCTCACACTGGCTGCCTGTCATGCAGCCATGTATTGAAGCCTCTGAAGATAGCCTAGTTGATGACCCTGTAAGACCAGATGTAGAAGATTTTAAGTGTTTAGAATAGTGAAACAAGAAGCCCAGATTTGATGAGTCTGTGTATTGGAGGGAAAGGTTTTAATTGTGTATTGTAGGGAAAGGTATTAATAGGTTCAGCGACAAATGTTTGTGGCATGTGTCGCTGTAAATACACATGCTCTGTATACTCCTGCCATCTAATGTTGCGCTTGGATGTGTACGACTTGTTTTTCTTTTAGAAAGTCTTTCGAGTCATGAGGTAAAGTCAATCAATCAATCAGGAGTTTGTTAAAGCGCGACTACTCACCCGTAAGGGTCTCAAGGCGCTAGGGGTGGGGGGGTTGGGGGGGTGCAGGTTCCATTCCATCAAGGAGGGGGTCTGTCGAAGAGCCAGGTTTTGAGGTTTCTTGCGAAGATGGGGAGCGATGTTGTCTGTCTGAGGTGGAATGGAAGGGCGTTCCATGCTTTGGCCGCGAGGAAGGAGAAGGAGCGGCCTCCCGATCTGGTCTTTCTGGTGCGGGGGACCACAGCGTAGGAAAGCTGGGCTGATCGTAGGGTCCTTTGGGGTGCGTGGAATTTGAGTCGGCTGTTCAGGTATGCTGGTCCGGTGCCGTGGAGGGCCTTGTGTGCGTGGGTGAGCATCTTAAAGGTGATTCTCGCCTCGACGGGGAGCCAGTGGAGTGTGCGCAGGTGCTGGGAGATGTGGCAGTGTTTTGGCAGGTTGAGGACCAGTCTTGCGGCGGCGTTCTGGATGTTCTGTAGCTTGCGGATGAGGTTTTTGTTTATTCCGGCGTAGAGTGCGTTGCCGTAGTCGAGTCTGCTGGTGACCAGGGCGTGAGTGACTGTCTTTCGGTGTTCGAGGGGGATCCATTTGAAGGTCTTACGAAGGAGGCGGAGGGTGTGGAAGCAGGAAGATGAGACAGAGTTGATCTGGCGGTCCATTTTGAGCTCGGAGTCCAGGATGATTCCCAGGTTGCGTGCGTGGTCTGTGGGGGTTGGCGGGTTTCCGAGGGCGGTGGGCCACCAGGTGTCACTCCAGGCGTCGGGGTTTGGGCCCATGATGAGTACTTCTGTTTTGTTGGTGTTTAGTTGTAGGCAGCTGTTTTTCATCCATTTGGCGACGGCTTCCATGCCTTCTCGAAAGTTGCGTCTGGCGGTGTTGGGCTCGTTGGATAGGGAGAGGATGAGCTGGGTGTCGTCTGCATATGACACGATGTTGAGTCCGTAGGTTCTGACGGTGGGGGCAAGTGGAGCCATGTAGACGTTGAAGAGCGTCGGGCTGAGGGAGGAGCCCTGGGGGACTCCGCAGGTGATAGCTGTGGGGTCCGAGAGGAAAGGGGGGAGTCTGACCCGCTGCGTCCTGCTGGAGAGGAAGGAGCAGATCCAGTCGAGGGCCTTGTCCCGGATTTCTGCATCGTAGAGTCTGCGTATTAGGGTGCGGTGGGAGACTGTGTCGAACGCCGCTGATAGGTCGAGGAGGATGAGGGCTACTGTTTCTCCTTTGTCCAGTAAGGTGCGGATGTCGTCTGTTGCGGCGAGGAGGGCGGTTTCCGTACTGTGGTTTTTTCTGAAGCCGGATTGTGAGGAGTCGAGGATGTTATGTTCTTCAATGAATGTGGCGAGTTGGCTGTTTATGGCTTTCTCGATGACTTTCGCTGGGAACGGGAGCAGGGAGATGATGGGTTGGGCGAACTCCTTGATGATGCTGAAGAGTTCTTTGCTGTTGTGTGCGTGGGTGGAGATTCTGTCTTCAATCGCTTTTTTCCTCGTTTCTCTGATGAGTTGATGGTGGGCGTTGGTGGCGGCTCTGAAGTTGTTGTGGGCTTCTGTGGATTTGGTGTTTCTCCAGGCCTTTTCGAGGCGGCGGCATGTGCGCCTGGACTCTCGAAGTTCGGTGGTAAACAATCTGGCTTTCTTGGCACTGGTATTGTTGTTTTTCTTGAGGGGGGCTATGGTGTTGGTGCTGTCCGAGATCCATCTATGCAGGGTTCGGGCTGCGGTGTTGGGGTCGTCGTTTTCCGCGATGGTTGGGGTGGAGTTGTTGAGTGAGGAGGTGAGCTGGTCATCGGTGATTTTGGTCCAGTTTCTTTGTGGAAGCAGGTGCTGGTGTCTGTGGATGGTGGGTGTTCTGAAGGTGAAGTGGACGCAACGATGGTCGGTCCATGGGAGTTCGGTGGTGTGGCTGAAGGTGATGGTTTCCTGTAGTGAAGAGGGGGTCGAGGGTGTGTCCTGCTGAGTGCGTGGGCTCGGTCACGATCTGGCGGAGTCCAATGTTGTGGTGGTTGTCCAGGAGGGATGTGGTGTTGGGGTCCAGTTGATTGTCGAGGTGGAAGTTGAGGTCTCCCAGCAGGGTGTAGTTGGTGGATGCGATGGCCTGAAGGGAGATAATGTCCGTAATGGAGTTGGCGAAGTGACTCCTCCTATGACTGGTAATGCGCATGAGCATCAGCTCCCTTGTTAGATGATTTTCTTCCGCCATTGTGGTTGGACATGCTTCGCCTGGGCTCTGAGTTGACCCGCCTGCTGCTCTTCGCCGGGGCCTCTTGAGTCTCCTGATAGCTTTGGACAATCCTTTTCTGCATCATATTTCTTCGCCTCCATTGTGGTCCTTTCATTGAGTTCGATTATTTGGGTATGTCAATGCCCCGACTCGTGCTCCACAATGCAATCGGTGCTGGGAAAAACACCTTTTAGCTATGGTCCTTAATGCCGACTCCAGGTGTTCGTTAGCAGATCAACCTGCAGTTTGTAATTGGTTTGACGGAGCATGGCAAGGCCGCCTCCTCAGCTGCCTGACTTGTCTTCTGCTCTAAAAAGACCATCCGAACGGTCAGTGCTCCGCCTATATGTGGGGTGATTGAGCGGTGATATGACAATTTTCTACCTTCTACCTAATTCTGTATCTTCATCTTGGTGTCCGGTGTACCTTCACCAAGACTGTATATACCTGCCATTGGGGCAAGTCTGTGGCATGGTATGCAGCAAACCAGATTGATCCCTTTTCTGCTCCCCCTTCTCGGGTTCTTATGTTCTCTCTCTTGCCCAGCAGGGCTTGGCTTTGAACACCTTAAAGATTCTTTCTGCCATCTCGGCATGTCTACAGTTGCAAGATCAGCCATCCTTTTTCAAGTACCCAATTGTACATTGGTTTCTGATAGGTCTCCAACTCTTGTTCCTACTTTCTCCCTTCATCATGTCTCAGTGTGGACCTAAATTTAGGTTTAACCTTTCTAATGTGTTCTCCCTCTTATCCAATACACAACTGTCCTATCGGGCTCCTTACTATCAAGATGGCCTTTCTAGTGGCAGTAAAATTACAGTAAGCGTCAGGCCTGGTCACCTACGCCTCAGTTTCTCAACATCTTCCCAGTCAAGCTGGTTCTTCACACTAGAGCTTCCTTCATACCGAAGGTGGCAACTCCCTTTCAGTTTGGCCAAGCTACACCCAGCCTACCTTTTATGCTCCGCCTCATCTGTCTAAGGAAGAGCAGCGACTCCACTGGCTGGCCCCAAAAAGCATTGTTGTTCTACGTTGACCGCATTAGAGTTGTGCGTGAATGACCAACTCTTCGCGTGGTGTGCTGGACCCCGAATGGGAAGGCATTACAAAATGGACCATCTCGCGGTGGATCATCCTCTGCATCAAAATCTTTTTATTGGCCAAGAAGCAACCCCCTACTAGCACGCGAAGTCCTGGTCCTTCGCATCTGCCTAGCAGCAATGTGGGCCTCAGTGCACAAGTTTACCAAGCACTACTGCCTGGACAGTCCAGTACATATGGACAGGCACTTTGCCTGTTCAGTCCTGCAGGACTTTAGTTTGAAATCGTTTTGCCAAGCCTCTTCAGGAGTGGTATTGCTTGGGTATGTTTTCTAAGATAAGGAATCTGCAGCTATAAGTCTCAATCAGCTGAACCAGTTTCTTACCTGCGGTAGAGCCTTATCTGATAGACTGTCTCGCCGCAGATTCCTAACCGACTTACCAATCCTCCCAACTATATGAACTGATTTGAAAACTTAGGGATGTTTCCCTTTCACAGCCATGTTTTTCACCCACCTCTAGCAGTACTTTTCGTGACTGTGCTTCTGACGTGGACAGTCATAAATAAAACTGATCTAGGCGCCCTAGGGTGGCACCTCTATATAGGCACTGCACACGTCACTTCCGGCACAGATTACACCACACTGAGCCAAATTATGCAAGCTGGGGATAGTTCTAAGTTAAGGAATCTGCGGGTAGGTCGTCTATACCAGATGAGGTGTTTTAACTAAGGTAAGTATAGGCTATAGCTAATTGGTTCAATAGCAACAATTTTGTAAGATGCAATTCTTGGTTCATTAAAGTTGGAACAAATTACAGCGAAGACAGTAGCCCTGACATTTACTATTAAAAGCATTTGGTGAAGCAAATGGTGTATTTAAACCAATGGTGAATTGTTACACAGTGTGTAGACTATGCACAGTGCCATTGCAACATGGTCGCTTGCTGCAATGTAAGTTTTTTCTGCAATTTCTTCTAATTGCTCTTGCATATGTTTGTTGGATGTTTTGAGGTTTTATTGCTGAGGAGTTATGAATGTGAGCGAGTTGTTTAACAGATTGTTTGCAAAAATGAGTTCGAGGATGCATGTGTTTTTTAGTGCCCAAACTCACCAATGAAGAAAAGGGGCTGTCATGTTTACGCCAGACCTATTGACATTGATCGTGATTGTTTTAATTTCTTTCAGGCTGTGTGCTGTTCTGACCATGTGCACTGCTGCCCAAACGGTTTCACCTGCAATGTAGGACAGGAAACCTGCACTCAAGGGGAGCTCTCCGTGCCCTGGCTCATCAAGAACAAGCTTCACAAGGAAGATGTTGCTAATGTTGCAGATGCCCCGGAGGTGCCACATGCTCCAGATGTGCTTTGTGACAAAACTTCTACCTGCCCAGAGGGGCACACATGTTGTAAATCAAAGTTGGGTCTTTATTCATGCTGCCCTGCGCCTAGTGTAAGTTTACTTTAATTGGAGTATGTGGTCATACGTCACTTTTGTCCCTGCATAGTTTCCCAGTTGATCAAGTGTTAAATGTAGATAAACCTAATCTCTTTTACTATGGTTGAGCATCACTTGGTTTCAAAGCACGTTAAAGACTTGCACACTGATATAATACGCTCTTTACTAGAAAAAGATGCCCTTTCGGGCTAAGGTACTTATCAAATAAAGCAAATTTTTTAAAAACAAATCTTGAAAGTAGACTAATCTTCAAATTACAAAAAAAATCTGATCTAGGGCTATGCTATCAGAAAAGCCTTGTAGTAACACAATATATTCTTGAACTTCATCACACCCCCTCCCATGCACAGGTCTGGCTTTGATGGAAACTCTTGCACAGCAACTCCAGCAAAACATTATTGTTGAGTTGTGCCTACAGCTTGTTTTCGTCATCTGACTGCTCCCGTGGTGCAACGAGGGTTGATAGATGATGCATGGGCCTTCTAGGTGCAGGTATTTTGTTGAATATAAATTAATGATGGGAAAAGTTCTTGCATTTTCTTGAGAGGTGCATAAGACTGTTTTTGTAGCTCCAGTTTGCTTGGATCCATTGTGGTCTTTAAAACGTGTATTTATTTCCAGACTGTGGAGTTTATTTACTGTTTGATACCTGCAGTTTCCTTATAAGCATGGCCTTTGATCCTCTGAGCAGATTTCCATTTCGGGAGGATCTTCTGTCACAGCAAGGGATGGTTCTTCACCTGAACCTGTCCAGTCTCTACCTCCTTGAGTAGAGATTGAACGGAGGCAGTTGACCGCTTTCGACCTTCCACCCGAAGTCTGTGATATCTTAGCAGCCAGGCGATCCTCCACTAAAACTGTATACGCCTGTAGATAGAACAGGTTTGTGGCATGGTGCACAGCAAAAGCTGTTGACCCCGACCCCCACACTCCTTCTCTGCTCCTCGATCAAAGGTCATTTTGTATATTCTTTCCTTGGCCCAGCAGGGATCTGCATTGGGCACTCTTAACGGATAAATTGCAGCCACCTCTGCTTTTCTTAGCCTGCCAGATCAGCTGGCTTAATTCACCTCTCCTATCGTGTCAGATTATTTAAGGGCCTAACACTTCTGTTCCCTCCATCTCCTTTTGTAATGTCCCAATGGGACTTAAATCTGGTTCTTACCTTTCGTGTGCTTTCTTCGAGCCTCTTCATAACTGTCCCCGCAGGTTGCTGACTCTCAAAACTGCCTTTCTTGTTGCCATCACTTCTGCTCACAGGGTGAGCGAGCTGCAGGCTTTATCTTCTAAGCCCCCTTTGCTATCTGTTTGTATGGATAGAGTGGTGCTTCGGACCAAGTCTTCATTCCTCCCTAAGATCATCCCGCCATTTCATGTGGGACAATCTGCAGGAAGCTGGTTCTGTATATACTGTGCCAAAGTAAGGTATACTGTACAGAGTCCAGGGACTCCCCAGAGGTATAGCCGAGGCTGAACTAGAGAAGTACTAACAGCTCTCCTTGAGGTAGTTTGGGCTAGCAGTTACTCTTATCCAGAGGGCACGTTAAGCATTTATTGTATTCAGTCACTCAAGGTCTGATTACATCCATCGGGTACAGAATCCAGGCCAATTGGGTAAGTATATGTAGGAAAGAAGGATCTATTTTCATGATTACCCCCACTTTTTGTTGTTGTTTTACGTTTTTCTGACTAGTCTGACTGGGATCCTGCTAATCTGGGCTCTCTCCCAAAATTTGACTATGGGAAGTACTTCGTATATTCCCAATTGGCTACTGGTATACCCTTCTAAGTCCCTAGTATATGGTACTAAGGTACCCAAGGCATAGGTACACCAGTGGTCTCCCATTGGCTGCAGCATGTATTGTGCCACCCATGAAAGGCCACTCAAACTGTGGCTACAGGCTTGCCATTGCAAACTGTGCAAGTTGGTGTTAGCACCACGTACAACAGATATACGTTTTCGTACCTCTGAAGGTCACTATACTTAAAACCTATGTCACCCCTAATGTAGGCTTATCCATCCTGAAGGCAGGGTACTCGTTTAGAAGTGTGATGTTGCCTTGTAAGAGCAGGACACCCCCTACAAACCCCGGAGTCCATTCTCTAGGTTTGTAAGTGCAGTCAGCCTTTTAGTACATATAGTGGACATCAAGTCAATTACGAGATGTCTGTCTATATATTGGCTGCACCCAAACCGGTCATGTTTGTTATCAAACTTGTTGGAATCCTACCCCAACACCGATTCTAGTGTTGTACGTGGGATCCCATGTACTGGAGGGCTCCCCTCGTGTGCCCTCCTGTATTCTCTGTACCAGCCTTTTAGAGTTTAACAGCCGACTAGTGCTTCTGCCGACCACAGACCTGATTCTGCCCTCCTGCTTCTTAGCCAAGCTCTAGTAGGGAAAGGGAAAATAGGTGATCAAGGCATATGAGCTGTAGATCATATGCTATGCATAGATTGCCATCTAGTGTTGGGTCCGAATGTTTGCACTTTGTTTTTCTTCGGAGAAGTCTTTCCTTTCACGAGGTAGGTGACACCTCCTTTTGGTGATAGTGCGCATATGCATCGACTCCTTTGTTAGGTTGTTTTTTTCTACCATCAGGCTCGGATGTGTATTGCTATGCTTCAGTTCGGCACCGTATCTCGGTTCCCTTCGCTCAATCAACTACCCTCACCGGTATTTTTATGGAAAGCGGTTCTCCATTCGTCGCGTATCGTCTCACCTCGAAAAAAAACATTGATCTGAAAACTCGTGGTGGGCAGTCGGGCCTACCCGCGCAGACCGGACTAACAGCCGATGGAACATACTCACTTCGAGTTCTGTCCCGGGTGCCGTGATAAATTTCCACGCACTGACTTGCACGATGTGTGCAACCTCTGCCTGCCTGTCAGCGAGAACAACTGCGACAAGTGTATCGTTTTGATCGAAAAAAACTTAGTGCCCGTCGGGCTCAAAGCCTCGAGATGCGACCCCAGAGCGGCTCCGCACCGGACATCTTCAGGGATGATTCCGATACAGAACAGCAAGCTCAAGGAGCCGAAGCGAAATACAAAATTTCTGTGCCTGAAGTCGACTGACATCGAAGAAGAGGAGCAAGTTACTCTGGGTCAACGTACCCGTGAGTAAAGACACCCATATGCCCCTCAATAACCAAAGACAAAGCCTCCGGTCCCTCCTCTGCCTATGGGCCAAGGTCGGCACTATCAAAAGGTTTCCGATACCCTGCCCTCGGGCCAGTCTCCGAAACAGACACCCGGCTCGGGCACGAGTCGGCACCACTCCGGTGCCGAAAAAACACCTTGGGCATCGAAACCTAAATCTAAACATGTGGCATTCACAACTCCACCATTGCTAAAAACTATACCTTCAACACTGAAATGCTCTAAGCCGAAACCTCTGATGCCAAAAGGCTCTGAGCCGAAACCTTTAACGCTGAAACAAACAACTAAAGATAAAGATACTCTGTGTAAAGAGCCTTCAACCCGATGCCCCCCCTTCGGATCCGAAGCAGAAAAAACTTGTGATCAACCCTGACATATCCATGCCGTTCTTCCAAAAAAACGGAAAATAGACAAGCCACTGGCCCAGCCAGAGGACTACCGCATTCCTTTCAATGGCAAAAGTGTGGGCACTAACCCTTCTCCACCTTACATTCTTCCTCCTTCCCCCACTGATCCCAGTTTACTTACTACACCCTCAAATTCTCCACCACTTACACCTGAGCCACAGGATGACTGGGATGAGGAGGAAGATCAGGAAAGGCCACAGGACATTGACCCTTGGGAGGATTATCATACTGACCCAAGCCCAGATAATGACTCTGATTTGTACCCGTCTCGCCCCCCCCCCCTCCTGGAATGGAATGGAATGGAATGAGGATTTGTAGAGCGCGATGGCTACCCAGGGGCGTCCCAGCACTGTTTGAAAAGATTGAGTTGAGCCGGAGAGGCTGGAATAAGAGCCAAGTTTTTAACAGTTTACGGAAAATGAGAAGGTTAGGTTCTGATCTGATATGGAGGGGAAGGGAGTTCCAAATCCTAGCTAGGTTGTAAGAGCGCAAGCGGCCTCCACACCTGGCCTTCCTAATGCGTGGTACTGAGGAGAGGTGGGAGGTCGCGGATCTGAGTGAGCGAGAGGGTAGGTAGGCTTTCACCAGGGGGGAATTGATCGAGGGGCCTGTTCCCCAGTAGGATCGGTGTGCGATGCACATGCTCTTAAGTTCGATTCTGGATCTCACCGGGAGCCAGTGAAGGTCCCTCAGTCTGGCTCTGACTGAAGTTCAGCGAGGAATATCCAGGAGAATTCTTGCCGCACAGTTTTGAATAACCTGGAGTCTGTTAAGTGTAGATTGTGGGGCCCCAAGATATAGGGCGTTTCCACAATCGAGACGGGAGAGGATCAATCCTTGAACCATAATCCGTCTTGAATGGAACGGAAGGAGAGGGAGAATTTTACGGAGTAGTCTCATCAGCCCGAAGCAGGTGGCAGCAAGCTTGGTGGCTTGATAATTGAAGGTTAGAGTGTGGTCGAGCCAGATGCCTAGGCTCTTGATTTGCTCCTTGGGTTGCGGGGAACTTCCTAAACAGAGGGGCCAGATAGGATCGATGGATTTCGCGATGTTATTTCCAAGGAGCATTATCTCTGTTTTGTCCCCGTTGAGTTTAAGACAAGAGCCAGACATCCAAGCAGCGACGGCTTCCAGGCATGTGTGTAAACTGTGAGAGTTCAGGGGGGGGTCCAGTGCTACCACTAGCTGCGTGTCGTCCGCGTAAGTGACGATCTTCACCCCGAATGGGCGGACGACATCAGCCAGGGGGCGTAGGTAGACATTAAAAAGGGTAGGGCTCAGGGAGGGGCCCTGAGGCACTCCACAATTGAGGGGTCTACTGGCGGAGGTGAAATCCCTCACAAAGACTTGGAAGGATCTGTCTGTGAGAAAAGACCTCAACCAATTGAGTGCTGTGCCTGACACTCCTATTTTGTCAAGACGGTGGAGTAGGATATTATGATTGACAGTGCCGAAGGCGGCACTTAGGTCGAGTAGGACTATGGCCGTGGACCCGCCCTCGTCCAAGATCCTTCTTGCCTCCTCCGTCACCGCAATCAGTGCAGTCTCCGTACCGTGACGGGGCCTGAAGCCGGTCTGAGAGAGGTCCAGTATGTTATTGACTTCAAGGAGGTCAGTGAGAACGATGTTAACATGCTTCTCAAGAAGTTTACTAAGCCATGGCAGAAGGGAGATGGGTCGATAGTTAGCGGGGTTAGATTGATCGAGACTGTTTTTTTTTAATAGCTTTGACCATTGCTCTTTTCCATGGAGGTGGGACAATACCAGTATGGAGGGAGGAGTTGAGCAGGTCTTGGATGGTGGGCGAGATCAGTTGGATTATCTGAGTGAGAGTACTGGGAGGAGCTGGGTCGATAGGTGATCCAGATTTAACCTGGCTCATGAGTTTTTCCAGGTTAATAAGTTCTAATGGGGGAAAGCTATTGAGAACACAAGGGGGAGCTGTCGTGCAGCCTATGTTGACGGAGTCTGTGGACAAAGTAACAGTGGGGGGAAAAGAAGAGTTGATAGCTGAGTTTTTCTACCAGAAGATAGAAACTATTTCCTCACAGTGGGTCTGAGTGTTATTGTGATGTTTTGGGGCCTCAGGAAGTTGCAAAAGGGATTTGGCTATCTGATAGATCTCCCTAGGTTTGGACGCTGCTTTCTCGATCTTAAGTTCAAAATATTTAGCCTGGGCTAGATGAATATTTACTTTGTAGTTTTTAATTGCCGTTCGATAGCTCGCTTTGTCTGCTGGGAGGTAACTGAGGCGCCATTTCCTCTCAAGTCGTTTACAGACACGTTTGGCCTCTCGTAGATCACTCGTATACCACGGGGCTGTAGGATTGCCCCGCTTAGGATGGAAATTTTTTAGTGGTAATACTATATCTGGGGAACTGGTGATCCAATTGTTATAGTTCTCGTTATCTTGAGTGGGAGTGGATGTGTTAATGGGTTTGGTGCCTTGTAGGAGATCCTGCCACTCAGATAAAGGGAGTTAAGACCAGTTGCGGGAACGTTGAGTTGTCGGGGTTTGGGGGGGAGGTGAAGGGGCAGGGTCCAGGTGAGCGGGATGAGGAAGTGGTCAGACCATGGAAGGGGGGAGGGATTTCCAACGTGAAGGTTTTTGCAATTGCTGAAAACAGGGTCTAAAAGATGTCCTTTTTGGTGGGTGGGCCCAGTAACACGTTGGTGTAATTCGTGGGCAATTAAGCTTGAGGAAAGTTCTCTGGCTATAGAGTCGTTTGGGTCATCTAGGTGGATGTTAAGGTCCCCTAAAATTGTAAAATTGGCAGAGCTAACTGCAAGACTTGCCGCTATCGAGGCAAGATCCGGAAGAAACTGTCCTTGTGGTCCTGGCGGACGATATATGAGCATACCCGAAAAGGTATGTGTGGCGCTGAATTTTATTAAAAAAAAGGAAGGCATTCACAATCCGGGAAATTTACGGGGGTGCTAGTGACAACGTAATCTGATTTAAGGATTACTGCTAGGCCACCGCCAATGCCTTTTTTGCGGTGTAGGCGGAGTATTTGATAACCAGGTGGAAGCGCTTGTACCAGGTCAGGTTCAGAGTGTTCCTATAGCCATGTTTCTGTGGCGAAAAGAACGTCTGGGCTCATCTCCTCCAACAATAGGGAGATTTCCGTGGAGTGTTTGGGGAGTGAGCGGCAGTTGAGCAGCAACATCAACATTGATGTGGGTTTCTTTATACTGTGGGAGAAATGAAATCCACTCTGATTACAAGCGGAGTGTTGGATAGAGAGGTCCCATGTGTGTAAACGGGGTGAACCAACTGTCTGGTTTAATTGGCGCAGGAGCAGCGAATGGTAGGTGAAGGTCTGGCATGATGGCTGAGCAGGGAGGGGTGGCCCCTGGTCCCGTTCGGGCGCGGACGGGCGCAGACGGGCTTGCCCTGACGATAACATTGGGTACATTCAACTTCTTAACAGGGCTGCTCAATATTAAGGGGTGGGGTTGAATAAAGAGCCTTTAGAAGAGGATTTCCTCTTTGAGACACTTAGTTCCTCTCAGAGAGCCACTCATACCTTACCTATGCCAAAATGTATGTTGAAACACACCAACAAGACATTTAAACATCCTGTGATAATTACACCTAGAATGGAGAAAAAATATAAACCTACATCCACCGACCCTGTTTACATCAGAGGTTAGTTGCCTTAAGACTCTCTGGTGGTATCCAACGCTCTCAAGAGAGCGAACTCAAACTACAGGTGAGGCTCCGCCTCCTGATAAGGAGTCTACGCTTATTGAGGCCTCGGGCAAAAGAGTGGCTTCACAAGCAGCTAATTTGGCACATTGCCTACGCTCAAGCTCTGTTGGATCACTGTTAGGGCTCGTTATGATGAGTTAGAAAATCTCCTGCAATTTTTACCTGCCGAACACAAAACTAAGGATAATGTCCTTATCCAAGAAGGTAAACTTATCACTAATGCCTCAATCAGGTGTGCCCTGGACGCAGCAGATACAGCAGCTCATACAGTATACACTAGTGTACTCCTACGCAGACATGCTTGTTTGAGAATCTCGGGAATCAAGTCTGAGGTGCAAACCTCAACCAACCATTTGACAAAGAATATCTCTTTGGCCCAACGGTTGATACCTTGCTGGAGAAGATGTAAAAAGAAACAGAGGTTGCAAAGTCCGTGGGGGCTTTGCAATTGCCTGCCACTAGGGGTTTCTTTTGCTGCTCCTTTTATAGGGGTGGTTCCAAAAATGATTCCATCGAAAACCACCCCTCCTCTTACAAGGGCAACAACCATTCCCCCTCTTAAGAGGTTAATTTAGAGGGGGATTCAGAGGCAACCACGGTAAGGGAGGAAGCAGAGGCAACTTCACATGCATTTACCCCACGAACAAACAGTGACTTCATTCCATTACCCTCCTATCGTTCCACTCATGTCGGGGGATGTCTCTCTCAATTCTGTCTGGAATTCAATAACCTCAGACAAGTGGGTACTACAAATTGTCCAATATGGTTAATGCCTGGAGCTTACACACACACACTCCCCCCAGATATTCTTCCAAGATCACATGTGATGTCACCAGAGCATCTTACCCTTCTAAAGCAAGAGGTTCTCTCTTGGAAATGCATGCTATAGAACCAGACCCATTACAATATCAGGGGACCGAGGTATACTCCCTATACTTTTTAATTCCCAAAAAAGACTGCTCTCTCAGGCCCACACTAGACCTCAGTGAACTTTATGTATACATTCAGTCGGACCACTTTCACATGATCACACTCCAACAAGTGCTCCCACTCCTTCTGTAAGGTAACTTTCTGTCCACTCTGAATTTAAAGGACGCCTATTTCCATATTCCCATTCACCGGATATATCTCAGGTTTCTGGTACACGGCCAACATTACCAATTCAAGGTCCTCTCATTTGGAGTAACTACCGCACCCAGGGTTTTCACCAAATGCCTGGCAGTAGTTGCGGCTCATCTAAGACGACAGCACATTCACGTCTTCCCTTACCTAGACGACTGGTTCATAAAAGTCAGCTTGCAGCAAAGCTGCCTATGCAACACTCAAAGAACAGTCCAACTGCTTCACAACCTTGGGTTTACTGTGAATCTCACCAAGGCTCATCTCCAACCATCCAATACACAGCTATTTCTAGGAGCCACATGTAGACTCTAATCTCTGTTTGTCACAACTCGTTTCCAGGTCGAGTGTTCATGCAATTGATGGGAATGATGGTGTTTTGCATTTTAATCGTTCCTTACACAAGACTCCAAATGTGCGTCCCCTCCAGGAATGCTTAGCACGTCAGTGGAACCAGGCTCAAGGTCAGTTATCAGATCTAGTGCTGGTAGACAGCCGCACTCTGCAGTGGTGGAATACAAAAAACCTTTCCTAGGGGCAGCCATTTGTCGACCCAGTTCCACAGATGGAACTAACAGCAGACGCTTTGCTCACTAGTTGGGGAGCTCATCTACAAAAACATACCATTTGGAGCATATGGACTCTTCAACAAAAACAACTCTACATAAACCATCTAGAACTGCTAGAAATTGTTCTAGCGTTGAAAGCTTTTCAACTTCATCTAGTAAGCAGAGCTGTCTTAATTCACACATACAACATGACAGCAATATCCTACAAAAACAGTGAGGAGGGGGGGACACTCTCCCCAGCTCTGTTAGGTCAGAGCATCTGGAGATGGGTCATACCTCACAAAATATATCTCCTTGCGGAACACCTTCCAGGAGTAAATCACTACATTGCAGATCTGCTCAGTCGTCCATGACAAAAGATCCACAAATCGGAACTCCACCCTGCGGTTCTCCTCCAGTTCTTTCAGATGTGGAGCTTCCCAGAAATAGATCTGTTCGCGCTTGTACGCACTACAATCCCCACGGTCCTCCAAGTGGAAAAAACCCCAACATAGATGTCCCCCACAAACTGCATGCTCATAAACTGCAGATCAGCCACAAAGCACGCCACAGAGCTAGGGGAAGCCATTCTCACCCACGACAGACATAGCATTCATCACCAAGACATGGCTAAATGACTCCTCACTTCCACTCATGGATACTCTTGTCCCCCCTGGCTTTGTAGTAACCAACAAAGGTAGAAAAGATCAAAGAGGCGGAGGCATAGCAATCATCCACAAAAATAATATTTCTGTGACAGAAATAGACTCCTTCAACTACAATACCTTTCAGTGCCTAACCACCAACATTAACACTAGCAACAACAAAACACTTATCTGCCACCTTATTTACCACCCCAGGCAACACCACTTTCACTGAACACCTATCCGACCTGATTGCCCACTGCTTCCTCCGAGACACGAACAACCTTATTCTGGGTGACCTCAACCTACACTGGAATGACAAACAACCTGCAAATCCAGAACCTGAAGGAGCTGCTTCACAGCAACAACCTTACCCAACACTGCTTAGATGAAACCCACAACAAAGGAGCAATCCTAGATGCCATCACCCAGCAAGAGAACGCCACGATAGACTGCACCCTACCCGTGGTCTGGTCTGACCACAACTTAATACTTTTTCACCTCACTCAACCGATCACACTGAAACCCTCCACCCAAGACCCTTCAAAATGGATTAGAAACTTCACTCAGATTAACATGACTGACCTAGAGGGAAGGGTTAACTCTCTCCTCACTGCCTCCACGGATGATCTATCCACAACAGAACTCACCTCTCACTACAACACAATCATGACATCTATTTTAGATCAAGTAGCCGCCCCATTGAAACTAAAAAAAAAATGAACATCCCATCCAGATCTTGGTTCAACACGGACACTAACAAAGAAAGAAGACTAAGAGCTACAGAAAGACAATGGAGGAACAACCTCTCCTCAAACCTACTCTAACAACTCAAAGCAGCCAGTAGGACATACAAAAAACACATCAGCAACGAAAAAAACACATTTTTCTGCGCTGCCCTGGGCAACGCAAAAAAGAGGCCCAACGGATGGTTCACAATCAGGCAACAAACCTCCAAGCCCCCGGAATCCTCCCTACAGGCCTCCAAAATCTTGTGTGAAAACGTTGCCAACTTCTTCGAAGACAAAAATCACCAACTTGAGCTCTCACTGGACATCAACGCCGTCTGCCAAAGCCTGCCCCCAGTGACAGTAGATAGCTCGCCCAAGCACCCCAATAAAACCTGGAAGTCCTTCAACCCCATTCCGGAAACCGGGATCCTCAAACTGATCTCCTCCAAACCAGCCTCACGTCCTTGACCCGATACAAACCCAACTGACCAAAAAACAAACTCTCCACAGCACCGTTCTGGTGCAAGATCATAAACGGCTCCCTGAGAACCGGCAGCATACCTGAATGCCTCATAGTTCGCCAAGTCACGCCACTACTGAAGAAACCAATCCTTGACACCCAGGAACTGAATAACTTCAGACCCGTATCCAATCTCCCCCTCCTATCCAAAATCCTCAAAATGCATCCTCCAACAACTGACTCAGCACATGGATAGCATCAACCTTCTTTTTTAAATTTTTTTAAATAGTTTTATATAGCGACCCACACCCATCCGGTTTCAGAAAAGGCTATAGCACTGAGACTGCGATCCTTAACATGACAGACGACATCCACAAATCCCTCGATCCCAACCAATGTTGCCTCCTCATTCTCCTAGACTTATCGGCAGCCTTTGACACGGTTGATCACCAACTTCTCATCAAGGCTCTGGAAGAAAGGGTAGGTGCGGAGGGAATGGTCCTACGCTGGTTCTCCTTCTTACACAGCCGCTCACAAAGGATAAAAATAAAAAACTTCACCTCCGACCTACACCCTGTCAACAGGGGTGTCCCCCAAGGCTCAGTGGTCTCACCTCAACTGTTCAACATATACATGGAGCCCCTCACCACTCTACTCAAAAATGCTAACATCCCTTTCCACCTCTATGCAGATGACACCCAGATCTATCTAGAAACCTCCTCCATAGATGACGTTCCCAGACTAAATGACACTCTAAAAGAAATCCAACATTGGCTGTCGCTTAATCACTTAAATCTCAACCAAGAAAAAAACGAGATACTCCTCCTCTCCAACAAAGAAGAGAACCCACTAAATTTCTGAATGGCTAAAAGCTCTGGCTGCTCTTAACGGCAATCGCACTCTGACCTACTCCCTAAAAGTATTAGGACTCACGCTAGACTCAAAACTTGACATGGCCAAACACATCAAGAACTCCGCAAAGGGTGCCTTAGTCAACCTGAAGCTCCTCAATAAAATAAAACCATTCATACCAACCAGAGACCTCAAACAAGCCACCCAATCATTGGTGCTATCCAGACTGAGTATGCCACCCTCACTGGTACTACTAAATC
Source organism: Lissotriton helveticus (assembly GCF_964261635.1). Classification (NCBI taxonomy): domain Eukaryota; kingdom Metazoa; phylum Chordata; class Amphibia; order Caudata; family Salamandridae; genus Lissotriton; species Lissotriton helveticus. The sequence continues at coordinate 1,820,224,189 of NC_136065.1, read as the reverse complement.
TCACCTAGCTACCCTCAAAACTACTCTCAACGCAGCAGCCAGAATGGTCACTGGAATCAGGAAATACAACCACATTTCACCAGCACTCGTATAACTGAAATGGCTCATAGTTGAACTGCGTGCCAGTTTCAGAACTGCCTGCCTCACTCACAAAGCCCTGCGCACAGGAAATCCTGAGTATCTGGCTGCCAAGCTCAAGAGGGCTGGTCAGACAAGGAACCTCAGGAGCTCCAGCACCCTACTACTCATCCCAATGAAAACACGCAAACGAAAAACGGCTGCACGGTCCTTCGCCGGAACGCGCCCAAAACTTGAAACGCTATTCCAGTCGAGATCTGAACGATCTCATCCTTCACAAAATTCAAAAAACACCTAAAAGTCCTTTTCCTCAACCGTGCTCTCCAGAATGGATAGCCGCTGCCCAAAAACGCAAATCCCTGCACGCCGTCTCCCCCAGACATTGCTGCTATAAGACTTACCTCCTCCCTGCTATTGGACCCCTTCCTACGCACCCCCCGCCTGAAGGGCTCAACCCCAAGTTAACGTGCTCTGTGAGGTTATCTCAGGACTCACGGACTACCTCAATGCTGCTCAGCACACTTGGACTTCTGGCCCTATATGCAGAATACTCCTTTACTGTATCCACCCCAAGACAATGTACACTGAGGCTATCTCAGGACTCGCGTACTATCTCAACGCTGCTCAGCTCACAAGGACTTTCCATACCTATATGTAGAATAGGGCCCTATTGTATGAAGCTTACTCAAAAACTGCTGTGAAGCGCTCCAGTACCCTCGGGTCAGGCTAGCGTTCTATAAAACTCCTTAATAAATAAATAAAACTTCATTTTGGAGTTTCTGGATGGTGCCGGTGTTGAGTGCGCTGCCCTCGTCGAGTCTGTTGCTGATGAGCTTTAAGATTTTACGAAGCAGGCAGAGCGTGTGGAAGCAGGAGGATAGAACTGCATTGATTTGATAATTCATTGAAAGCGAGGAGTGGGTTCCTCTGAGGGAGAGAATCAGCTGGGTGTTGTCTGCGTAGGGGACTATGTTGAGTCCGTGGCTTCTGACGATGGCTGCAAACGGGGCCATGCAGATGTTGAAGAAGATGAGGCTCCGAGAGGATCCCCGAGGCACTCTGCAGCGGTTAAGTCCGACTCTGTATTTGGCCGGTGAGGATGGAGTGGATCCATTCTAGGGCTTTGTCTCGGATGTATCTTGCGCAGAGGGTGTGATGAGCGATGGTGTTGAAGATGACTGATAGGTCCAGGAGGAGGAGTGCAGCAGTTTATCCTCCATCGAGGAGGGCGCGGATGTAGTTTGTAGCGACCATGGGAGTGGTCTGTGTGCTGTGGTTGCTTCTGAAGCCCGATTAGTTTAGGTCCAGGATGTGGTTTGTTACGATGAACTCATTGAGTTGGGCATTGATGGCTTTCGAGATAACTTTGGCTGGGAAGGGTAGCAGAGATGTGGGTAGTTCTTGAGGTCTGTCCGGTTGGCAGAGGGTTTCATCAGCAGGGGGCTGAACTCTGCATTCTTCCAGCCTTCCGATATGTGGCAGACTCGTTGGAGCAGTATGTGGTGTGTGAGGTCCGATAGAGGAGCCGGATCTGTTGAAAATGTGGTGAGGGCAGGGATCCTAGGGGGCTCTAGAGTGGACGCTCTTCATTATCCTGAGTGTTGTCGCAGGTGAGGGTGGTCCAGTTGAGCATGGTCTGCTAGGGCCTGGAGCCTGCAGTGGTCACAGATGGGGTGGGTGGGTCTTGGGTTTTAAAGCAATTGTAGACCTTCTTGGTCTTGCGGTGGAAGAAGGTGGTGAGGTTGCCGCATAGGGCTTGGGGGGTGAGGGGGAAGGTCTGCTGTCTCTGTGCTGGGTTAGGCAAATTATTTGACTACGGCGAAGAGTTCTTTGCTGTTGATGTGTTCCTGGATGGCTGCTGTGTTTGTTGATCTTTTGAGGTGGTGGTGTTCTCTCACGGCGGATTTGAAGGCTGCGTGGTCTACCACAATCTTGCGCCTCCATTTTGCCTCACGTAGTCTGCCAATGTGCCTGGACTCTTGGAGGGTGGGGAGAACCAGCTGGCTTTCTTGAAGGGCTGCTTGTCTGAGGTTTTCCTGAGGGGAGCCAGAGATCCTGTGGTGGTTATGCACTGAGGTGTTGGTATCCATGGATGTTGATGGTGGTGTTTTGCAGAGGGATGTAGTGAGCTGGTCTTCGGTAATCTTGTCCCAGCTTCTGCGAGGATCGAGGTGGGTGTTGTGGCGTACAGTGGTTTTGGTGAAGTGGATGCAGTGTTGGTCGGTGCAGTGTCGCTTGGAGGTGTGGCTTACAGAGATGTTGTTGCGTGTGGAGAAGATGGGGTCGAGTGTATGTCCTGCTGAATGGGTTGGTTTTGTGACCAGTTGTTTGAGACTGATGATGGCGATGGCCTCATCCAGTAGGGATGAGGTGTTGTGGTTGTCAAGGTTATCCAGGTGGAAATTGAGCTTGCCGAGAAGGATGTAGTCCTTTGAGGCTAGAGCGTGGTGAGCGATGAAGTCTGCTATGGCTGAAGGGGTGGCGGGGTCCCAGGACTTCCTGAGGGGAGCCAGAGATCCTGTGGTGGTTATGCACTGAGGTGTTGGTATCCATGGATGTTGATGGTGGTGTTTTGCAGAGGGATGTAGTGAGCTGGTCTTCGGTAATCTTGTCCCCGCTTCTGCGAGGATCGAGGTGGGTGTGGTGGCGTACAGTGGTTTTGGTGAAGTGGATGCAGTGTTGGTCGGTGCAGTGTCGCTTGGAGGTGTGGCTTACAGAGATGTTGTTGCGTGTGGAGAAGATGGGGTCGAGTGTATGTCCTGCTGAATGGGTTGGTTTTGTGACCAGTTGTTTGAGACTGATGATGGCGATGGCCTCATCCAGTAGGGATGAGGTGTTGTGGTTGTCAAGGTTATCCAGGTGGAAATTGAGCTTGCCGAGAAGGATGTTGTCCTTTGAGGCTAGAGCGTGGTGAGCGATGAAGTCTGCTATGGCTGAAGGGGTGGCGGGGTCCCAGGACTCTGTAGACTTTGATACCGCAGAGGGTGGTGTTGGGTTAGTCTGGAAGTGCTCGGTTGCCAGTCTTTGTGGATGAATTTGTAGCCGTCAGGGATCATGGTTCATGTGTCCGGGGCATAGGTGGTATTCATCCATGTTTCTGTGATAAAGGTGACGTCAGGCGAGATGGAGTCGAGCAGGTCCCAAATCACGGCGTGTCTTTTGAGGGAGAGGGTTTTGGGTAGGATGCAGCTTAGGTGGTCGGGTCCGGCTCTTTAGGATCGTGCAGTTGATGGGTCTGGTGTGCAGAGGCCTGCAAAGGTGCAGTTGTGACGTGAACTTATCTTGGGTGTTCGGCGATGTGAGGTTGCAGGTGGTGGGACATCCGGTGCTGAGGGCGTGGGGGTTGCTGAAGTCACAGCGGTGGATTGTTCGAGGACCAGGGTCTGTGGTGCTGGGTGCGGTCCAAGCTCAGACTGACTTGCCTTTGTAACACCAGCAGCACAGCCACTGCCATGAAGTAGCGTTAGGGAGGGTGGCAAAGCTGGGAAGCGGGAAAACTATGCTGGAGGAGGCTGGGCTGCAGGGGGACAAGCCGCGGCAAGGAAAGGGGGATAAAAGGTTTAAAGTATTAATGCAGCACTTCAAACCGTAATAAAATGACAACCCAACAAAGAAAAATCCCATGCCAACTTAGAAAAATAGAGTAAAAAGTAATAAATCATTTGAGACCAAAATGACAAATGTCCAATCAGTAGAACCAGAGAGATACAATTTCAAAGATTTCAAGTAAGTATAGCACCCCAAAGCACAATTTGCCACTCACAGCTATCTGGTCGTGTGAGTCCAGGTGAAAGTCACATGTTCAGGCCAACCGGAATGGAGTGTAAGATCAGATGTATAAAATAAATTTCTGTATGAAGCAATCAGTGCAAAAAACAATCCTGAACAATTATTTCACAATTAATTTAATTTTCCTTTTCATATGTTCCATAAGTCCATATGATTTATAACACTTTTATTGCAAAGTAGACCAAGAAGTGACGCATTTCGGAGGCATACACAGGATCAACCTCCTTCATGCTTTAAAACTTATTTCTCCCAACAATTTTTCAAGTTTGGGGCAGATTGGCTTTCATTCCAACGAAATCTTTTTCTAGCAATATTCTTCAAATAGAGATTGGTTAAATCAATTGCATGTCAAGAGGGGACAGTTCTCCACTCTTAAGAGATCACGTATTATAGTGGATGATGGATTTCACTATCTATCCTTCATCTTCCCTTTATTTTGTTAATTATATGCGCAATTTGTGGTACATTAAGCACCCAACGGTTAAAATCTTCATTATTTGTTCTGGTGGTCCATATAAATGGATAGGTATAAGTAAACTCATTCAGCAGCAATAATGTTGTGCTTTTTGACACAACTATCGGGATTAAAAACCCTTTGAGTGTGCTGAGTCAGTCTTTGATGCTTAAGTGTGGTATGTGACAGCTCCACACCACCATCGTCCGATATGGTCCATCCTGCCAACTCCTATTCTGCCGTTGTCTGAGAGAACTGCACACAGACGAACTACCAGCTTCACCTAATTATGGGACCCAAGATACAGGCTTCAGGCACCAAATGGTTTGGACAAGAAAATGCCAACTTTCTAAAAGGGTCATTTTCAGAATTGTGATTTAAAATCCGACTTTTCCATTAAATAGGGTTTTAAAGTACAAGTCTTTAGACACCAAACTAGACATTCCCACCTGCTCGCATGTCAAAATGATCACTTATTTAATGTAATAAGTTAACCTTTAAGTGCTTAGAGACCCCCGGGTGATAACGCACTATATAAATTGAAATAAATAAACCTAGTTATCAAGGTCTGCCTATGGAGAGGCAGACCTTGCTGTAGTGAAAAATGTGAGTTGCATTACCAGAACATGTAAAAGATAAAAGTAAATGTACAAACTTAAAAAATACACTGAACTGTGGCCTCCCGGCTTTGTAGGGCCTACCCTAAAGTGGTGATATATATATTTCAAAGGGAGGTATGGTCCTGGCAAGAGGTTTAAATTGCCAGGTCGAATTGGCAGTTTAAACTTGCACACACAGGCTATAGTGGCAGCCCTGAGATCTGTTTAAAAGTGCTACTTAAGTAGGTGGCACAATCCCACTAGTAGCATTTAATTTACAGGCTCTGGCTACATATAGTACCACCTTACTAGGGACTTTTAAGTATATTAAATGTGCCAATTTCGCCATGTTTAAAGAAGAAAGCTCAAGCACATTAGCACTGGCAAGCAGTGGTACATTTTGCAGAGTCCTAAAAGACAGTGTTGAGAAAGGAGGAGGGTGAAGGTAAAACATTTGGGAATGACAAGGTGCCAAGTCCAGCACGGTGGCAGATGTAGCTCCGACCAGGATAATACGCAGTTGCGGCGCTAATTGAGCTAATACAGTAACCAAAAGAGATGCTGTCCAGACGAGGCTGATAGGCAGTTGCCTCACGATTAGGCCTATGCAGTAATCATGGCTGATACAGTCCTTATTGGAAAAAGCGGTACAGACACTTGAAGGTTCTTGCCATGACCAAGTTGTGAAATACCAGGGGACTCAGTTTGGATGTCACTTCTAAGCACTGTTCCCACTAACGTGCGCACTTCTCAAGGTGAGCGCGCAGAGCTGTATGTGCAGCGCGCCCACACACAGGACATCCTGCAAAATAGTTGCGCCGCTGCTTTGAAATAGCGAGCGGCACGAAAATCAATCACTTCCTGCATGCGGTGTGCCGATGGAAGAGTCGGTACTCGAGGTGCAGGTAAGGCTGGCTTTGGAGCTTGTGGCTGTTGGTACTTGCGGGGCAGATTGTGAACTTTTGTTTAAGTATTCATGCTAATCCCAGCCCCTTCGCAAGCTGTGATTAACATGAATACTTAGACAAAAGCACACAATCTTCCCCGCACCACACTTTACAAACAGAGTAGAGCAAGTTTAAAAACCCAGCGTGTACTTTCAGAAAGTACACGCTGGGTTTTTAAACTTGCTCTACTCTTTAGTTTGTAAAACGCGGCTGCGAGAGAGATTGTGGGCCAACCAGGACCGCTCAAAAAGGACCGTGACTGCAGAGAGAATGAGGAGAATGTGTTGGGAATGAATCTGAGCTAGAGATCGGCCATCCATCGTTGCATTCTTTTTTTTTTTCTCGTCTTGATTTCGACATTGTCATAAAAGAGTTCGCAGTAAACCGGTGATTAGTTTTAAACAATAAGGGAAAAAAAAAACTTTAAAAGTCAATACATGATTAAAAAATGTAATAAAATTAAATACGAGGACCTCATAGGCTAGTACAAGGAGCAAATAACATCCATTTGCTTGACCCAGTTGTTGCCAAATCCTATTTCCAGTGGCATTCTCAGCTGTCCTTCTGATATTCCACATGTTTGCTAAAAATTTAGATAGAGATCAGACTTCAGTATTCTGAAAGCTAGGAAGCAACTCCTGATCCCCAGACTTTTGCAAATAGGAATAATCCACTTCTTTCGGGGTAGCTGGTAAGCAGGGCAAAAAAAAACAGAATATGTAATTCGTTTTCAAGCTCAGATGCACAAGCGGGACTGTAGAAAGGTAGGGCCGAATTCGACCAAGAACCCTTCAGTATTTGCCCGGCGTTAGCCGCCTCTCATACCATTCGAGATTACCAAACAAAGAGGCAGGCGCTGGAGACAGAAGGCAGGAAACGGGAGTTTATTCCGACGGAGCAGAACACGTCAAATCAGACAACAGGGTATCTTCTCGAGGTGCTCTAGATGCATCCTTGAAGCCTGGCCTCTTATGCACAGGTTTATTGCTTTATTACATAAAACACATTCTTGTCAATACTTTGATGTACGGAAAGGCATCCTCGGAATCCACGCTCCAAACCCGTTCCCACACATATTTACAGTAGAGTTCCCACCTCAACCTCAGCATGTGGTGGTTGTCGCGCAGATGGACATTCCGCTGGGAACGGGAAAGTGAGCGATCGGTCGGATCTGGAGGCGTGAGGGTATTGATTAACCACCGCTCCTTTGATGTGAGGCGAGGTCCTACTGTAGGGGGCAATAAACTGCATCTGTCGGGCTAGGTGATGGCCTGGGATCAGGCTGGACAATCGGGCAGGGAGGGAGAGGGCCTGTTCTTTGAATGAGATGAAAGAGCGAGGGGGTTCAGCACGGGATGTGGCTCGGAGACAGGGTCGCGCTAGAGGTGCGCTTATGGCCCAAGCAGGAGAAACCGGGGGCTGTCGGGGCGCGGGGGAATGCTTGCGAGGCTGGGGAGTGAGGGGGAGAGACGCGCAGGCTATTGGCAGTGGGCAGAGAGGTCGTGACACACAAAATGGCTGCCACCTACGTTCGCGATGGGGCCTAAAAGGGACAAGATGGCGTGGCTACTGTTTCATGATTGTCGCTTTACTTTCAACAGTGGCTGTGGTGAACATAAATGAACGCCGCTTATGTATACCTAATTTTAGTCATTTTCCACAGTCCCCAGTTTTTATCATAAGTTAGTTCATTCCTGTTCATATCATAGGTGAGGATGTACAAGCTGACATTAGTTATACAATTCGCTTTGGTAGCCCATACGCATTACAGGCAGATGGATATAATTCTGTTATCAACGTAGACAGACTCGTACATAACCATGTGTAGCCAATGTGCTGGGCGGGGGAGGCAGTGCATACAGGATTGCATTAGTTGTGTCATACATTAGACCTGGAGATGGGGACATTACTTAAATGATGCAGGGGATTTCGTTCGAATACAGACATGAGGCCATACAAATGTTCTGGCCAAATAAGGGATCTAAGTACATTTCTTGAGGTCTGGACTCCATGGGGATCAAAACTAGACAGCATGTTCATGTGCATAACTGGTGTTCTACAATCATCAGGGTACAGAGTTAACGCCTTCTTAGTTATCCTTATACAGTTGAAAAGTGACCGATGTAAGGTTACGAAAAGCTCAATCGGGTGTTAATCAATACAAAGTGGTTGGGAGAGGAATCCAACTTAATACAAGGGATAGTCAAGGGGTGGCAATGTTCAAAAAGGGTACGTCTTTCCAGTGTCTTTTTACAGCGAGCCATCACTGGTAGGCTCTCATTGTTTTTCTTCTTTCGTTGGCACTGTTGAGCACCGGCGGTGGAGCTATGCGTCCAGCTCTACTTCAGATCTCGCATTGCAGGGTGTGGCCATTCTTTGCTCTTGGACCACAGTCCTGTGTTTGTCCTGTTCCCTAACTAATCTATCATAGGTACCTTAGGCGGGGTACCCGCATTCCGTTCTTCCTTCGTGACCAACCCTATTCTATCTTTTGTGCTGTCTTTCTTCGCATGGAAAGTTCAAAAATTCCATATGAAAAAAAGGGGGGGGTGATGGGGGCGTGCTTTGGGAGGCCGAGGGAAGAGAGGGTGGTGTGGGATCAGATCTGAGGCGGACCAAGGAGGGCAGAAATTTCAAGCAAGTGGGCCCATCAATCGGGCACAATGGGCTGGGACTTTCGGCACGAGCTCATCAACGCGCAGGGGCTTCTGGGCGGCCCTTCTTTCCTTCACTTTCCACGCTGAGAACGGTGCCTTGTTCCGCAACTCTTTGCTCTGTGGCTCCACCTTGGTCGAGGTCATAGATATTCCCCGATCTGCAGCCAGGCTGTGCGTCACATCCGGCCTCTCTCCTCCTGACGACTGCACGTTATCCTTAAATGAGTATAAAAAAACACAAGTTTTTAGAGAACCGGCAGGGGAAGACGTTTACACACTTTAATTTCTCTCCCGACCCCAAGTAGTTGGGGAAACGTTCATTGGTCACGATAGGGTGGATGCTTAGTAATCCTTACATCGGTGTATTTTGTTAACTCATGCATCATTGTTGTAGCGCAGGTCGGCAAGCATTTGTTTTTTTTATTTTCAAACATGTCTGTCTGGCGTTTTACTCTTGTTATTATTTGCGAACGTGGCAAGTCTGATATCTAAAAATTACATAGTTTATTGAATTCCAACCTGCTCCTTCAGTAGAGACTCGCGTTTGTCTAAAACAAATCCTGTTGAGCTATACGTTTCTTCAAGGTCTGTTAATTTATAAAAGGTGTGAAATGCTATTATCATGGGCTTACAGCTACAGTCTTTAAGATTTTCTGGGACGGCTGGTAAGGAACTGGGACCATTCTGGAGAAACAGGGACATGTCGGACATTCTATTTTTGTGCAATGGGCGGTGGTAATCCGAACGATGAGGGTGGTGTTACCAAAGTACTTAAAACAAAAGCCACTGACATATAGTTCCCTTTTAAGGGTCAGATTAGGGGACATCAGTCGTCTTACCTGTCCTTTCTCTCTGAGCCAATTAAGTTTCATCATTTTGCAGAAAGGAGAAGCAGTAATATGGCAAAATACGATCGTTTTGTTTCTGTCAATTTGTTCAAACACTGTCGTGTCTAGAGCCAATTATACCTGTACCGGCGAGGTACAGTGTCGCCATTTATTCAAGAGGGAGCCCTCAGAAGGAGAGAGCGTCGTGCGTACCAAATAGGCTATTAGTACACGTACAACATAAAAAGAGAGAGAGAGAGACGTGTATAATAATAGGCTATTCAGTGCACACACATATAGATCAGTACGGGTCAGTTTCGCGTACAAAACACAAGCTGAGGGAAAACATAAATTCATAGTTTACGTATACACAAATGCTAGATAGGGTGCGACAGTACATACATCAAGTACGAAAACTTAAGATAAAACAGAGGGCTATTTTTGGCGAAAGAGCCTTTTCATGCGTGTTGCATATTTTCAGTACTCCATTTAATTCATTTGGGGGTCGAGCTCTTCGTTCTTCCTTCCTTCCTAATAGCAGACAATTTCTGTTGGTAACCTCGCTTCAATAAATACTTACTCCTTTTAATTGGTCGGACACTGGTCCAGTCGTGCTTATACTCAGGGTGGGGTCTTCCAACATCTAACAAATGACGATCCAAGTTGAGGTAAAGGAGGGGTGTCTGTCGGATGTGCGATGGTGCAATTATGACTTTTCTATGAGGATGGAAGAAGAGGGGGTGAATCTAAAACATGACAATATCCCTAATTTCTGGGCTGAGGGGGGGTTTTGGATGAACCCCAACCCGGGGTATCCTTAACTTTTCTCATCTAGTCTGCACATTAAGTTGACTCACTGGTGCGCGTCATTTAGGGCGTTCATTTGGGATATCGGTTGGGGTTGGGTTCGTCGTACTGAAATAGGCCTTTGAGTTTCTGGCATAGGCCACTCCCCCAGTCGTTCGCTCCAGAGAGAGTTGTTCCTAAGTAAGGAAAGTGCTATATCTTCGTTTTTCACATGCCGGTACCATGTTCGGGCTTAATTTTCCTATCCCATTGACCGTTCGATCAACACCTTAGTCATACAAAAAGCATTCGTTCGTCAACCCAGATGTGCGCCACACATAAGCATTCATACGACACAAATCGGGGCCCACGCGCACATTCACACCATACAATTCTTCTTCTTTCTGCGTGGAACACGGTGCATTCTGGGTCTTCTCCATACTTCAGCTGAAATTCCGATATTAACCTGCAGAGAAAAGAAAAAAAGGGGGGGGGGCGACAGCGTTCAAAGCACATCAGCGCGCAAAAACACGAAAATGTTTTTACCTACCACGTACCTAACTTATCTTCTTTGGGATGCAGTACCTTGCCTCTCGGCCTTGAAGCCCAGAGGAACTGGTCTATTGTCCTGTTCATAGATATATCTAAATATCAGGATCTTTTACCTATTGTTTATGCTGCAGAAATGTAAAACACGACAGATCCTGACTATTCCTTTCGCATTATTTCTATGTACCATGTCTTTCTAATTTTTCATGACCAAAATTGCTTCATTTATCTTGTCCCTTTCTTTATTCGAGAACCTACCAATCTAAGTGACTGTTATGAGGCTAGTTCCATATATTTATTTGTGAGGATGTCAGCATTCAAATACGGGCCTCCAACCATGTAGGCCAGCCACGGGGCAGACGGGAAACGCATGAGGTAAGGAGACATTACACTGTAGTATAGAAGTGAGCAAAGGACGAGCCATTTAATTGAAAAACTAAACGCGACTAATGGTTGCAGGACCGGTGAAGGTTTATTTTATAGTTGGAAATATAACAGGATCAGTTACAATAAAATCGTCCATACGTACACCAAGGGCATGTATCAGTAACATCATTTCTGAGCTTTAATAATACAAAAATGACAAAGAAAGCACATCGATAGGGTTGTTCGTATGTTCAGTCCGCACTCTTTCCCGCCCGCCACGTGTACAAAGACCGCATACATATCCCATAACATCAAGGTTTAGGCAACTAGAACGTCATAAGGAATTGCGAGTCCCGCCCATACTGGCGCCATTTTGGTCGAGGCCGGGCGGGCCCAGAGCATAGTCCAAATGCCTCCAATAACAAGTGGTCGGACCAGAATCCCTTTCGGTAGTTCAAAAGATTCCTTTAGTGCCAGCAGAGAGGGCAGGCGGCGTGAACTGCGGCTTACAGGCGAGGAAGGCAAAATCTTCCCTACCGGGTCACTCTGAGGTCCCACCGGAGCTGATCGAGTTGGCAGTCTACAGTGTCTCTTAGTAATTCGGACAAAGACCGGTGTCAGCATGAGAGCACCACCATCTTGTGACGACGTTGTGGCCACTCCAGAGAGCGGGACAGCAGGTGTATCCCTCCACAGATACGTTGAATCAGTCTTTCCTTCGACACCAGATGTGGATAAGGTGGCGGTCGCCCGGGGCAGTGGCATATCCATGGGGCATAGTCGAGCAACAGTGTCGGTTGCCCCCACCGGAAGTCTGCGGGAGTCGAGGGCCAGTGACTTTCGTAGAATTTTTACAACTGAGAGGGCGTCTTCAAGAGTGGGGCTCATGCTCGAGCAGGCAAGCATCCGAGTTCCAAGGTAGCCCAGAGTCATTCTAATGGACCAGGCCCAAATCCGGGGTGTCGGCCGCCATTTTGAGCGTTCCGCAGCAGCAGCCGCTCTTCACCCCGTCCACCGGAGCGGGTCCCCCGGTCATCCAACCGAGTGGAATGCCAATGGCAGTCCTGGTGCAGCCGTCCGGCAGGTGAAACGTTAAGGGTCGCCCCACTGCAGCTGGCCGGCGAGTGAAACGCTAAAGGTCGCCCCACTGCAGCTGGCCGGCGAGTGAAACGCTAAAGGTCGCCCCACTGCAGCTGGCCGGCGAGTGAAGCGCTAAGGGTCGCCCCACTGCAGCTGAGGAACCTCCCCCCTGGGGAGGTGGGGGAGGCCCGTTCGCGTCGCCTCCCCCCCCAGGGCACCCCACACCATCTCTTGGCGCAGCATTATAGGATGGCTGGACCAGGCCTTGGCGCGTTGGGTAGCCTCCGGCCTATTTGCTCAACGGGCCGCCACCGACGCTACCTCGCCGGCTGATGGCTTTTGTAGACTTTTTTTAAAGCCCAAAGCCTACTAAAAAGTAGCTCAAAGTAGCCCAACATTGAAGGCGGGACAGGAACAGCGTTAAGCAGACGGCGAATGCATTCGGGTTTGTTGTTGCAGCCGGCTGCCATGTAAATAGTTGTTTAATAAAAAAGTGTTAAATAGTTGTTTAATAAAAAGTTATAACATGTTACTTTGCTGGAGTGTTGAATATATTTATAATATTTGCATTGGGTTTGTCGTTATTTGGGCGGGGTGGGCGGTGGAGCCGAGCTGTCTTGCAGCCATCATGGCGTCGAGCTCGATTCTTCTCACTAGTTTCATATTTCTCATGAGGGGTTGTTCCTAATGTTTCTATTTTAGCGAGGTCAAAAAGAGATCCCAATAGTGGCCTACTGATTTTGCTCGATTCCTTTTGTTTTTCCTAACGATTTTTATGTTATTGCTTGCTAGCACGATACAGCGGCTAATCCGCATTTTTTTTTAATATATTCATGTCCTTTTTATTAGGGGCGTCTTCCGGTGGAGCCGGATGATCTACCTCTAGTAAACCGTCCGGGCTGAACCAACTACCAACAAACGGGGCAAAGATAGGCATGACGGGTTACAAAGGTGACAAAAGTCTGCACTACCTATCCTTCACTATCCGCAAAGACTAAACAGAGTATTGCGACCCTGTGCTTATTTGTGAATAGAGAATAACCCAAAGAGAACCAATTCCGAACGGTCAATGTTCGGACAAACAATCAATCAAATGAGGGATAAAAATAGGCACGACGGATTACAATGGGGCAAAAGCCTGCGTTACCTATCCTTCACTATCTGCAAAGACTAAACAGAGTATTGCGACTCTGTGCTTGTTTGCAAATAGAGAATGATCCAAAGAGAACCAATTCCAAAACAGTAAATGCTTGGATAACAATCAATCAAATGGAGAGGGAAGTAGGCACGACGGATTACAAAGGGGGGCAAAGGCCTGCGTTACCTACCCTTCACTATCTGCAAAGACTAAACAGAGTATGGCGACTCTGTGCTTGTTTGCAAATAGAGAATCTCTCAGAAACAATCAAATGAGTAATACTAGTATTTTCAAACAATCAAACAATCAATTCGCAATTTGTCGTGTTTACACGACCTTACCCGGACCGCATGGACAGTTTCTCGTCTTCCGCTTCCAGCGCCTGATCGTCCTCTATTCTCCGTAATTGCTGTGGCACTCCTGATGGTTCCCAGTCAGGACCGTAGATCACTCGAGAGAGGTCTGCTCAGAACCAGTGAAGTTCGGATGATCGGCTGCCAGACGAGGGTCTATCGGGCAGGTGCACTTCCCGATCGTTGCAGTCGTTCACTCTGTCGTTGGGACCTCTCCCACTGGATCCACGTGTCACTGATGGGCCCCACGTTTGGGACGCCAATTGTAGAAAGGTAGGGCCGAATTCGACCAAGAACCCTTCAGTATTTGCCCGGCGTTAGCCGCCTCTCATACCATTCGAGATTACCAAACAAAGAGGCAGGCGCTGGAGACAGAAGGCAGGAAACGGGAGTTTATTCCGACGGAGCAGAACACGTCAAATCAGACAACAGGGTATCTTCTTGAGGTGCTCTAGACGCATCCTTGAGGCCTGGCCTCTTATACACAGGTTTATTGCTTTATTACATAAAACACATTCTTGTCAATACTTTGATGTACGGAAAGGCATCCTCGGAATCCCCGCTCCAAACCCGTTCCCACACATATTTACAGTAGAGTTCCCACCTCAACCTCAGCATGTGGTGGTTGTCGCGCAGATGGACATTCCGCTGGGAACGGGAAAGTGAGCGATCGGTCGGATCTGGAGGCATGAGGGTATTGATTAACCACCGCTCCTTTGATGTGAGGCGAGGTCCTACTGTAGGGGGCAATAAACTGCATCTGTCGGGCTAGGTGATGGCCTGGGATCAGGCTGGACAATCAGGCAGGGAGGAAGAGGTTATCTAAAGGGCCTGTTCTTTGAATGAGATGAAGGAGCGAGGGGGTTCAGCACGGGATGTGGCTCGGAGACAGGGTCGCGCTAGAGGTGCGCTTATGGCCCAAGCAGGAGAAACCGGGGGCTGTCTGGGTGCGGGGGAATGCTTGCGAGGCTGGGGAGTGAGGTGGAGAGACGCGCAGGCTATTGGCAGTGGGCAGAGAGGTCGTGACACACAAAATGGCTGCCACCTACGTTCGCGATGGGGCCTAAAAGGGACAAGATGGCGTGGCTACTGTTTCATGATTGTCGCTTTACTTTCAACAGTGGCTGTGGTGAACATAAATGAACGCCGCTTATGTATACCTAATTTTAGTCATTTTCCACAGGACAATTTTTCAAAAAGGGAACACACCATTTACTCGTAAGTGCTCTTATCGGTAGAGAGCCGTGTCTCCATTGGAGGTATAATTTCCTTAAAACAACTGGACTGACATTATCTAATACAGTTTCAAGTTTATAGAAATCCTTGATCATAAAAAAACATACCAGAGAGTGAGCCAACATTAGTATTCGATAACGTGGTACTGAGAGTATTTTGATGATGTAAGTTAACAATGTACTTGCGCGCATAAACAGTACACGCGTGTTCCGGGTCAGACCACATTGAGGGGAGGCCTAGTCTCTCAAATTCCTCTCTGACATATTTCAACCAGGTGATGTTCCGTGCGTTGGTGAGACTTAGCACCTCTATCAGCTCTTGCCTATAATGCATAAGTTCCGGGGTTGCCCACAAGCGCCTCCAGAAAGTCAAGGGTTTGATGCCTAGTTCCTCAGTAATTGGGCGAATACCCAAGTCCGTCCTTAGTGGCAACAACGGTGTTGAGGGAGGGAGGGAAACTAATTGTCTTAGAAATGTATTCTCTGCGACAGAAATCGCAGATACACACTTGTGGCCCCACAGTTCACCCCCATATGTGACCGCACCGCGACCTTGCAGTTTATAAATTTCCAGCGGTGGGCCAATAGGCTTAACCAAGGATTTATTGTATAGGTTTAGAATGCCGCCAGCTTTTTGGGCTAACGCCACTAGGCTTTTTCTTTGGTGTTGGACCCAGGTCATGTTTTCGTTCAAGGTAAGACCCAAGTAGTCAAAAGTCTGGACTCTTTCGAGTCGAACTCCATCTATCGCTGGGGTCGCACGTGTAGTTGTTGGGGGGTTAAAAATCATAAACTTTGTTTTCGGAGTGTTTATTTCCAACCCCCTGTCCTGGCAAAAGGTCACAAAGCCATCCAACTCGCTGGATACCCATGGGGGTCTTAGATAGTAATAAGGTATCATCTGCGAACATGATCGCATTGATCCTGGTCCCAGCGAGCTTTGGAGCGTCAGTATTGTGGACCACGTTCAGATGCGCGATTACCCCGTTGACATAGAGGCAAAACAGGGTGGGCGCCAAAACGCACCCCTGTCTTACCCCCCTGCCAACGGGGAATCTGGATGATAGTAAACCATCCTTACCGCACCTGACCTGCGCAAAGTTTCCAGTGTGCAGGCGTACTATTATACCCAGTAGGGAAGATGGAATACCCATTTCTGAAAGAACGCTCCACAATTTCGTGCGGGGGACTAGATGGAAGGCGGCCCGCAAGTCAACAAAAACAGATCTGGTCTGTGGTGGATACACTCTTTCTGAACCCCGCTTGATAGGGGCTTAAAATATCAGATTCCTCGATCCAGTCCAAGAGGCGGTCTAGTATTAGCCTCGAGAAAAGCTTTTGTGACACATCAATGAGGCTAATTGGCCTGTAATTGGCTGGGAGCAGGGGAGAGCCCTTCTTAAAGATAGGAACTATCTCCGCTCCCAGCCAAGTACTGGGTACCGCCATGCCCCCCAGGATTGCATTGAAGATCAGCATTAGATAAGGCGCCCATACCCTTGGTTCGTGTTTATAGAGGTCGCTGGGCACCGCATCCAGCCCCGGGGCTATACCGGAGGAGAGCCTAGAAATAGCCACCCTAATTTCACCCTCTGAGAAATCAAGGGTGGTCGTTGCGGCAATAGATTCAAGTAGAGCTCCTGGGGGGGGCAAATCCTCCGCCGGGTTTTCCCCACAATACAAGGAATGGAAATGCGCTTCCCAGACCTCTGCTGCGATGTTAGGTGCTATACCTGGGACATAATCAGACGAGCCCGTGGTAACAATATTCTAAAACTTCCGGGCATCTCTGGTTGCCAGTGCGGAAGTTAGCTTTTCCCAGTTCTCGTTCCCCCACTCCAGCTTAGCGTGATGTATTAACATCCGATAAGCTAGTCTTCTTTCTTTTATGAGTTCCCTATTTTTGTTGTGTTTCACGGCCTCAAGGAGCTGCGATTTCACATCTCTACAGGCCCTATTATACCAGGTGGGTTTTTTGGGAGTATTTCTCCCTTTTGAGCCTGGAGGGTTAAGTACCCCCACTAGGGTATTAACTAGATCCGTATTGAGTTTACCCAACTTGAAATGAACTTCAGGCGAAGGGTGCTGAAGATTTAAAGCACCAGCCACTTCCAATGCCGGGATTGCCAGAGCATATAACTCTGCCACTAGGTTTGGATGCGCAACTAGTCTGTCCCATCTAAGTCTCCTTCTGTTACTAGATAGGACCGTCCTATTATCCGATCCAGACTCCGTGTTGCATTCTTCCTAAAGCCAGCGAGAATTTGAGTATAGCGGATGCAGTGAATATCTTCAAATCCAGCTGTGTCACTTCCATATTACTGGTGAACTGTGCCCCAGCTATTCAGTCGAGACTGAATATGGTGAAAGTTAAAATGGAACTATATGATACAAGCCTTCAAACACCTACTTTTGAGGCACCTGAGGCAGCAAAGGCTAAAAACATCTGGCAGGGTAGATTAACATGAGTACTTAAACCAAAGCTTTTGTTTAAGTATTCATGTTACTCACAGCTCGTGAAGGGGCTGTGATTAACATGAATACTTGAAAGTCCACAATCTTCCACGCACCGCGCTTTGCAAACAAGAATAGAGCAAGTTTAAAAACACACTGTGTACTTTTGAAAGTACACACTGTGTTTTTAAACTTGCGCAAGTGTTCTTTAGTTAGTAAACATTATACCTGCAAGGGTTTGGATTGCTTATGTGTGATATTTTCATAACTTCAGTGTAATTTGAGTGACATTCAATGACTGAGTGACACTTTCCCAGTAAATTCAAGCAATAAAGACGAGGGAAACATAAACCCATTTTAGTAACTGATGCAAGGTGAAACAGTGCAGGGCCTATATTCTTAACTATTTTTTGTATGTTAGCAAAGTGTAAACCTAGATGAAGACACTCAAACACGTTTGGGCGTAGGTAAAGACTCATTTCCTGCAGCCAGTGCTGGATTTTGCCTTGCCTGTCCAGGCCTTGCAAGTCATGGATGCCCACAACCTACTGAGGATTACAATTATGGAAGAGGGGGGTGACATTATCCCAGGGTTAAGCATCATCGTGCCATAGATGCCTGGAGCTGCCACCATTATGCTTGAGCTAGTTTTATTCAAATGGTAGGCACCTTCATACCATGGATACCCTTAACTTGCAAAGAATTATCAACAGTATGCGGGCTTTATACTGGAAATGCGCCAGTCACACACATTCAGGCATGCGCACCCATAATCTGGCACACGCACTCTCACTAACTATTAAATGTAGTTACTCTGTGAGGCTGCAGTGTGTATGGTGCAAGCTGCACCCCCTCTCCCTCGTGGTACCTACAGCATAGCAAGAGGTATGGGGTCGAACATGCAAAACTTGAATTCTAGCTGGTCACTTTGTGGTTTGAGATTTATAGTGGTTGGCTGTTATTTGGCTGTTATTTAGGCATCTATGTTAGTATTTGAGAAACTGACTTGAATAGGCCGCCCAACTGTTCCTTGTTCTGTGTTTTGTTTAAACTTATCTGCAATTAAAACATGATTGAAGGTTATTCCTCTTGTTGCTGATTTTTTAAATTTTAGGCTGAATTTTTTTATTTAGTGTTCAAAAACACCTTTAAGTTTTTACAATCAAAAGCTTTGTTACTCTTCCGCTCGGTGGTCTGTCGCAGGGTTTCTGCCATTGCAATGAACGGAAATGCAGCTCTTTGATAGTTAATAGCTCACTGTTCTATATTGGGATTTAAACTTATAAACTGCAAGTAGCAAAAGGTGCTGTCTGACAGAAGCAGTAAAGGAGTGGCATTTGGCGCTGCACGAGCGCGCGGTCTGGTTCCTGGCGCACATAGCCATGGTTGCAGCGCACAGAGAACCTCCACTGCCGCACACAGAGGAAAAAAATTAGAGGGATCATTGCTCCTAAGTGGTCCGCTCTCGATGGATTATCCTCATTTCTTAGGACACTCTTACCCTCTCTCCATTTGGACAGTCTCTCTTGCTGGGCAAGGCAGACTGCTTTTCCCCTCAACAGACAGGCTTTTAGGTATTTCAGGCAGACACCAGCCTAAGTGACACTGCAGTCCTTCAAGTACTCCACGGAGCACTCTTCCCTGGTCAAGAAGGACTTGTAACTAGAACAAAGTGGGTGGTTTGGTCCCACTTTTTGTACATATTTTCCAAATAGGATGTGCATCCATTGTCTCAAACTATAAAACCTGCTTGGTGTGGTTTTCCTTTCAGACATTCTTATCACGCTGCTCTCCAGCAAAACCCTTTGTGTATATTGCTTCTCACTATAGGTAGCAATGAGGCTTCCTCAAGACTGGAGCAATTAAAATACATGCATTATGATGTGTGAGGAGTCTGCATCTGGCTGTCATCAGCCCACCTGAAGGAACAAACCGGGGTGGACAAAAAAAAGGCAGATGCAAGAGTACGAGGGCTTGAACCTTCTGGGTATGTGAGGGAAGTAGATGCTCTTGTGTGCAAAGTAGGATGCCCTTTCTCCTACTCAACACTGTAAACATCACCTCTGATATATGCTTTAAATCAGTTGAGCAAAAAAACGTTAGGGTAGAGGAATGTTTATAGCTCAAATCATACTGCTCCGAAAGGGACAGAGTAGTCACAAATAAGCTCCACTCGGGAGCATGGACATTAGTTCCTTAATTCACGCAGATCCAGAGCTCTTCTACCAACTTTGTCAATCTTCTGATGAATTCCATTAGTCCACCAGAAATCAGATAAGGAGTGAGCGTCAATTACAAGATCATACCCCTCAAGCGTCTTTAGGATCTCATCTGGTCCCCTCTACCCTCATAGAACCTACAGCAAATGGCATCCTTCAAGGAGGTTGTGCTGCAAATCATTCCAAAGCTCCCTCTGTCATGCCTACGGACCCAAAGGCACTGCTGGGGCCCTAGTTACCCCTTTAGACACCGGTTCAGAGATGTGCTGTGGCTACTAGGTCCTTGCCAGTCTTTTCCATATTGTTACCGGCATCTGCACTGGATCCAACTCCACCACCAGCCTCTGCACCTTAACGGTCT
Organism: Lissotriton helveticus; assembly: GCF_964261635.1. Lineage (NCBI taxonomy): Eukaryota > Metazoa > Chordata > Amphibia > Caudata > Salamandridae > Lissotriton > Lissotriton helveticus. Next base: position 1,820,204,297 of record NC_136065.1, on the reverse strand, counting down.
GCACCAAGCTTATGTTGCACTTTGAGACTACAAAAGTGTAGACTATTATTTTGCAGCCATGCTCTAATCCATGGCCTCTGCCTAGACGCTAGTACTATCAGAAGTTAGGGTTCCTATTTGTATCCAACTGAAGCAGTTTGGGGTATGCAAAATGTTCCTCTTGATACGGATGATGTGTTAAGACCGGTTTATTTTTATGGATTACTTTATTGTAGTTTTGGGGGAAATAGTCCTACACTTGAAAGCCTGGTGGTATAATCATTGGCAACTAAGGTCATTCTTACTGCCTTGCCATCCATCCCTCTGAATAGATTTGAAACGTATTATTGTCTTTTAAAAGAGACTGTTCTTTTTGGCTAAGTAAAAATTTGCAGCAGAAACGGGTTTTCAGTATACAGGAATATTGGCGCTCTAGCAATGTATACGTAATATTTAGTGCTTAATGAAATGTCAGTTACGTGGTGCAAGCAGGTGAGTGGAGACCCTTAAACCCCTCGTCTATTGTGTGAAACCAATTCACACCGACACAAAGAAACACTAATTCCTGCGCACTCTAAACAAAATCAAAACACAATCTGTTAAGTAAATGCAAGAAAACCTTTAATATTTTGTACACAGGTTATCTGCCATATTACGAATGGTACTTTTGGCGTCTTAATGTTAGAAGGTGGTTCTGACACTATGCGCCGCCCGGATTTTTCGCTTTTTGAGCACCTAATTGTTGAGCTTTTACTGTGGGGGAGCCTCATAATCTGGGACTCACCCACAGTGAACTCATCATGAAGCAGACTGCATGGAGATTTTACTGGTGTCCCCCTGGCTTGACCAGGCCGCTGCGCAGCAGCTGGAGTATGGGATACCGTGCTGGTTACATGCAGACACAGGTGTACATGCGTGTGCACACGTGTAGGGACTGCGCAGGGGAGATTCCTAACGTGCGCAGTCCAGGAGCTGCTACAGAGTGAATGGCGTGGCCATCCTATGCAGAATTGGGCGGTGACATGGAATAGGCTTTATACCCTGGGAAGGAACATGCCAGGGAAAGTCAGTGTGTTTTACTGTGTTTTTACTTCATTATTTCCCTATGGGGATGTGGGACCCATGGCTAAAATGACTTCCACAAAGCCTACAGATTCCAGACACGCACAAATGTCCAGTGTAGCAGATGTGAAAATGAGTATTCTGCAAAGTCCAAAGTCATATTTGTACTGCTTTTGGGTCGTCCAGAAATGTCATATTTCTCTGAGTCCCTGGCTGGGGTCTGGCCATGGCAGGTTAGATTAATGACCTTTCGTCCCAGAGCAAGATTTTCCCTCCAAGGAGAAAAGATAGGTGGAGTTAAAGCCAATCCATCAACTGCTGTCGCTGGGTGCCAGGCACCAGTTTGCAACCAGGAGAGAAGGCAGTGAAGGGGAAAGGAGTTGGGTTTCAGAGGCCATGTGGCCAGAGACACTGGACGACTCCATTTTGAACAACCCAGAGGCTGGACAAGGAGAAGGGAGGGGGCAGGGAAGTGATGTGTCGCTGTGTGATAGGACACCCAGAGACTTCCTGCCAGCCCCCTACTCAACTTTTAAAAAGTACTTGCGCAAGAAGAGAAGCTCTCTGGGGTGTGGTCTGCGGAGACGAAAGGTGCTGGAGCCTGGTGCAATGGGCAGTTGGAAGGAGGAAACCCCTGACTGCCCCCCAGGCCCCTAACAGCGCCAGAAGAAGAGCCCAGGATCGTGGCGCAGAAGAGGAGGCCTCTTCGCAGGGAGACGAGAGGCGTAGGGAGCACGTGAAAACCGCTCCCTGCAGAATGCACCCTCTTGGAGACCCAGAGGAAGAAGGAGAGTGCTCCCAGTGGCTGGGGGACGCCACCAGGAGCGAGAAGATGCAAAAATGGGGCAGATCGGACCCCCAGGGGCTGAGATATGGCCCCCGGAAGGTGAGCGACCTTTGACCCCTAAGAAGACCCCTAAGAAGACCGACGACTAAGCGCGTGGGGCTCCGCCGCCGGTCCCAGAGATGCCCCCGGGGTGGGTCAGGTCCCGGGGGCTGCCCCCCAAAGAAGTAAAGCTGGGGTGCGCGGTCGCGCACCCCGTGAAGATGCCCCCGCGGGGTGCCAGGAGCCCACCCTGGCGCCCCGCCGAAACCTGCGCTGGGGAGCGCTGTCACGCTCCCCCTGAAGCGGTGCGGGATTTGCAGGGCCCGGGAGCCCAACTCCGGGCCCCGTGTGAGGAGGCGGGGGCGGGAGGCGCCGTCGCGCCCCCCCCCCCCGCAAAGAAGATGGGGGGGGGGGCCCGGGCCCCAGAAAAATCGGCAGATCGTCTGGCAGTTAACACCTTCTGGGCTGGAACTTTTGTTCTTCAGCTGAAGGTGTTGTGGATAACTGCATCAAGAAGTGAAGGGTTGAGGTGGGGATGTCTAGAAGGGCATTCCCTGGAGGTGAAGAGGTGTAATTGCACTGAACTGCGATTATTAATGGTTATTTCTTGTAGAGGGACTGAATTTCCCTGGTTAATGTGAAGTGCTGGTGCAAGGTGATGCCATAAGAAAAATGGATTTAAGTGGCTAGACATTCCTGCTAGGGTGTCTGGCTGTAGATACTTCAACCTTTGATTTTATCTGTGATGCCTTTAGGGGCTGTAATTGCAATGCATTCTAATGATATCCAAATGTGCTGAGTACTGTTATTCTAAAGTGTGCGTAAACATGTATTCTTGCTGCTGCGCTTAGGTGAAGACCCCAGACTGTTAGCCCTTAAGATGAAGAGGTGAATACTGTATGGTCAGTAGGAGATGCTCAGTCAGGGTCATGTGTCACCAAGGCAGGTGTAGCCGTTTAATGCTTGTTGAGGTACTGGGGGGGGGGGGTCGCCACTGGTATGGTGCCAGTGCGGAGGGCCCTCGCTCCAGGTTAAGACCAATTCACCGCATTGGGGGCAAGATGATGTGCATACATGGGAGTGGAGGTACTAGACCCCACCCCCCTCCCCTGCGGGAGGGGTGGAGATGTTATGCAATGTCACAAAGTAATTCCATCAGCTTATGTATATTTGTAAATTGGTGCATAGTATTGAGTGGTGTGTGTGTGTTTCATAAATGTATTCTTACTTTTATAAAGCAAAGTACAGACTGGACAATCAATTATTGAGTGTTATTTTTGCACACCAGCAAATGGCGATTACTAGCCCACACCACCTCCCTTGAGTAAGCCTCAGACTGCTCTGCAACGCTACTCAGTCAGGCGCTGCCCTAGGGTGTTTGGTTCCCAGTGAAGGACAAATGTGTCATGTTATTTGTGCAGGCCTCACAGATGCTGCCTCGTTTTCCAACAGTTAATAATTTTCATCTTTTGTGGGTATTATATTTTCCTTACCCTGAAGAGGCGGGCGTTTTGGTAGTACTAGGGGGAGCCCTCTCCTTGGTAATTAGGAAATGCGTTTTTAATTATCTTGGAAGTAACTAATTCGAGGGTAACATTTGGTGCCTTTCTATCCATCGCCTAGAAGCTTAGCCCTCTAGTTGTCCAATACACGGAGGATAAATAACCACTTCCGGTTTTGTGATGAGGTTATTCCGGTTCATGAACGCCAGCGCAACGAGGGCGATTCAGCCACTTTGGTATGTTGTCTTCCGTTTAGGAGTCGCCAACTATGGTTTTCCCTCACTATATTATTCTTCCAAATTGACTGGGCATACTGAGCATCATTTATTTACTATCCCAATTTGTTTTGTCCTATTAGATTGTGGAGACACGCACCCGTGTTTCAATTTATCCGGACCTGACCTAACGCTGTACTTTTTCCGTGTGAAACTCACAAGAGGCATTCTGATCTTTTCAGCTGCCGAACTTTAGAAGTACGCTGGTTTTCCCATTAACTTTGAACTTCACACCTATCGGGTAAGAGCCCTTCCATTACGGCTTGTGGGCAGGCCCCTTTTTTTCTGTATGGCGCTTAATACTGACATTTTAATACAGGACTGCTTTTCGTGACATATATTTTACAGGAGTCCCTTTGGGTGTATAACTTTACTGGTTGTGCAATTCTTGAATTTCCTTGCTATCGATTACCTGTGTTATTTCCTCCGATGTCTAGGGGGTGATTATACATGTCGAATTTAGACACTTTAGCTGGCCCGATCTTTCGTGCACACGTTTCGAATGACATTTGGTCCCGCATATTACAATAGCCCCTTTTTTTCTCGCGGTTTCTGTAATTTTTTAACTATCTCGAGATCTGAAGTCCTACTTTAAGATAATTCCCAGAACTACTCAATGACATTTGGGCTTTCATACAACCCAGTGAGACCTTTCACGTATTTTTCTCTACAGCCTTACCAGGGGCCCCCTTTCTTTCACCATCCTATTCTAGACTGAACTCTGAACTTGGTTACCCTTCTGGGTTGGAATTATCACCGGAATTGGGGTAAGGAACTTATGCACTACTGGGCATCTTGCTTCTTGAGACGGTTGCTCTTTTTCTTTTTTTGTAATCTTCATATTAATGCCCATTCTCTTTTTTCTCCTCTTTCGTTTCAATTTTGTTTGCCTTTATATTTTCCTTTTTTTTTCTTTTTCTCCTTAACTTTTGGTTTTTACCACCTCTGATAGCCTTACAGACCTTGGATACAGCCATTGAGGTACCGGAGTGTTTCTTTAACACCATTAGAGTTCACTGTTATTGCACAATACACTTATCACAACTATTAAACTCATGTTGCGTCGTGTTACCTTAATGTTTTTCTAAACGATTTAGTGTGTCATAATGATGTTTTACACAATCTTTACTTGGCACTGACTTTACGTCGCTTCACTTTTCATTATGATTATCACCATACCCTGTCTTAACTGAATGTTTAGTACATATTGTATAGTATATTAGGATCTCGTGTTTGGGTTCCACGCGTGTTGGGTGACATTAACTTAACAAGTACACTTTTTGGGATACGTACAGTGGTTAACATGATTGACATGTACCTGTATGTTGTGAACTTAGGTAATCTATTTTGTGTCTTTTCCAGCCCTGAAGAGTTGTAGGAAATCTTTGTATACCTACAACGAAACACGTGTCGGCTGGCTGTGTATTGTCCTTATGCTTGATGACCTATTAAAGGGAGAAAACTAACTCCAAAACCTTTGTGGGACTTATCCGTTGCTTTTTCTTGCATTTACTTAACCGATTGTGTTTTGATTTTGTTTAGAGTGCGCAGGAATTTGTGTTTCTTTGTTCTCTTTGGCTAGTTCAGCCTTAAGATCCTTCAATGCAGTGTACCTTCTAGGCAGGTACACCCTTCTTTATTGTACTGGGCCAGCAAGATCTTGCCAGCTGTCCTAGAAAACCACAGAGCTTTTCTGACTCCAATGAGGCATGATGGACAGGTCGCAGAAAAGTATGTCTTGTGTACTGTCTTGGACACCACAGGCTATGTTGCCAGAGCAGTTTGCACTAGTTTCAGGTTTAGAGTGCATGCTTGGATGAGAACAGCTGGGTTTTTAGTAGCTGTGCTCATGATGTATAGTCCTTTTGATGGCTCCAGATTTTTTTGACATGATTCGGTGCTTGAAAGCTTTACAGACCATCTAATCACAGCATTGGCCTTTGAGGCTTTGGTCTTCAAACAAGCTGTTCCTTCAACCGCACTGAACATTCATGGACTGTTCTAGACCATGCCTGCCTTCCGAACCTCTGTAGCAAAAGAAGACCCAGTACTTTTGGGGCAAAGGTCCTGGCAGTGGACAAGGCTATTAACATCAGTATAGAGCGTTGCTCCACTGTGTCCTTCTCTGTTAGTGTCAACCAGTCTATTTTAATTAAACACAAGGAGATTATGGACGGAGCACAAACTTTTGAGACACTCACCCCTAGTCACAGATCTGGGTTGAATCCATCATCATTCTTTAGCTCACTTCACCACCTCAGTTCAGACCCAGCCATATGCAAATCAGTCTTTACCCTGTGCCTCATGGGAACAACCCAGCCGGAACTGCCAAGCCAGGTCTTCCGTGAACCGTAAACCAGCATCCTGGGACCGGTTTCTAGGTAACACCCTACATCAGCCAGGCTAGCTTGGATCCAGTGGCAGAGTGAGCAAAGGACCCACGTCTGGGCATACCCTGGCAATGAAGGGCGAATAAAGCAAACACAAGGAGATGATGGACAGAGCACTGAAACTTTTCAGACACTCCACCAATCAAAGATCTGGGTTCAATCCATCATCATTCTTTAGCTCACTTCGCCACCTCCGTTCAGACCCAGCCATATGCAAATCAGCCTTGACCATGTGCTTCATGGGAACAGTCCAGCCTGAACTGTTCTTGCTTCCCACCATTCCGGAGTATAACTTAAGTCGCATGTTCTGGTTTGTCTAATCATTGGTTCCTTTGCTATAGGACGAAGAGGTAATGTGATACTGATGCTAGCTGGTTAGGGTTTCTAGGCACTAAGGTGAGTTTTTTTGGTACACCACAATTCACTGAGGTCCTGGGTCTGTGCACAGTTCTGTGTAGGAGCAGAATCCCTGCGACATGGCGCACCTAACGTTGTGGTCTTAATTTGAGACACTCGAGTAGTGCACATCAGTCCATGACCCCCTCACTATTTTCGGTTGACCGTGGTAACGGATAAACCTACCTATAGGTAAATAGGTCTTTTCAAACTTGATAATTTAATAACGGTTTCTGTTGGTTTACTACCCAGTTGTGCTGAATTTCTTTGAATTGTACTTGTTCTTTTCCGTGTCCTAATGGCTGACGTTGACATCCCGCAACATAGTCGGGGGGCCGTCCGCAATAATTTGCTGTTTGGCGTTACAGTAGATGGCTTGGCAATTGTTTTTGTGGTGAGCGCTGAGGCTGCATACCCATTTGAGCTCTTTTACTTGTGGGTGACCATTCCCGCTGTAGATGCAAATTCTGGTCTGTTTCACGTTTATTCTCCCACTGCCGTGCCTCTACACTATACCCCATGTAGGACTCTGGAGATCCCTATTAATGCTTGGCAGCATCGTGTTTGGTTTGATGGCGCCCCCCCAATCTTTAACAGCGGTTCGTTTGGGCCCTTTGTCCATTCTAGGGGCCACGTGGCCGGTTTTGGCCGGTTACATGCCACATCTGCATGTTAACCTAGTCACTATTGAAGAGTTGCGTCTGCTCTATACCTCTTTGGTTAGAGTCCATCGGGCTCTAGTTCAATATGTGACCCGCAACATCCAGGGCGTACACCTGGTGCTGCGGCGCGTCCAGTTGGGCCGGTTGGGATCAAGATTAATCCAGTCATAGTTAATTCGGTTATGGGCAAGCGCCCCAAGAAAAGTACGATATGCCTTTTTGGCTAGCTGAGAAATTTTACCAACTGGAAGCAGTGTTGAAAAACACAGGATTTTCACTATTAGTTTGCAGAAGGACTTGGTGTCGGAAGTGACTGATTGTGATACTTGGGTTATGATTTTTGTGGTAGTCTATGCTAAGTGCTTCGGCACCCATGGCTGTTCTTCCCTCAGTCATAAAGCGTGTTCAGGACATACACGGACCAGAGGCGGCGGTTTAATTGGGAATGAGACTCGTTGGTGTGTTTGACATAGTTTCCGATCTCGTCCTTGCTAACGTCCTTGCTTAATGTTAAGGGAGATGCGGTAAGCTTCCAGGTGTCTAATGCTTTGCGCGATGTCCCCGATGCCGATAAACCCCGTCAGTTACCAAAAATTATTATGGCGGCTTATAAGACCATTTGTTGCAATAGTTTGGGTGTTAAGCCTTTTGCTAACACAACGCAGAAGCAAACTCAGGCGGCGAAGTCTGACCAGGACGATCGCCCCAATTTTCCAAAGCAAAATTGGAACCAATATAAAAAAACAGGGGAACAGAAACAGGGGTCCCATCCTGCCTCGCCAATACGTGTCTACTGAGCGCACAAATGAATTGCGTGACCGCGCTACGATTAAGTCACCTGATGGTTTTCAGGTTCTTGATCAGCGTTCTCCTCACTCTTTTCAGGATTCATCGGTCTCACCCAGAGGTGGAGGAGACAGCGGCAGAGGAATGGGGGCGAAGCAAGTGGAACCCCGCAAGACAGACGGTAAAGGCAAGCAGGACGACTCTCCACATCAGAGGCCCCAGTTTCCGAAAAAGAGAGTTGCTGCTTTAACAGCGAGATATGCCACGGATAGTGAGAACACAGCTTCGAAACTTGACCTGGGCGCTGACACAGCGGCGGAGATCACAATAGTTTGAGATGTGCTGCATCCACTACTGAAGCTGACCGCGACTGACACATTTGTTGTAGTTGAGACTGCTGACACTAGAATGGCTCCCCCTGAAAGACTTTTTGAAATTGTCCTTTTGATTGCAGGTGACCTACAACATACTATAAAAGGGGTATTTTGGGAGAATGTAACTACTACCTATGCCATTTTATTGGCGGAGGTTGATTGGGCCCCACCTTTTGTTTTAGGAGCTCCGCAAGGGAAGGAGGTAATCCACCCTAGTTTTGCACATACAGTGCCGAAGGAGCATGCTCTGCATTTTGCAGAAGATTGGGCTAAGGTGCTTGCTCCGGCTTTGTACTGTACTCATTGTGGTTGGGACAAATTTTCCCCCAGACATGAGATACCACAGCCTCAACCCCAATACCCCATGCTCCGTGAAGCGAAAGCTCCCGTAGCAGAAATCCTTGAGCAATTTTAATATCAAGGTGTGATTAAAACGTGTGTCTCCGATGAATAATCCTCTTTACTGTGACTAAGCCTGATGGCTCGTATCGTTTGGTATTGGATTACCTCTACTTAAACTCCCATTGTCGTATGTGCACGGTACAAAACACTCACAGTTCTGCTCTTGTGGATAGTCTTGTGTGTAAAAGGTTTAAAACCACACTTGACATATCCAGTGGCTTCTTTACCCACAATCTGTCCTCTATTAGTAGTCAGTGGACAGCTTTTTCCAGTGGTGGCAAACTGCAGCAATTCCGGCGTTTGGCTATGGGATATTAAAACAGTCCAGACGTCTTTGCGGCCCACATAGTCTCTTTTAGAGGGGCTCGACCCGGATGTAGATGATATTTATCTCACAGATGACGAATTGTGGCCGCATCTGTGTCGTGTTGACTGCATAATTTGCCGTTTTGCGGACATTAGCTGCGCACTTCCTCAACACTGAAAAAACTACTGTATTTCCTGGGCTTTTTGAATTTCGGGCGTACTTACATTCCCGATTATGCCCAGAGTATCAAGCCTCTTTACGATTTGGTACAACCTACTTACTCCAAATCTTGCTGGCTGCCTGCACATTCAGCCATCTTGCCATCTTTGCAGGCTGATCTCCTTGAATCTAAATTCCTGTTACCTCGTAGTAACCACACCAACCTGGTGATAAGAATCGTACCTGGGGCGGTGGGTTTCACATACCTGACTTTTAATGAGGGTGACACAGTCCCTATCGCTTACAAGTCACACTTGTACACTTCGGCTGAGTTACGGTTTTCCACTGTGGAAAAAGATTTGACAGCAGTGCAAATGGCGAATCTCAAAGAACGTGCACTGTCGCAGGGAAAACGCATTTTGGTTGTTAGTCCGTATCCTGCCTTGGAGACAGTTACGAAAGCCAGTGTACCAAATTAAAAGGCTTTGCACCCGCAGTGGATACAATGGGTCACGTCCTTGACATTTCCGGATGTCACGTTCATTTTTGATTCCTCTCTGCAGAGTCAGGAGTTTTTGCACTATGAATTTGTTCATCCTGCGCCTCTCACCATGAGGCCATTCGAGGACTTACATTGTATCATTTACACTGACTGTTCTGCGCAAGCGGCTACGGGTTTAAATCATGTATATTCTTAGGCCTGCGCAATGGTGGTTGGTACTATGGTGGATGGTGAATTCAAGTCCGATGTCGTGCATACACAGACATTAGGGGACTATACCGCCCAATGGCAGAGCTTCGTGCTCTGATGCTTGCATTGGAGGACGCAGATCCCAGTGTGACTACTCTTGTCGTAAGTGATTCTTACTACTGTGTTCAATCATACAATGACAATTTATTCTTTTGGACTCAAAATGACTATTGTGACTCAAGAGGACGCACAATAAATCATAAAATGATCTAGGTTTATGTGGCTGAGCTTAAAGAACGGCTCCCACTCGTATTTGTAATCCATACTATTGGTCACCAGCGTGTCAGGGTTCACGCTGTTGGCAACGGTCTTGCCGATGAAGCGGCCAAGACAGCAGTTGCAGCATACTCAGTAGCATCAGTTACACGTTCCAAAAGTAAGATTGATGATGACATCTTGGCAGCTATTTCCGCAACAGAGAAGGGTGGTAATTACCCGGAAGGTTTCCCTTCTAAATACTCTTCTTATTTAGGTCCTCATAGTTCCTTATGTGAGAATGAACGACATTGGTGAAAGGTTGATTCCCAACGCGGACCGCAGGCAGACTTTGATTACGGCGGCTCACGAGGGAATGGCCTCCGCGCATGCCGGTGTGTCGGCTACTATATCTCTCCTACAACAGCGTTACTGGGGGCACGGATTGTACAAACAAACGCGTGATTATGTCCTTCATTGTGACATCTGCCAGCAGATTAAACCTTCTGCTTCACGCCCGCCCCAGACAGTTGTACATATCTAATAAACCACTTGCATGTGTTTATTTAGACCACTGCGGTCCTTTCTCCTCTGATAATGCTTATAAGTACATCTTAGTTGCATGTGATTCTTGCACGCGCTTTGTGTGGTTGTGGCCCCAAAGGAGTGCTGATTCTCGAACTGTTGTAAGGGATTTGTGTGTCCTTGTGGGAATTTTTGCATGTGGTACCTTCCATTCGGACCAGGGTGCAGCGTTTGCCTCTAAGGCATACAAGGATGCCATGTGTTCATTGGGGGTCCAAGTCAAATTTCCATCTCCATATCGGCCTGAGAGCAATAGTGTTGTGGAACAGATGAACCGTGACTTAAAGCAATCCTTGACAGATAGGGTATTAGGTACAGGCCGGAACTGGCTAGCCCACCTCAATAGTGTTCAGCGTGCACTTAATAATCTCCCTAGAAGGTCTCTGGGTGGGCGGACCCCAGACGAAATGCTCTTTGGCATCAAAATGCTTGTTCCGGACCTTGAGGGTCTAGACATGGTGGCGTCTGCCGCATCCTTTGACGTAGATGAACATTCTACTGTTTTACAGAACCTACAAAAGACCAGAGACAGTCCTGCAAAGGAACATTTGCCCTTCACATCTGATGCTGCATTGCAGATTCTGGTAGTTGGCTGGCTACCCAGAGTTCGTGAACTAGTCCTAGAGAAGATTTAGAACAAGAATTGGTCCCCTCTTATCATGTTCATGTTCCTGTGCTTGGCGTGCAGGGTATAAGAACAGTCATTTTACCTCCATTTCCTGGTCGAAAGGAAAACTGGTACATCTCTATTGACAATGTCAAACCACACAGAGTGGCCGATTCTTCTTAGTATGACATCTGCAGTCTCTTGTCCAGCTATGCTACAAAACTCTGTTTTGGCTCCGACACCTGCTGCCGGACCTCATGTTGCCATCGAGATAACCACAGTTGCGAACTCTTTATTGAATCCTCTGGCTGCTAATCCTCTTGATGATACTGAGTACACCTATCCCACTGATTTATCCATGCCTGATATAGAGACCTGTGTGGCTAATCAATCACGTTTTTCATTTGATACTAACTCTACCACATCAAAGTCTCCTTCAAAAGTTTGCTGTATGGTTTAAAAAACATTTTTTAATTCATCCATGGACTTACATTTGGCTGGTGCTTTTTTTCAATTTTTGTATTTGTCCATTGGATTTGTGGTGTATTTTTTCCGTCTTGTGAATGGACACTACGTTAAAGAAAGAACTACAATTAGACTAATTGATGGAACTTTAGCACCCCACTCCTCATCACACAGAATGAAGAGGGACCAGACTTTTGGGAATATCCCCGCTTGGCCTGTCTTAGATGGGATTGTATGGGATGCTGTTAAATTTCAAATACACGGACCTACAGAGGTTATTAATGTCTCTAATATATTTCGTGTTTCAATGGGGGATGTGGTTAAACATAATACTCGCTCTGTTGATTGGGATGTCCAAGCCGTAGAGTATTTGTTTTCTGATTCGAAATATTATGCTGCCTTTGCTGCTGAAGGTTTGTACTTAGATTCTGCTAATTATGCTGATTTGTTCTGTTACCAACACAATGGCAATCATTTTCTGCACAAAGCAAACACATTTAGAAATGCGGTTAATTACACACAATGGGAACGTTGTCCCGCTCATGTTGAAGGCGGCTCAAACTCTTTCGAAAATGTTTTCTTATTTTACTGATTTTAATCAATCAAATCCTGATGCATTTTATTTTAAGATGACTGAGCAGTCCTCTTCCAAAGTTACTCACCCACACGAAACTATTGTATCCGAAGTCCTTTATCGAGCAATTGGCAGTAGGGGGCTATGAGCTGTGGAAAAATACTATTGATCTTAAATCTGTTTGGTGTTCTAAAAGTTGGCAAGTGCAAGGCACTGAGGCTTTGCATCGTGCTTGTCTCATCCCGAACCATGTGTTTCTGGATTAGACCATTTCACAAACCACCTGCTTTGGATTGACTAAGTATAAAAAATTAAATGCTCTCTCTATTCCTGATTTGGGAGAATACTCCAATTGGAATAATCACACCGGTAGGTCCCTTAGTGATTTTACAGACTGTCACGTAATTCCCCTTTTAACATTTTCAGTTTGGATCCCAAAGGCTGGTTATTATGTCAAAAAAGTGCAGATTGATGCCAGCATAGTTTTCTGGGTTTGGCCCCTGGCTATACACAAGTTCGGGTGGACCCCTGTTTTGAGTGACCATTCTGTCACTACCTATTCTATAGGCAAGCTATGTCAGTCCTGGCTCAAACACTCCACTTTAGCGTCAATTAAACTCTATTTGTCTAAATTGACTGACTCCGTTGACTTGAATGACTTTGTAAAAAGTCCTGCAAAAGGCAGGTCCAAAAGATGGATGTATGCAGTTTACAACGAAGTTTGGAAGCTGGCCCAAATTGAGGCTGCTTCTAGGTTACGTGCTATTGATCAAGCTAATTTAGAAAAAGTGCTTGCAGTTGTAGATCATAGCATTAACACTTTCTTTCCTAATTTACACATTAGATAATATTTCTTCTGTTGTTGATATTGTGCAAGATGAAGTCTCAGTTTTGTACCATGGTCAAAATCCTTTGCGTTCTATTATGCAGTTTGCATGGACTTTACAAACGTTGAAGGCTGGGAAGGTGCCTTGGGACTATTTGAACCCTTCTTCACTGTTTTTACCATTTAATCTGACTGTTAAACAATTTATGTCAATGAAAGATGCCATGTTTTCACTTTTGCATATTGAAAAGGTATAGCCCTTACCATTTTCAGTGGCCGAGACAAATTCTGCAGTTTGGCTTATTCATGGGTTAATAACGCTACCTTTCCCGCTGTTTAAATTTGAAGCATGCATGAAACATTGCGCCATAGGCAGATATGAACCATTGGGTAGTGTGTATCTCCATGAGGTTTGGTCTCTTCCTTTCACCTGTAAGTGTCTGAGGGAGGGAAAAGAAGTTTAATTAAAAGGAAAAGATTGCACTTCCACCCCCGATCACTCATTGGTCTGTAGGAATTTACAATTGCATGGTTCCTGTAATACAGACGCCCCGAATTTGGCCTGTATTTTAAAAGGTACACCCTCCCCGGCTATTACACCTACTTTCACGTTGTTAGCAAATGGTAGTTATTTTAAGTAATGAAGATTGCTTTGGTATGCTGGCAGGCATTCCGTACATTGTGAATGTTTCCCAACGTGTTGTCTGCTGTAAGAATGTCCTGTTTCCTCCTCCGCATGGGAAGCTCGATGTATCCATCTGGTCTTCCATTCCGACCTTGAAAGCAGAGTTCAACAAGATGAGTCGAATATGTGCTCTTTTGTCTCAAAATGAAGTCGCCCTTACCTCTGCCCGTGAAACATTCATCCTTCACGTGGATAATACTCGTACAGAAGTACATGCCTTATTAAACAAAGATCTCCCCCTGCATTTTGGTGCATTGATTCACACTATCTTTAATCTTTGACCACAGGCACACTTTTTTAAAGTAATAAGTTCTGGCCTTGTGACATAATTTCAAACTATATTTGGTGTGATGCCGGCATTTTTTCATTCTATTTTTTTCCTGCGTCTTTGGTGGTTTACTGTTAATTCTCACCTTGGCTGCTGGTGTACTGCTGTTAATTTGCTTGCTGCAAAATGGTAGCGCATTCTGTGCCCCACGACGGTCTGCTCCAACTTCGTAACCAGATGCTTGAATACTATAGATCGCTACCTCTGGCGACTCAGAGTGTGGCCTATGGTTTATCTTTCCGGTTTTCGTATTTTACATGCGTGCGGCCAGTTTTCCACTGCCTGGATTTCAGATTTGAATGGGCTCTGGATTTGTGTCTCTGCAACACTGTCTCCTAACCCGGATTATGATCCACTAATGAGTCCCTTAGTTGCTCATGAACTAGATTGTTCTGGAGTCTGGATTAATGCCTGTGCAGCAGCTTATGGAGTCCTAGGCAATTGGAGCATATGGACTGCAGCCCATGACTTTCTGGCACGCAGTTATCTCGAAGAACACCCGAGTTGTCCCCTGATTGTGCTAGAGACTCCGGCTGTTGAATGTGTTCTTTTCCATTGTTAAATTGGATGGCTGAAATGTTCACTGATGATAACGACTTCCTGTTGGAGGCGGTTGCAACGTACTGTGCCTATGTTTGATGGAAGTTACAAATTTTATGCTTCATAGACACGTAATGGTATAATGACTGTTTTCTCCAATTTTTTTTCTTTCCTTAACTCTACAAGTTACATGTGTTTTAACACTATACATCCCTGTTGGGTTTAAAAAAAAAAAAAATTGGGTTACTAATTCGGATTTTACTCCTAATTATCCACTTTGGCAACATTTTGGAACTTGGTCCCGTCTCAGTCGAACTTGAACTCTGCATTCTAAAAATTCCCCTCGCTATTGTGCGTTCTCCGCTCAAGGGAGGGTGTAGTAAGGGCTGGGCCTTGTTATTCTCACTGCTATGTTAACATAGGCTTATTAGAAGTTTAAACACCATTTTACCTTTTTGCTGCTTTTGCACACGACACTGCATACAACTGTTGCACGTTAGGCTGCGTGAAATGCTTCACGTGAGAATGGCTTGTTTTCAGCATCCCTCGACTTGCATCGTGACTCTAGTCTGCACACTGAGTGCTAAAGGCTCCTTTATCATAACAAGGTAGCTGTTATTCGAGCTGATTAGCTCACGTTTTAGCTATAACATATATGCAGCTGCAATCCAGCGTGATTCTGGCGCCTTTAATAATGCACTGTAAGCATGATTTCAGACACTTGGAAGCAGCCCGTTTTTCCAGAGAGACAGAGCTTTTGCAGATCCTGATGTGATTCACACCAGCTGATCTTGGAGGTATGGGGTCCCCCAAACAAGCCCAAGAGACCTTCTATATTTTATAAAACATAGTTCCTAGCTAGGGAGGGTGATTCTTAGAGCCGAGACGCCCACGGGCATTTGTTCGCGCTTAATCAAATGTCATAAATAAATAAATTAATTTACTAGGCGCTATAGGACCTATTTTCATCATCATTATATTAGGATTTCTCACTTTGTGTTTTATGGAATTGTAACAATGCTGATCATATTATTTCTAATCATATGTCTGCTTATGTTAGCAAATATACTGCATCTTAGAGCAAGTTGTTAAAATAAATATTTTAACCTTTCCTGTGTCTCTTACTCCTGTTGTGGACTGGTATGAGAGTATAACGAAAGAGTGTTCTTGCTTCCCACCATTCCTCAGTATAACCCAAGTCGCTTGTTCTGGGTTGTCTAATCATTGGTTCCTTTGCTATAGGACGAAGAGCTAATGTGACACTGGTGCTAGCTGGTTAGGGTTTTTAGGCACGAAGGTGAATTTTTCGGTACACCACAATTCACTGAGGTCTTAGGTCTCTGTTCACAGTTCTGTGTAGGAGCAGAATCCCTGCGACACTTCCTTCTCCCCAGTCTCAAATGCTATACGCAAGTCCATTATAAAAAAACTGGTCTGTTCTGAACGCTTGCACCCTTAACCGCCCAATGTTCGCTTTTAGAAAAAATAAGAATATTAAAGACCATTTGGTCCTCTCTGCCCTGCAAGAAACCACTAAGTACCTTGAACGACCTCTGGTCACGATCACCTTTGAATGGTCACGCAAAATGTGGGAATTGTGTTGGATGCAACTTCACGATGGAATGTAAAGAATTCATATTGGAAAATGTTAAAACTGAACTCAATCTCCACAAATTGTAATACATGCAACGTTGTTTATGTAATTTTTTGGCCATGCCAACGAATATGCATTGGACAGACTACTCAAAAAATCTGCATTCGAATTTCCCAACACAGAAGCAGGATAAGATGTAAGACTCCTAATACTCCCCTTGTGAAACACTTTATTGAACCTGGACACTCGGAAGATGATATGCGCTGGACTGTCATTACTGCTTTCAAAATACCACCCAGACACGGTGATATCTCAAAATTGCTAAATAAGGAGGAATGGAAATGGATTTTGAAAGCAAAAAGTCTTAATACAGGATTGAACCACCTAGAGGACTGGGCGATGATCATCTAGGTTGTCCTGTTCACCTCTCACTGTTTCAGTAATTAATTCCCAGTGCTGTCTGCCAATTCTTTCAGCATTTTAAATCCTGTAATGTTACATGGTAGTAATTCTGTCACCACAACAGCTTCTATTCACTATTGTAAATCAATATCTGTTCCCAAAGTATTGACCGTAAAGGGTTAAATCATATGCTCCATCATTGTGCAGGATTGTACTTCATTCTCTGTCACTGTCTCATTCAATATTGAACCTCCATGTTTGTATTTAGATTGTGCATTGATCAGCAGCGTCGTAAACCTAAACGCTATTAGTTACAGCTGCATGTACACCACTTGGCCCTCACTCACCATTCCAATATGGCCACCACTCTTTTCACCTGGCACCCTTCTTAGTTTCTATCACTTCCTATCCCATGTCGACGTGTTGCCAATCAGCACCGCGTCTGGCACACTTAAACCGCCACTTCCATTACCCTTCCTCACGCTGCACCGCCGGAACTAGAAGCCCTGATCCGGCTCATTTACAAATCAATACGGTAAGACGCTGTATTCCATGCAGCCCCATCGGGTCTGAGTTCTACATACCGAGTGAATCCTTACCAACGTCCTCTCCCCTTATTACAGACGATCGAGCTGTAAGAGCACACGCCAGTGGCTCTCAGATACCCTCTGTTTACCTCCTAAAGGAAGCCAACCGGTGAGTCCTCTCACCACCCATTATTTACACCTCCAGTTATTCACATACATAGTATCACTGACACAATTCTTGCATTCTGCAGATACCTTCACAAGCACTCTGATGCACCCATTCCGGTCCTATATACAGGAGTAACCGGTAAGCTCCCGGTTAACTGCCAACATCATGCTCCCAGGGTTTATTCTACTCCGCCCGGAGCGCCAGTTCCTTGCATGTCTTTACCCTCACTGCTACTCCTCCGGGCAATTATCGCTTCTTTGGTGGTTCGAGCTTTCCGGTATTAATAGTAGGTCACTTCATCTTGAACTTCACAGCCATTTGTCTTTTCACTGCAATTCCATCATGCGTTGAATTGGCCTAGTGCTCAATGTCATTGGATCTTCTTTATGGTTTCTACTGCGCGCATGCAATATTCATTGTGTCACCCTTTGGAATTCTTGTCACTGCGCCTTAGCCCGCCTAACACCTGTACGTTTGTATACCAAAGAGCGATCATTGAATCAACTTACTGAATCAGACTTCACTTGATTTAACCTAATTGTTTGTTGGTATACCTTATTGACAAGTCACATAATTCCGCGGTATATTGACATGATATAACCTTATTGGCAAGTCACTGTCTCTTTAAAATGCACACCATTTCTATATGTTGCATCTTAACGCCTACAGACTAGCTCTACTGTAATTCTTGTAGTCATGAAGGAAACCCCCCTAATTCTTTTATGTTTGAATTTTCCTCCCTCCTCTTTCTTCCTAAATGTGTATTACCCCAGGGAAATGATGGCACTATTGATACAGGCAATTATTCATTGTCCTGATGATGAACCACACACTATTCACATGGATCGAAACCCCGTTGACACTTTGAAACACCTTATACATCAAAAATTCTGTATTTGAAAAATGTAAAGGTGTAGGCTGTGATTTGTTTAAAAAACTGTGATACTTCTGCAACAAACTATGACCTTTGCCTGAGCCCCCATTTTTGTGTTTTGTATTGTTGATCTAGTAGGATACAGGCTTGTGTCCCACTTTATGTATTTGTGTGCAACCATTCTTTTGAAATTGTTTGAAATGTAAATATTAGACCTCTGTCCGGCTGGGCAAGTCCAATCAATATAGTACTTACTGAGTCTATATTTATTCGTTGCTTCTTCATTTTCTAAATCTAGGGACCTCTTATCTAAAATAAACAATTCCCAAGGTCCCTGGTTGACTTATTTGGGTTCCCTTGTTGTTTGAATATAAGCAGTCAGTTGTAGGCCACTTCCTGATGGATAAACCCCTGACATATTTGGAGTTTCCCCATCAATAAGCTAAGCTTCACCACAGCAGTACCCGCCAGAGTGAGATCAGATGTGGTGATGGGAACATGGTAAGCTCTCCTTTTTATACTATTTGGTCCCAGACCTCTAGTAGTGTTCCAATCTGCGCTTCCCAAGGATACAATACTAGGCTGATGTTATTTTAACCACTCCACAACCCTGATGGGGTGTCCTAAAACTGTTCTAATGCCACTTTTTCCCCCTCTGTCTTCCTGGTTGTTGCTGATCATTTGTAAATGCTTCACACTATAATACTGTAGAAAGTCAGGGCATGCTAGCCCTCCTCTCTCTTTACTATCTGGGTGCCATTAGAGTATTCTGCATGTTCCCTTACCCATAGAGATCTTTAGACGTTTTTGCACCACCTATATTTATGCCACTGGGAATCATGCTGACAAGGATTGAAGTCAATGAAGGACTTTGAGCACTATGTTAATCTGGAGTACATTTATATGCACCAGTGAAGAGCTATACTGTGGGCTGTAGATCTTCATAGATCTCACATACATCCCATCACCTTATCTATATAGCTGATCGAATAAGTGGTCATGCGCTTTAGATAGGCCACTTCCTCTTGTTGGACTGTCAGATTGATTATGACCAAATTTTGCATGTGAACTTTAAACTTGAATGCTCTTTCAGTGCGTGTGAGCTCTTCTAGTGCCACTTGCAGTGTGCCCTTGAGATAGGGGGCCAGTGCTACTGGCCATTGTCCTCAAACAGGCACTGCTTATGTTCTTCACCTGCTGAGGGTATCCCTTTGATATCTTGCCTTGTTCTGATATTAATGACCAAGGATTTTGCAGTTGGAGCAAAAAGAAGGGCACCCCTAACTGGTGCCTCGTTGCAGGACAACATTCAGAGTGGCGCCGCGGCCAGGGCGACTGACGCTGGAATCTGGGGACCACGGTTCGATCCCCGGCTCCAGCGGCAGGTTAGCCCAGCACCATGTGACTCTGGGCAATAGCTCGCTTAATCTTCCCGACGGCCCCCCAGCGCTTAGAGACCCTTACAGGTGATTGTGCGCTTTACAAATGTGGACTTTACTTTACTTTAGTTTACTCCCCATTATTCTTAATTGCTGTCCTGGGTGCTTAATAGTTTGCTAATAACCACATTTTCATTTCATTGCAAAATCGTATTGCTTCTAAGACTGCCTATAAAATTGCCCAGCTCACTTGGTCGAATGTCCATCCCCTATCCAAGGACAATTGTGCAGAGTTTCCCTCTTTGATTTTTTTTTTTTTAGTGATGGCCCAGGCAGTGGATATTTTGCTGGTATGCGTCGGTGATTCTTGGGAGCAGTCTCTCAAGGCTTGGTGCTAATTAGTTTGTAAAACTCTTATTGTGAAGGGCTTTATGCTTGTATGAGGAATAGCAGCCCGTTGTTTCAAACAATTGATATGAAGGTACCTTGAGGATATAAGACACCTGTTCTTCGTTTGTGACTATGGTCATGATGGCAAACGCTCCAGCCAAATAATCTCAACCACTGATATAAATGGGGGACCAATAGTGAGACCAATTTCCCATGGAGGATGCTGCCCCTGACCAACCTACTTAACCTTGATTTGTCAGGTTACATTTGTACATGAGCAGAAGATGACCTTGTTTTCTATGTTGTTCAACTGCCAGTACAGCTCCCACTGTGACTAAAAGAGAAGGGCTCTAAGCAGACCATGTCCTTGCATTGAAGGACCTTGTAGGGAAGAGGGTCTGAAAAAATCTCCTTGCCTGTAGGACAGGAGGTCTAACCCTCTGGTCATTTTACTAAGGAATTAGAGTATCTGTTCTCTTTTGTGCTGCACTTCTTCCTGCAGACAATGCAGCTTCTTGCCAATACATTTGAACTGGCAAAAGTTGGTGTCTACAACTAAACTGAGGAATTCAGCACATTAAGAGGGACTAAACACAGATAAATTAAAGGTGACCAGAAAGTTTCTAATAACAAGGACAATGAATTAACGGTGTTTTAAATGAGCATGGCACCAGGACGTCCGGAAAATGCCATCCAGATAGAACACAAGTCAGAATTCCTTTGTGTGTAGATGGCCCACAATGATTCAGAGTAGCTCGGTGAAGCACCAGAGTAGCTACGAACATGCTGAAATGGGAGACTGCATACCCTCACAACTGGATTCCTCTGGTACTTAAGAAACTTCTGATGTTCCTCACATATTTGGATTGAGAAGTAAATGTCCTTCAGATGCCGACTTACCTTTCATTCTTTACAGAGAAGGTAGTCTTTCAGAAAATTGATTTTGAAGAGTATACAAAAATGGTGTCTCCATTAGTAT
The DNA here is from genome assembly GCF_964261635.1 of Lissotriton helveticus. Classification (NCBI taxonomy): domain Eukaryota; kingdom Metazoa; phylum Chordata; class Amphibia; order Caudata; family Salamandridae; genus Lissotriton; species Lissotriton helveticus. The sequence continues at coordinate 1,820,183,307 of NC_136065.1, read as the reverse complement.
GGGATTCGTTTAAGAGGAATGCGTCCCCTTGAATTTGTTTTGCACTAAAAAAATCAAGCTGACCAAGTCTTGTAGGTGAGATATGAACATTAACACACTTCTTGACTAGTTTTTCTACCTCTTAATCTTCAGATGTTTTCTTTTGAAGTGAAGAGATTGAATTGGGGTATTTGCTGTTGATTGTGACGTTCCAAGAAATCAATTTGGTAACCTCTGTTAATAGAACCTAGGCATTGAGTTCACTTTTGCCTCACTCCTGCCCTCATGTGAAAGTTGATGACCGCATAATGCTTTTCTATATGGAGTGGGAAAAGTCTTCTATTAATGAGCACTTGTGTGAGCAGAAATGCCTACTAATCTGCTCTAGCACTGACACTGTGGTAGAAGTATTTTTAGTTTGAATAAAACCTCTTTAACCTCTGCCACCATACCTTCCTTCAGAGAGACGCCTGTCTACGGAATTTCCTTTAAGGTGTGATTCCCCCAAAGGGGGAATCTACTGAGGGAAACTAACAGAGTTGATATCTTGTTAGGCTTTTTACTGCTCTTGCACATAAGCACAGACTTCTGACATGTGGCTGTGCTGTTAGTATCACACAGGAAATGCGTTTGTTTTGACCCCTTGACAAGTTTAGGAGTGGAAGGAAACTTTTAAAGATACCAAGAAGCTTCTTGGGAAGCTCTTCATGGTGTGATTGATGCCCTTTCAAGAGTACTTTACTAGCGGACGAAAGAATGGAAACCGTATAGGAGTACATATGGGGATAAAACGCTAGGCCTCTGATAGTCTTTACCTACCAGGAAACTCCGATCTGGATTCCTATCCTTAGCAACCACTGAACGAATCCGCCGGACGAACTGCGGAGGCAGTGCCTTCTCTCACCATTTGTCCAGCAGTTCAGAAAAGACCTCTAGACCTGGTTGTTAGATCAATAGAAGAACAGGCAGCAGGTTCTCCCAGTGCCTCAAGACCCTCACAGGTGAAGCAGTTGTGCGCTACAAATCCGGATTGTTTAGGTCTTGAGTCCTTTACCTAAAAGTAAGAATACCAATAGTTGATGAATTGGGGAATATGCTGAATCGGGACCACCCCAGATCTTGTAGTGACTACATCGAGCAGCAGTTCTCAATTGAGGCTGATGAAACAAGGTGAATGCCATTGGAACTGGCAAGCAAGAGTAGAGGGTCTTCAAAGGCAGGTATATCTTCCTCCTCACTGTTTTCTTGGGAAGAGAAAGTTGTATTTTAAGACCTCATCAAAGATGTCAGCAGGCTTGCACCCATCATCTAGAGAAGAAGCAAGCTTATGTCTGGTGTCATCAGGTGAGAATAAGTCCAGAGCCCTTTAGCACGATCACAAAAATGGACCTTCACATAGACTGATTTCTTAGGCTTTTACGTGGTGAGAACTTTATCACAGTGTAAATGACAGTCAGTTGTTACAGTCCCCTTTAGTGTTTCTTGGACCAAACTGATGTTGCCTAAAGGTGATTCTGGTGTGGGCACCCTCGTAGATGGAGTTAACTACTCCTCCTTCAGAAAGGACATCAGAGGATGTCAGGCAAACTAAGTCCCAAAAGAGCTTTTAACTTGCAGTTGGAATAGGCAATAATGCATAAAACTTGGTCCCAAGTCAGGTAATGGGGTGAAGGAAGGGAGAGAATTGAAAGCTACCTAGATAATTCTCATTGGATGACATGGCAGAATAAAGAGAAAGCTAACTTGCGATGTAAGTAAGATTCAGTGGTGCAATGGAATCTTGAACTGTGAAGATTACCAGTTGCCTTATCACTTTTGTTATATTCACTTTTATTGTGCTGCTGCCTTCATCAGCTAGCTATGAAATTGTCCCTCGTTTTCTTTGTGTTTTTTTCCCTATTTTTTAGTTTTTGTTAATGGGTAGAGGTGGACTTTGCTGCCACCTCCCTCACCAGGCTATGTCTTTGTTTCTTTCATGGGCAAAGCTGAGGAATTAGAATGTTGGACTAGCCCTCTCAATTAGATTTGTTTATATGGTTTCAGGATCCTAGCAATAAGAAGATACAGCAGTTCTTGGACTCGGACTATAGGCCTGCACTGAAGGACTATAGAGGTTTTTTTTCCCTAGCATGAAATGGTTGTGTTTTATATGCCATGGCTACGCTAAGGAGGGAGCTTGCTGAAAGTTTCCCTGGCTGGTGTTAGGTGGTGAGTGCCTAGCAGAGCCCAGAAGTGGCTCTCTGAGTAGACCACAGGAGAGTGTGTGCCAGAGAGGCTGTGTTAAATCAAGACGTGGCCAGGCTGCATAGGAGCCAAAGGCAACTACAGTGTTTGCTATTTTTTAAAAATATGAAAGGCTGTTCCAGACCTAGAAGAGTTTCTTGCTGTTGCCTGGCAGGTTTTAGAAAGTTATTGGAGACAGTGATCCCTTTCAAGAAGAATACATCCACATAGCCACAAAACTACAATCAGGATTGGGTCTAATCCTGTCTAATTGGACCGTATTAGGATTGATTAAACAAAAAATAAAACATGGAAACAATTCACTAACATAGTGAGCAGAACGTGCCGGGGGTTCTGGAAATCAACAGATTTCCTTACCTCATGTAACTTAGTGACTTATTAGTGAAATAGGAAATGACAATGGGCAACATAAAATGAACATCAAGTACTCCTCATAAATGAAGGTTGCGGTTAAGATGTGGTTGTAGAGGCTGCCTGCCTAGCGTCCAGTGCTGAACGGCCCACAGATGTTTTATTTGGTTTACGCAAAAGGCAGTTTTGATGGGAGATGGCTAAATTAAAGGAACAAGATAGGTGTGTTTTTCTTAGATAAAGAGAATGGCCTGTAGATCTTCTGGACCCACCATGTAAATAAGAGGGAGATCAGTGTTTGTATGTGGGGTCTCAGATGTTGTGAATCCGTTACGAATGCATCACGTGATGTGAAGTGAATGGAATCCATATGGCCACCTCGCCGACGTGCTTATGTTCGTTCCTTCTTTTCTGCTCTTGCTGCAGCGGTTAAAGGGACATTTTTCCACACATCTCCACATTTTTTGAGAGAAACAGTGTGCTTTTGCTAGGACTTCAGATCCTAAACCCTATGGATCTTAGGATGGACTAATGTCGATCACAGATCCTCATACCATCTGTTTGTGGTGCATGGGAGACCACCAATACTCTGAGGAATGTGGTTCCTATCAGCGTTTTAGGCCAAAGCCCTTGAGAGAGAGAGAGACGGATGAAACTTCTAGCAGTGTTGCTATCTGAGGCACTGCCTTGTCAGTTATTGTTCATCTAGAGACCGGTTGATATGCCGTTCAGGTGAGGAGCCTCCTCAGTTGAGGGAGGTTCCTAAACGCAAACGGTCAATATGGAAGCTTGCTATCTCTCAACCTTTGGTTGCTGGACATTCTCATGAATCCATCCAGAACCTGCGTAAATATCTTTGAACTTGGGTGACTCTTGCCCAAATGTGGTAACTTTACTTTTCCCTACATAGTCTTTGGGCTTCAATCCCCCTCTGGTGTGCTTTCTAACCCTAAGGAGGTGGTAGATGTCCTGACTGGATCCTCGCTGGCGGGTTTGTCCTCGGTGCTAGTCGAACCCTCTGAATCAGTTATTAGATTCAAGACTTCTCCGGTGCACTGCCCTTCAAGGTTTTCACTTTCAGAGTCTGGGTAGCCACTGACCACAGCGCCGGTCAACGCTGCACCAATTACTCTTTGAAACGTAGTTGTGGCGCCTATGAAGCTGTCCTCTTTAGGCAATGCTCCATCTGTCCCAATATAGCCTGTTTCTTTTCTTCCTACAGGAATGCAAAGTTGCGAAGGGGAGAATATAAGGTATCAAAAACCTTTGGGCAATACTGTCCAGCCTCCTTTGGGGGACAATTGGCTGACTGCACTGGGCGAGGCCAGTGAGCTTGGTTCCGCCTTAGTTTCAGTTTTACTTTCTCCTCCTGGTATTTCAACGTAGATGAGTTCTTAGCTGCAGCTATTGTCTTAGATTGCCAGCTTCCCTCAGTGGAATTTTCCACGGACCCCTTGGTGGATGTTCTTCACCAGGGTAAGACTGGAATAGATTCCTTACTCCCTTTTAATGAGTCTTTCCACGACTTATTGATAGTGGCTTGGACAAGGCCCGCAACTGGAATGCCTGTAACCAGGCTATATCCCATAGACATTAGCCCCTCACCCCTGAGGATCCTGCTTCTCTCTTTAAACATCCCTCCGCACAAGGTCTAGTTGTGCAAGTAGCTACAGCTTCTGTGAACCCACAAGTCCTCCCTCTGGTTCCACCAAGCACAGAGTCCAGATGGTTGGATAGTTATGGGACAAATATTTTCTTTTCTGTTAGTGCAGCATTACGATCTTTGAATTCTACATGTGTTCTCAGCAGGTTTTCCCATGCTTTATGGGACTCAGTGGAGAGTTTGCGGTCTTTTCCAGAATAAGCCAAACGTGAAATGTTGTCTGGACACCATTGATTCTGTGGGTAGAGCTATGAATCAGTTGCGTTGCATTGCACAGACATGCATGGCTGCAATCCTCTGGGTTTTCAGATCCTGGACAGAATAGTCTTAAAGATATGCCATTTGATAGTGTACATTTATTTGGTGTACATGCTGATTCAGCTTTACAGCAATTTCGATAGACACCTAGTCTCTTTGAAGGATTTACTTGCATTCTTCTTTCTGTCTTGTGTGGACAGCAGTATTTATAAATGATTGAGTTGCAATATGTATTCATCTAGTTGCAACTGCTGTGGTGGGCCTGCTTACTGCCGGAATTTGTTTGCTTAACATTCTGATTCTCTACACGTTTTTACCTGAAACTTGCTTCTGGTCAGTTACGATTATGCTAGTGCATTATTCTGCAGATTTCTTTTCAGTATACTCCAAGATATGTGGCTTACTAGATTACTATTTACTGCTGGCACAGAGGTGGCGCCTTTCTCCCTCAGTACGGTCACTGGCTGTTTTTTAGCTGGTTATTTGTGGTTGATTTTTGATTGATACCGGGTATACAGGTCTTGCTGTTTGCCTTAATCTGCTGAAGAGCTCAAGCATTCATGGTACGTTCCGTACTCTTTGTGAGTATCTTTGTATGCTATGTCAATATTTCTAAATATATAGATACTGAGTTCCCAGCTTGTGCACTATGGGGCCCACACTTTGGGGTGTTCCACCCTCTGGGTTGTTTTTCTGACTTACAATATCACACATTTGTGAAATTTAGTACCCCTTGTTAGATACTTTTTATATTTGTCTCTCCATTGGAGTCTCCGCATATATGATTCTTGTTGGCTACTAGATAATCATTGTGTGTGCCTTAAAACACACTTTGTTCTGCTCTTCCGGTTCTGTCTTCTAACCATTAATTTTGATTGGGTCGTCTGCTACTTCCTGGGGACAGAGTTGGTTGTACATGTTCCTTGGGCATGATTGTTTTTTTCCCTGTAAATATGGCATGCTAATATTTGTCTCCGGGAAGATGCGTCCCTCCATCAGTTCTATTACTTATATTAAGATGGATTCTTAATATTCTTAACTAATTTGTGGGTGTTATAATTTTTTGTGTAAATGCTTAAGATTTCTTCTTTCTGAAGTTTATTTCCCTCGAATGATGTTCCTTCTCTTCTCTCGGAAGATATTCCTACATGTGTCCCTGACGTGACTAGGTGTTTGCGTCATAGCTTCTACTTTTTGTAGGTGACTTTTATTCTTTTATAACTGGATTGTTCTTGTAGGGGGCAACTCTTTTCATTATCTGCCTGACTAGTTGTTTGTAGTTAGGTTTGTGCTTTAAGTGTAGTCCCTAGATGTCATATATATTTATTTTATGGAGCGCTCGTATTTTTATTTTTGAATCCTTTTAAAATTAAGTTTCAGTATGAGGGATTTTTTTCTACCTCTTCTGCAGATGGATCTCTATTCATGTTCTAAAATCATGTACTAGCCTTGGGTTTCAATACCCTCAAGGTTTCTTTTTCATACTTTGTCTTTTATTCAGCTTAATACTGTATTGCTCAGTGATGCTGTCTCGGGCAAATTGCATTATGCTGATGTTGAATAGCTGTTGCTTTCCTACCTGGTATAATGGCCTCTATAGTTTCCATATTATGTCCGCTTTGTCTATCTGATTATTTGTCTTTACTTTATTTCTATGTGCTATATCTTCCTCTTGTCTCCTCATAGTTGGTTATTTATTTTCCTTCTGAGTCAGTATCTTTTAGAGATATCACTGCTTCTATACCTCTAGTTGCTATTGTGGAGTCTGGTGGCTTAGTGGACTATGTCCACTCTAAAGGCCAGTGTTTAACCTTATGGTCACAGGTTCATGTGTGTGGCTCAGCCCTTCAGCGTTCTGAGGTCGATAACATGATTGCCATTGAGTTGGGTACATTAAACATCTGTTATTTAGTGTCAAGATAACCTTACGGTGAACATGCGCTTTTCTAATGCTCTTGTTATTTATATTCTCGTAGTCTTTTTATTTATAGAGCTTTTGTAATTTTTTCCCATGGGTGATGGACCTCTCTCGCTGTTGAAGTGCAGGTCTGGCTCGGGTAGAATATTAAATGGCTTGGAGGTTTTCCTCAGTGGCATCACCTGCTGTTCGTGTCTCACAGGTATCGAACACACTGAGTCTTAATATCTGTGACAATAGCCTTCTATTTTAGTTATTTAGCGTATGTTCCTACTATCTGGCTAACGTTCTTCCCATGCTTTCTAGGTCTTTATGACCTTTCTTACTGCAGTCCCTTCCGAACTGCTTATGCGGTGAGCATGCATGGGTTCGGATCCTCTTAAGGATGCAAGTAGTTTCCTATTTATCTTGTTGTTAGACTTCTACTACATAAGCAAACAAATAGGTCAGGAGAGCACAATCCTATAAAGTAGCTGCGTACAAACTGATATAATATACAGTCCGAGTAACATGTAGCTGTGAATAGGGTCAGAAACTTCTCAGGCGTAATAAGACGAAAGGAAGAATAAAGTTCAAGTTTTGGATCTTCTTATTCTTTATTGATTATCAACGTGATTCTCAAGATCATAAAACAGCCGACACGTGTTTCGTCTGTACTCAGAGTAAGTACAAAGACTTTTTCAAGGCTGTAAAGACATGATAAAAAATATATACATTAAAAGGTGTACTTAATTAAAACTAAGTCAAAATACAACAGTCGGAAGGGCCTAAAACGACACAAATGTGAATACTAATGAGGAAAAGGTGTGTAGTAATACACCCAGAGAAGTGAAAATGAACCAATAAGAAATCAAGTGATTTAATAACTTGACTTGTAGAGACAGCTTGAAAGACTAGTGAAGCAAGAAGTGACAATAGAAATGACAGGAGAGAGAACAAACCCAAATGAACAGGCGACTCAAAAATGAGCCCCCAGTATAGACGACGAGGAATGTGAAACCAGTCAACACCCCAGAAGTGAACTAGAATAGTTGTGCATATAGAAACCATATCCACCAAGCATGAAAAGCAACATATGTCTGAAAGTAGACTGATCAAAATAGGGTAGCGTGATTCGACGCAGATAGTGTCAGTCAGTCTGAAAGGCACAATATATTACAAGATCCTGGAGAGAAGGGAGAAATAGTATATGCATAAAGGTTATTACACAGTCAAACGGTATAAAAAGGACTAATTTGTATTAGAAGGGGAGTCAGTGCAATGATATCAAAAAAATCAAAAGCTTCCGTATAGTATTGGACAAATATACAGAAACAATGATTGAAACACTCCTAAAACAATAATAGACCGGTACGGGAGAGATAGTTGTCTAATTCAAATTCTCACCAGCAGAAGACCGAAAAGAACCCCAGTCCACAGTGTCCGTATGCGTGGACCGAATAGTTGAAAAGCAAGGTAGGTACCGGAATGGGGTTAATCTCACAAGGTTTCTGTGACACAAAAGAAATACCACATAAATGGAGTCCATAATAGTAGAAAAGATAGGGTTCCTAAATCCAATTGGCGTTTCCAAAACTCACTGTTTGACATAATGGGAACCTGGATAGAATTAACGAGTCTTACCTAGTGCATAACAACTTAGAAATGTCCATACAGTACAACCATACACAGTATCACAGTAAATGGTGAAGGGAGCAAATAAAGTATCTCTGAAACAAAATATGAGAAATAGCTATGTAAGACAGTGATATGGATACAAAGCTATTGGCTGATGTAGCATGCGATCAGCCTAAAAAACCAGACACTCACCCCTGACCAGACAAATGAAATAACAGCTTGTCACAAGTATTGTCAATAGTGGAAACTTTGCTGCCTGTATAAAACAAAAATAAATTAAGTAAGAGGACAAAACCTAAAGTCCAAGGGGAATCATACACATGCATGTATCAAACAATGGATGACGGTGTCCACAAAATACTATAAACTCCTAGGTAAGCGTGCTACATACGTAGAACCTGCCCTGTTATTGAAAGTGGGAGCAACATTCACATCATGTTGAAAACCTAATGATGTCACAATAATCGAGAATCAAACAGAGAGAGCCTAATTTTTTGAAAATTAAAGTATGCATACCCCACACGTCCTGAATTAAGTCATTATAAAAAACCACATCTGATAATGGTTGCTCCGGACCAGGGTGGTCGTATCTCTCGAAATTAAACTAGTATCACCGGCGTGCTAAAACAGAATGGGAAATAACAGCGGGTCAAAAAATAGAAATAAATTGATTACTCCACGCGTGGAACTAAAAGCCTCATTGTAGGCATCTCTATCTTACCTATACGATCACTTGTGAGCTGGATCAGACTATATAAAATAGAGACAGGGTAAAGTATCAGTAAAAATTTTTGGTCGGCACACTCACTAGGAAACAATAGTTCATACAAACACACCTACCAACTATATTTATAGCGATATGTGTGTAACACTGCCATGTACACACTAACTCCGCGCTTACCGTATTGAAGAAACAGGCACCACATAGTAATGGCACTTCATAAGCGTCAGGGTCCCGTAAAGCACCCGAATATATACTGGGTTATAGTGGGAGGCCATTCGGAAGACCGGCGTTTCCCCACAGCGTGGTAGAAATAAAAATAAAAATGGGACTACAGGCTCCTACTTGTAACGAACCATGCGCTGTTAATGACAGATGTATCTGCCATCTTGGAGTGTCCAAATCGGTATATACACGCTGGCGTCTGAGTATGTTGAATGGAGCATTCCAGACAGGTGAAATACAAGATTATAAAATAACTGGATACCACAAGCGAACACCCTGCCAAGCAGGGTATGTCTAATAGTACTGCCGCTGAACCAAAGAGCAAACCTATCAAGGGTAGTGCCCACCCTTCCAGTCAGATCAATGCTATCCCCTTTGGCGAGATACTACCTTGGCTTTACGTTTTTTCTAACCTATCCTGTCTTTTAATTTTCTCTCTTTACTCGACATGTTGTTTCATTTAATTCTGACGTTTCGCTTTACTTATGGGAGTGTTTCCGAGATATTGTTTTTTTATTAACGATCCATGATAGGTTTGCTCTTTGGTTCAGCGGCAGTACTATTAGACATACCCTGCTTGGCAGGGTGTTCGCTTGTGGTATCCAGTTATTTTATAATCTTGTATTTCACCTGTCTGGAATGCTCCATTCAACATACTCAGACGCCAGCGTGTATATACCGATTTGGACACTCCAAGATGGCAGATACATCTGTCATTAACAGCGCATGGTTCGTTACAAGTAGGAGCCTGTAGTCCCATTTTTATTTTTATTTCTACCACGCTGTGGGGAAACGCCGGTCTTCCGAATGGCGTCCCACTATAACCCAGTATATATTCGGGTGCTTTACGGGACCCTGCCGCTTATGAAGTGCCATTACTATGTGGTGCCTGTTTCTTCAATACGGTAAGCGCGGAGTTAGTGTGTACATGGCAGTGTTACACACATATCGCTATAAATATAGTTGGTAGGTGTGTTTGTATGAACTATTGTTTCCTAGTGAGTGTGCCGACCAAAAATTTTTACTGATACTTTACCCTGTCTCTATTTTATATAGTCTGATCCAGCTCACAAGTGATCGTATAGGTAAGATAGAGATGCCTACAATGAGGCTTTTAGTTCCACGCGTGGAGTAATCAATTTATTTCTAATTTTTGACCCGCTGTTATTTCCCATTCTGTTTTAGCACGCCGGTGATACTAGTTTAATTTCGAGAGATACGACCACCCTGGTCCGGAGCAACCATTATCAGATGTGGTTTTTTATAATGACTTAATTCAGGACGTGTGGGGTATGCATACTTTAATTTTCTTAAAATTAGGCTCCCTCTGTTTGATTCTCGATTATTGTGACATCATTAGGTTTTCAACATGATGTGAATGTTGCTCCCACTTTCAATAACAGGGCAGGTTCTACGTATGTAGCACGCTTACCTAGGAGTTTATAGTATTTTGTGGACACCGTCATCCATTGTTTGATGCATGCATGTGTATGATTCCCCTTGGACTTTAGTTTTGTCCTCTTATTTTATTTATTTTTGTTTTATACAGGCAGCAAAGTTTCCACTATTGACAATACTTGTGACCAGCTGTTATTTCATTTGTCTGGTCAGGGGTGAGTGTCTGGTTTTTTAGGCTGATCGCATGCTACATCAGCCAATAGCTTTGTATCCATATCACTGTCTTACATAGCTATTTCTCATATTTTGTTTCAGAGATACTTTATTTGCTCCCTTCACCATTTACTGTGATACTGTGTATGGTTGTACTGTATGGACATTTCTAAGTTGTTATGCACTAGGTAAGACTCGTTAATTCTATCCAGGTTCCCATTATGTCAAACAGTGAGTTTTGGAAACGCCAATTGGATTTAGGAACCCTATCTTTTCTACTATTATGGACTCCATTTATGTGGTATTTCTTTTGTGTCACAGAAACCTTGTGAGATTAACCCCATTCCGGTACCTACCTTGCTTTTCAACTATTCGGTCCACGCATACGGACACTGTGGACTGGGGTTCTTTTCGGTCTTCTGCTGGTGAGAATTTGAATTAGACAACTATCTCTCCCGTACCGGTCTATTATTGTTTTAGGAGTGTTTCAATCATTGTTTCTGTATATTTGTCCAATACTATACGGAAGCTTTTGATTTTTTTGATATCATTGCACTGACTCCCCTTCTAATACAAATTAGTCCTTTTTATACCGTTTGACTGTGTAATAACCTTTATGCATATACTATTTCTCCCTTCTCTCCAGGATCTTGTAATATATTGTGCCTTTCAGACTGACTGACACTATCTGCGTCGAATCACGCTACCCTATTTTGATCAGTCTACTTTCAGACATATGTTGCTTTTCATGCTTGGTGGATATGGTTTCTATATGCACAACTATTCTAGTTCACTTCTGGGGTGTTGACTGGTTTCACATTCCTCGTCGTCTATACTGGGGGCTCATTTTTGAGTCGCCTGTTCATTTGGGTTTGTTCTCTCTCCTGTCATTTCTATTGTCACTTCTTGCTTCACTAGTCTTTCAAGCTGTCTCTACAAGTCAAGTTATTAAATCACTTGATTTCTTATTGGTTCATTTTCACTTCTCTGGGTGTATTACTACACACCTTTTCCTCATTAGTATTCACATTTGTGTCGTTTTAGGCCCTTCCGACTGTTGTATTTTGACTTAGTTTTAATTAAGTACACCTTTTAATGTATATATTTTTTATCATGTCTTTACAGCCTTGAAAAAGTCTTTGTACTTACTCTGAGTACAGACGAAACACGTGTCGGCTGTTTTATGATCTTGAGAATCACGTTGATAATCAATAAAGAATAAGAAGATCCAAAACTTGAACTTTATTCTTCCTTTCGTCTTATTACGCCTGAGAAGTTTCAGACCCTATTCACAGCTACATGTTACTCGGACTGTATATTATATCAGTTTGTACGCAGCTACTTTATAGGATTGTGCTCTCCTGACCTATTTGTTTGCTTATGTACATACTCCTTAATTCTTTGGATTAAGAGTTCCTGGTCCTTCCTGGTAGTGGGGGATATAGGTCTTCGCAGCACTCCGTCTCTAACACTTGGAGAGATTCTTTTGACTATTTAATCCAGCATTGTTTTTTTATATGTATTAAGTAGTGTATGTGCGGTTTATTCCAAATTTTTTGGAACACCACTAATTCTTTTGTATACAGACTTCTACTACAGTTGTCATGCTAACATGGATAATTTTATTACCATGCTTCTTTAATATTGCAGCAGTTCAACCGGGACTTTGTTGTTGCCTGCAATCTACCTGACGGGACTGCGAAGACTAGCAGCCCCGTCATCGCCCTCAGCTGTGTCCTCTTCCCGCCTTCACTAGCGACCGCATAAACTGCTCGCGGCCCCCGCTTCGCGGGAGCCGCTCGCAGCAGTTCAACCGGGACTTTGTTGTTGCCTGCAATCTACCCGACGGGACTGCGAGGACCAGCAGCCCCGTCATCGCACTCAGCTGTGTCCTCTTCCCGCCTTCACTAGCCACCGCATGAACTGCTCGCGGCCCCCGCTTCAAGGGAGCCGTTCGCAGCAGTTCAACCGGGACTTTGTTGTTGCCTGCAATCTACCTGACGGGACTCCGCGGACCAGCATCCCCGTCATCGCCCTCAGCTGTGTCCTCTTCCCGCTTCCACTTGCAGGTATATAATTGACTACACCCACCGCTCCGCGGGACGCATGCGGGCGCGCGCTGGGTGAAGCCCGGGCCATGGGCGGGCCAATTTTAGCCCGTTGTAGCCCGGAGGAGACCGGACCCGGTCACCCCTCTAACGTCTGCATCCAACATTGAGGGTCACCCTGCACCTGTAAGTTCCTGCTGCAATATTTATAATTGATTAGGGAAATGGCAGGACGTGAAAGCAGGCGTAAGAAATTGACAACTGGTGGACCTGTCGTAGGGACCCTGGCTAATTTCATCCTGAGGGCTAATTCATTATTGGACCATGAAATAACTCTGGTTGAGCGCAGGCTCTCCCAAGACATTGCCTTTGCGAAAAGATCCTCGTTGGGCCATCTTGCGAATGCTCGTACACCAGACCACAACTCCTTAATACCAGCCATGGATGGGCTGGACACTAGCGTAACCTGTGATACGATCCAGGGATTGGGGAAACTACCTTCAATCGAGGAAACACAGCTGCAGTCAGCAGTAGAGATTAATCCACCAACAATCCTTGTATACAACCAGGTACTAGGCGGACTGGATGATCCCAACATCCGCCAATTACGGGGGAGAACTGAAGGGGCTATATCAAAAAGGAAGCGCGGTGGCGTAGTTTCTTGTGGCATAAATCCCAAGATTGAGAAGTACACTGATGACAGTGCCTCAGCGACCTTGGCCCAGGCCCCGGAGACATTAAAGGATAAAGATATCAGGCCACTGCCACAGCCACCTACAACACAACTCACCCTAGAAGGGACAAACTGCGACCACAACAAATGTAACAGAGGACTTGCTTTTGGCAAAATTGGGTCTCCTTCACTCATCACTTCAACCGCTTGAATCGAGACTCTCATTGATAGAGCAGCGACTGACAAACATTGAAAAAGTCACATCAGGGACTTTGGACTATCTAAAGTCCAATAAGGTGATCCCTTGCCCAAAAACAAGCCAAAAATGGTCAGGGGGGATCAACTCCAAATAATCTTGTAGTACCTTCTGATTTGCCTCCTGTATATGCGACTGGCCCAACTCAGGCAGTTCCTGTTGACCCACCTGGCAGCTCTTCCCTAGAGGTCAATAATGAGAACACCAGTATGGCTCACCAACACCAACAGCGAAATGGCCTAATTAGACCAATTAGAATTGATCTGCCGCCTGAATCAAGCCCGTATGTAGTGGTTTTGGCCGGGTACCTGAACAGTCAAATACTAGAGAGGAATCTCATCTGTCCTTGAAAAATAAAGTTATAGATTGGCTGAGTAGAATCTCCCGACAATTACAAGCACTAAGAGTATAGGAGGAAGTTTGGTAAATATAGCTCCCCCTGCCTCCCAAACTAACCATCAACCACCCACTGCCATTAGTATTGAACCCTCACCAAATATAACACTCAAGCCCCTTCCAAACACAGAAGTTGAAGATAGTCCATTGGGTCTTGTGGTGCTCGGTACAAGATTCCCTGAAGGGGGACAGGAGGAGTCTGCTTTGAGTATTGATTCGGGGAGAAAGGGAGTCACAAGGTTTGCCTAACAAAATGACTTGCACTGACTGGGGATCCTTTGTAGACAAAAATGTGTGCCTCTCAAGAGACATGGGCCCGTGAAGAACAGTGCGGGGGTGGGGGTGGGGGGGTTTGCTTTATTCCGCGTCCCAGCCCTCTGGGCGGGAAGAGGTCGTCCGTCGTGAGGCCTCACTATCTGGGTTGGCTCCCATTTGGGATGTACTCCTCAGACATTAACCACCCATTCACAAGATGTCCAATGTTTAGTTCTTACATGGCCCAACGACTTGAAGCTTGCCCTTATTAAAGTCTACTCCCGCCCCGTGACTATAGCCAGTGAGTCCAGGACCATCGAGGAGTTGTCCCACTATTTGTATACCATCCCGAGCGACATTCATCTTTTGGTAGGGGGCGATTTGAATTGTCATTTTGAGTCCCTAGAGTGCCTGAAGGATGAGGTTTTAGTGGCAGAAGATGACTATTGGTCCATACCTGCGACCCAGGCCCCATCCCCGAGAGCATGGTCTCCTCTAGCCATACAGATTAGGGCTCTTAGTTTAAATCATTCCCTACGAGCCTGTAATGGTCGCACCCCCTCTGATATTCCAGCCAAGTGCACCTTTAACAAACCAGGCCAGATGTCACGCCTTGACTACATCCTGGCAGAAACACGGTTGTGGCCATTAGTTATATACTTCTATGTAATCACGTGAGTGGAGAGCGACCATAATGCCCTAATTTTAGAGCTGGGCCCGTTCAACATCAGTGGGGGCAGCACCTCAGTCCCAGGGGATCCTGATGCCAAACTTATTCTCACCAATGATAGGCGTAGAGTTAGATGGCAAAAACTAGCGGAACATCCGAAGACATTTGGAAACTCTATAGCCGGATTGTCCCCCTGTTTACAGAGGTTGACGCGCTAACTACGCAACCATTACCCCCTGACTACTCTACAAAGATGCAGGCTCTTCATGTGGATCTAGTATCCAATTTGGCGGAGGTATTTAACCCCCCGGGGGATTAAGAAGAACAAAAGGGCTAGACAACACACCTGTTATAATGCAGCTTGTAGGGTGGCAAAGTCCGAACTAGTACAGGCTTTAATGGAAAATAACAGCAAACCTGAAATTAAAGCGAGGAGAGTGCACTATTAATGGCTGATAAAATGCGCAAAGGAGGAGTGGGAGCATGAGAAGTGGGCTAGTTTATCCATCGCACTAGCAACCAAAGATTCCCGGAAATTCTGGTCAATTAATAATGGCTCTGGAGAATTAAAATCTGCCATTGAATCAAACATAGCAGCGGAAGTTTGAGAAGACCACTTCCGGGCTCTCTACCGCAGTGAGGATCAGTCAGATGCCCAAGAATTTTTACTGGCACACCAAGCTTTTAATCTACATTCTGAGGTGGAGGCAGATTTCATGCTTACTGAAGTGTGTAATGCAATTTCTAAGCTGGCCCTAGGCAAAGCCCCAGGCTTAGACAAACTTCCGGGCGATTTCTTTAGGCAGGAACCGAGGATATGGGGACCATATTTTCAGATCCTTTTTAATGCGGTCCTGGGAGGTATGGCGGTGCCCTGTACTTGGCTGGGCGCAGAGATAGTCCCTATCTTCAGAAAGGGTTCTCCTCTGCTCCCAGCAAACGTCAGGCCTATCAGCCTTATAGATGTCCCCCAGAAGATTTTTGCCAGGTTAATCCTGGACCGCTTGCAGGACTGGATGGAGGAGCACACAATCCTTAGTCCGTATCAAGCAGGGTTTAGAAAGAACACCTCCACTATGGACCAAATCTTTCGATTGTCACTACTGTTTTGGAAAACTGTGAGTATAGAGGGTGGCAGCCTCTATATGGTGTTTGTCGACCTTCGCTCGGCTTTTGATCTAGTTCCCCGGGGAAAACTATGGATTGTTCTTCTAGAATTGGACATACCAGTCCCACTTTTGACTATACTGATGAGGTTACACGAGGCGAATTTCGCCCAAGTCAGATGTGGGAAAAATGGTGTACTGTCTGCAAGATTCCCCGTTGGCAGGGGGGTTAGGCAGGGTTGTGTGCTCGCACCTACCCTGTTTTGCCTCTGTCAACGGGGTAACCACTCGCCCTAACCCTAGTCTAGGTACATCAAGGCTGGAAAGGGTCTCGACTTTTGTTTATCTGGGGGATACCATTAACGAGAATCTGACGTGGGGCCCCCAGCAAATCAAGTCCCAGCTAAAATTGGCCCAACTTGTTGGTGGCATCCTGCAGCTATCCAAAACTTCCTCTATTAAACCGGTTGGTCCACCATTGGAGGTATACAAAACGCTAGCTAGGGGTGCGATTATGTATGGCGGGGAACATTGGGGATACTCCTGCAGGACTCAAATCAAGAAAGAAAACAAATTCCTAAGACTGTTGCTAGCGCTACCATCCAGCACTCCACTTCTGCCGTTAAGGCTTGATTCAGGGCTTAGGCCTATTGATGAGGAGCTAGCGCTCAAACCTTTAAGGTTTTGGCTCAGGCTCTGGGTGACACCAGAACTCGCACACTACTTTTAGAACTATTAAGCCTTCCTGGAGCAGGGAAAATTCCCTGGCTCAGATTTATAAAGAATGAATGTGTAAGGCTAGAACTACCTGCCCTATGGTCTGACCCAGAGAAAGGTTCCAAAATGATTACTCGAAAAAACCGTACGAAGATCTATTGTGAAAACAAACATGATGCTGCTTTGTCTAACTTTCTAGTCGGCACTTTAACTGCTTCCTTTTTAATTGTTAAAGATTTTTATCACTTAGGATAAATTTCATCCATAAATTGTTCAATCTTAGCAAGAAAACTGTATATACAGTGGAGATACGGTGCTCTACCTTTGCGAGCTTTTACTAGTAGGTGGTCGCCAGCAGCTTTGGAAAATTGTCCTGGGTGTAAATGTGACGGAAAATGATCTGCACGTTCTTTTTTTTTTTTTTTTTTTTTTTTTTTTTTTGTCCAGCTTACCACAAGCCCAGGAAGTATTGGCTCGTACCCCTTTGTAAGAATCTGTTTTTTTTAAACTGTATGTATGCTTTTAGAGTCCTAAAAACAGACACATCCAGACCCATTGTTTTTGCCGTTTTGCAATTTTTGGTAGCAATGTGGCACAAGCGAAGGTTTTTAATTGCCAAAACCTGAATGTGATTACGACACGTAGCCTCTAGAGCTTGATCATTTTTATTGTCTTTTGTCTGTAATAACTTTTCTTGCCATACTGGTCCCCCCAGGAAACTCATGGGGAACCTTTGTCTTCTTGCTATAGTGATTTGAAATGTCACCCCTGAATTTTTGTTTTTACAGTTTTGTATCTTTTATGGCATATCGCCGAAATAAAGATTTTATGATTAATATCTTGTGGTTCTTCCACAGGTTTTTTATGATTGTAAAGCAGGTTTTAACTCGCCAACCTTGTTATGACGGTCTGGTCTTTTTCTCTAGATCTAGACTGGTTTTATCCTAGTTAGAGGCATTTAGTTGTCTCAGTTTGCAGAACCTCCAAGCATGGTATTTGATTCTAATGTAAGGAATCAGCAGCTAGATGTCTCAATTAGTTGAACAAGATACTTACCTTCGGTAACTGATTATCTGGTAGAGACAGGAGCTAGCTGCAGATTCCTTATGCTCCTCCATCCTCCCCACTCTGCGAACTGTGCCCTTTTTGTTCTCCAAGTTCGTTATGAGACTTCACATTCTGAACTAAGATCTCTGTGTTTGTTTGAGACTGACTCCTCTTTCATCTCAATATTTTTGTTATGGTTTCCACATACTAGATTAAAATTCAGTGGTGTCTTTTTGTTTTTTGTTCACAAAGAGGTCTTTCATTTCAGCACACTGTTTCTATAGGCATTGTCTATTTTTGGCTCCACGTTTTGAGATCGTAAAACAGTCATCAAAACGTGGGTGAAGAGGATACGCCCCGCTACTGACGCGCAGATATGCTGTGGAAAAAGTTTCCAGATCCAGTCTTGTGACTCTGGGAGGATTCTAAAGTCAGGAATCTGCAGCTAGATCCTGTCTCTACCAGATAATACGTTACTGAAGGTAAGTAACTTGTTCATCATGAAGAATCTTTAGCTGTCAATGGCTAATCTACTTGTCGCTTTGCTATGCCATCTGAAGGTTTTGCCCAACCCTGAAATAGTATCCTGTGTCCTATGTGGGCTGATAGCTCATACCAGTCTTGCATTCCTAACCTCCCATTTCCGTGACATTGGTGCCCACTCTGACCAAAAAAGACTTGTTTCATAAACCATCTACATAACCGTACATTCCCCTACAGTCTTTTGACTTTGGCAAAAACTGTGCTTTGGACCAACAAATCCTCTGGTAAGCAGCTAAGTTGATTGATGGATATGATATTGGACTTTGCATCCCGCCCACAAGATAAAAGTGGAGGCCTTTTAATGGGCAGTATGATTTATACTCTGCTGTCCTTGACCTAATCCGTAGATGAGGGCTTCAGTTGCCAACCCTCTCCAGTTAACATCTTTTCAAACAGTATGTTCACAGATGGCTTGGTTTTTAACAACATGATTTACTGTACACTCTGTTATGCATTTTGGTCTCCCTGTATATATTTGTCGATAGATAGTATTGTTGCTCAGCCATTACTACCTCTTTCTCTTTTCTAGGCTGTGTGCTGTAGCGACCGTGTGCACTGCTGTCACAAAGGCTACACCTGTAATGTGGAGCAAAAATGCTGCATTCAAGGCAATATGTCTGTTCCCTGGGTCACAAAAGTTGAACCGAAGGCCGATGGTCCACCGAAGGCCGATGGTCCACCGAAGGCCGATGGTCCACCGAAGGCCGATGGTCCACCGAAGGCCGATGGTCCACCGAAGGCCGAGGGTCCACCGAAGGCCGAGGGTCCACCGAAGGCCGAGGGTCCACCGAAGGCCGAGGGTCCACCGAAGGCCGAGGGTCCACCGAAGGCCGAGGGTCCACCGAAGGCCGATGGCCCACCGAAGGCCGATGGCCCACCGAAGGCCGATGGCCCACCGAAGGCTGATGGCCCACCGAAGGCTGATGATCCACCGAGTAATAGATTGGTCCCCTGCGATGACAAGGCTTCTTGCCCAGATGGCAACACATGTTGCAAATCCGCGTCTGGGGCATGGGCCTGCTGTCCCCTAGCTGAAGTAAGTTTGTTCATTGCACATTTGATAAAATGCATAAAGTGAAATGTCAAATGACCAGGCCATTTTCTTTGTCTTATGGTGCGGCATGGATAAGAAGTGCTTTACATGTGGATGAAGATATTCTTTCCCTTCTTTCTGGTCTGAGAGATTAACTCTTCTTTAAAAATCTTCTTTCTACTTGTGTTTTCTTCTTCACGAGTTCCGTTCTGGTTTGCCTCAAGTTGCAAACTTCAAAGATTTGCTGTGATAATGTATATCAAATTGAAGTTTGTTGTTGGCATGCAGGGGTCTCCAACCTTTTCAATAGTGAGAGCTACTTCTGATCAATGAAAACAACCCAAACTACTGCCTAATTTATAGATTAGATAACCGCACAAAAATTATCAAGACACTTAAACACTGCTCCCAGAGCACCCAGTCCTGATGCAGTAAGTACACTGCACGGATGGCAGATCATCTGTTGGGGGATTACTGTGGAGCCGCGTGGTCCACTAGAACCAATGTTGCCCTTTTACGCTTTGGGGATAATCAGTGAAAGGCGTCTAAATGTTTTTGTGGTCTTAGTCATATTATACATGGGAAGACGCTATCATCATTATGCAAGCTAGAACCAAAAAGACTTTCTGGCTAACTGCCATAAAATACATTTGTTGATGTTCAGAACCTGGCACTGCCTTAGCAATTTAAAATTAAGAACGGGTACATGCAGACTTCTCAGAGCTCTAAAAGCAAACCTACTAACGCATAGTGTTCTACAACTAAATGTACTACTGCAGCCATCCCCATAACCATACCTCTGAGGCAAAGATGAACAAAATTAGTAAATGAAGTTTGCTTTAGTAAGTATCTCAGAAGAAGAAAAAACACAAAGTGAATAAAAAGAACTTGAAGAATGAGAGAAAAAGTTGAAATTATGAAAAATTATGGAAATAAGTAAAGGAAGGAAAGAATGGAAGGAGGGAGGAAGAATAAAGGCAAAGAAGAGGGGGGCGCGAGAGGAAGAAACAATGGAATGTGAAGCTTGAATCCTAGCAGGAAAAGCAAGTAGGGAAATGAAGGAAAGAGAAAAGAAGGATAGGAATGAAAAAAACAGGGAATAATAAAAGAACAAAGGAAAGAAAATAGAAAAAAGCAGGTGTAAAGAGAAGGAATACTAGAAAGAGGACAGAAGAAAGGAAAAAAGTAACAAAGCTAGGAAGGAGAAATAAAAATGGACAAAGCGTAAAAAATAGTAGAGACCAAAGGTGAGATGTAGAAGGAGAGAATATAAGTAAATGAAGAAAAAAGCAAAAAGGGAAACAGCCAGTGTGGGAGCAAGCAAATAACAGAGAGGGAAACAAAGAAAAAAGCAGAAGGAAAAAATGTAAAGGAATTGCAAAAAAAAAGGAAAGATGAAGACCAAGAGAAAAAGAAGAATGGAGAAAAATGAAAAAAGAAAATAGAATGACCAAGAAAAAAAATTTAAATGCAGATCAACTCTCTAAATATTTTACTGCCAGTGACTTTAAGGAAAGAAATTACAGTGAAACTTATCACAAACGCTACAATTTATTTGCTTTGAAGTCTTTTTATATAGTGTGCTCCGATATGAGGCATGTGCTTGTTTATGTAAGGCTTCTGATCAGCAACACTCGTTTTTATTTAAGAAGAGTGCATATTGTTCTTGCAGCGTTACCTTTATTGACCTCAGCTGCATTTCCCTCAAATTAAGTGACGCGCAACGAGCTACTCTTGTAGGGTATAACTTCATAAGATATATAAACCCTTAGTTTATAGATCAATGTATCCCCTTCTACAAACAGCTGCTCGATGTACTTGTTTCTCTGACCTTAAATATGTGTTCCATTCTCCCACCTAATCAGCTGCTACATAATTTGCCCATTTAAATGAAAATATGTATTTGTAGCAGGGTGAAAATTGTTTTGAGAACCACTGAACACTGAGTGCAACGCTGTGTGCGACACTTTGCCTTTGACCTGTTGATTGCTCTGTTCATGCAAAAGTAAACATTTTTCTCAGAATATGTATCTGTACGCAGTATAGGTGTGGAGAAATTGTACTGAAAGGTACTGCCAGCTTGCTGTACTAATTTAAACCACAGCCAACAGAATAGCCAATCCCAACCTTTAGCTTTGAGCAGCCCTCCCCGTCTCTGTATCATAACACGATGTGGCCAGCCAAAACAGCTTAACTTCGTGGACATCTCCACCATGTAACAGTTTAGACATTACAACAGGTTTAGGTGTAGAGGATTGTATCTGTGTGATATGCATTGTATTGAGCACCCACCAGACATTGTACTTCCTCACCCTGTGAATACTCCCAGGTCCCAGACTGGATCAGACATTTTTTTTCTGGGAGATGGCGTTGTCGGATGCAGGGCTGGTCCTTCTTGCCCCATATGTGACGATGGGGCATGTCCATGGCCGCCACTTCCTCACACAGGGGTCAGTTCTTTTCTTTCCATAAAGCACAAACTAGAATGCTTCTGATCTGCACTGCTACTCTCAATGTCGCTCCCAATTCCAGGTGCCCTTCTTTCAGCGTTAACTGTTCCAACCCCCAAATATTTTGACCATTCTACATTAGAGGCACACAAGACTGTGATGGTCCCTTATTTAATTCAAGCTGCAGATAGCCTTCATTATCTACATTACAAAACACCGGTCCATATGTATCCAGCAATGTGTTTGTGGAGTCCAAAAAGTGCCGGAACGTTTTATGGAAAATATACCCTTTTCATTATTTAATTGTAATGTCCTTATGAAAAACAGCCACTGTTTTATCTCAAAAGCATCAGGACTTCACCAGGACATGAAGTCCAAACAAAGCCTACTCTTGCTCCTTATATCTGAAAGGGACAGGTATAGATTCCTTACCTTGTGAATTACCCCCAGATATCAGACTGGATCCGGAGAATCTTTTCATCAGCAGTACCCCTGCGTGTCGAAATGTGGCATCAGTCGGCACCGCGTTCGGCGTCGTGGTTGCCGGGATGACGTTGCGGCAGCCACTTAGACACCGCCCTTGTGCGATGTCAGTTCTTTGTTTTTCCGTGCCAGCCAGCGCAGATCCGGAAAGAGCGGTACCTCCAGTCACTTTTTGACTGATTTTTTTTTTTTTTTTTTGCGACTTTTGTCGACACAGTTTTGAGTTCTCGACTCCTGGTGCGTGTAGGGATGCCTGGTTTCAAGGCTTGCGGTTCATGCCAGTGGTTGTTGGTGGCTGCGTGTGCCTGTTTTGCCTTGAACACGACCACGACTCAGTCATGTTCCAAATGCCGGGCCAGGAATCCAAAGTATTTGCGGGAGTGGTCCGGAAAGCTTTATGAGGCCCGGCAGTCGGCTCTGCTCCGTTCAAGCGGGAGGTCGCGGAGCCACCACCACCATTAGTCCTCTTCCAAGTCTTCACACTCCTCAGGTAAGTCGAAGAACAAGAAGTTGAAGA
Organism: Lissotriton helveticus; assembly: GCF_964261635.1. Lineage (NCBI taxonomy): Eukaryota > Metazoa > Chordata > Amphibia > Caudata > Salamandridae > Lissotriton > Lissotriton helveticus. Next base: position 1,820,160,526 of record NC_136065.1, on the reverse strand, counting down.
AGCATCGTCGCTCTTAGACTTCTCCCCATCCATCGGCCGACGCAATGAGGGATGCGGGCAGTGCCCTTCCTGCGGCTCCGCGTGCAGGGCCCGCTGGGTCGAGTTCCCAGGAGCGACCCCTGCCCAGCTTCTTCGTTTCTACAAAGCGATGCATGGGCAGCCTGCCACTGCGCTTTCGGGTCCCCCTGACTCGGTTGGGGGCCCCTGGCCTTCGATGCCAGCAGCTTCAGCCCCAGCACCGCTGGGTCCCCTTGGATCCAGGCCTGGATCCACATTGGCACTGGTCAACCTTGTAACACCTCCCCCGGCGCCAATTCTACCGGCTTTGGATCTGCAGCTGACGCCGGTTGTGTCCCCAGCCGGCGTCGACCCTGGCCTCCACCCTGAGGTGGACATGGAGCTGGACCGGCACCAACTGGTACTTTTGTGGCCTTGTTTCACCCTGGTGTTCCTTTCAGGCCAGATTGGCAACCAGAGAAGGGTGAGAAGGACTGGGAGGGGTCTGGAGACCCTTTAACTGACCGGTTGGAATATGACCCGGACTGGAGAGAGGAGCCGGGGGAGGCCAGTGGTCTGGACACCTCCCAAGACCATGGCATGTTGTCTCCTCCTACCGTGGCTACGGAGGAGGGAGAGCATCTAACGCAAAGGTGTTGCGTAACGCAGCCAAGGCTCTCCACCTCGAACTACCTACGGTGGCAGTCAGGACTAACCTCCTGACAGAGGTGCTTTAACCGGCAGCAAGCTCTTCAGAGCCCCTGCTGCCGTTTAATGAGTTACTCACTGACATCCTTTTGGGCACCTAGTCCAGGCCCAACACAGGGGCTCCTGTGGATAGATGATTGCCCGATGCCACCGCCCAGCACCGGGCGACCCCACTTTCCTCTCCCACCACTACACCCCTGAGAGCTTGGTGGTCCAAGCCTTGGCGTCCAAAGGAGCATTCCTCTTACGCACCACCTGAAAGCGAATCCAAAAAGCTGAAACACCTTGGGAAGATGTCTACTTCCTCCATCTCGGGACTGTGGTCGGTTAACACCACATGTCTGTTGGGCAATTACACCCACTGTGTATGGGATACGGTGGCACAGGTGCTGCCCCTGTGCCTGGAGGAGGCCCGGCCCTGCTCTCCCGTGCTGTCGCCGAGGGGAGAGACGCAGCCAAGTTCATCATCCGATGTGGGCTGGATACTGCTGACTCACTAGGCATGACGATTTCAACGTCGGTAGCCTTTCGACGCTATGCCAGGCTACCCTTGTGGACATACCCTTTGATGGCCATTGCCTGTTCGGCGACAAACAGACAACATGCTGGAGCGCTTATATAGGACTCTCTGGCTATGGTCAAGTCCCTGGGCCTCTCCACCACATGTCCTGCGCAGTCTGCCTTTTCCCCCCATTTGTGGCTACGGAAGGGTTGCTACGCCACGTTCCACACAGGGTCACAGGCCGGCACAAGCTGTTCAGCACCTCCGGGGACGTGGGACCCACCGTCGTGGGTCTAGGGGCCAGCAACGGGCCAGTCCGCCACCGCCCCCTCTGCAGCAGCCTCCAAACCCTCCTAGTCTGACCTTTCAGGGCCACCAATTGCCAGTAAGCGGCAGGATTTGCCATCACCTTCCCCACTGACGTACCATCATGTCGGACAGGTGGATTTTGGAAATAGTCAGGAGCTACTCCCTCCCCTTCGAGACTACCTCACACCCTGCCATGCCATCTCAGTACCGTTACATGTCGGAGGATCATCTGGTCCTTCTCCAACAGGAAGTTACGGCTCTATTGGCCAAGGGGGCCCTCAAGTGAGTTCCTGCCCCAGAAGTAGGTTGTGGTTGCAATTTCCACTACTTTCTGGTGCCCTAGAAGGACAAAGGAGAAGTTCAAAATGTTGATGCTAGCTCAGGTCCTTTCTGCCCTGGAGACTGGATGGTAGCGTTGGACTAGCAGGATGCCTATTTTCACATCTCCGTCCTGTCTGCCCACCGGCACTTCTTGCTGTTCATGGCAGGCCACGGGCACTTTCAGTTTACAGTGCTCCCCTTTGGCCTTACCAGTGCCCCTCGGGTGTTCACAAAGGTGATGGCAGTGGTCGCAACTCACCTGCGCAGATCAGGGGTTCCAGTATTCCCCTATCTCAGCGACTGGCTGTTGAAGGCGATCTCGTCCCAGGCTGTCGTATCCCACCTCCAGACTGCGGCAGACCTGCATTCGCTGGGGTTTTCTATCAACGTATAATTGTATGTATGTGGTTGTATATATATATATGTGTGTATGTATGTGTATGTATTTGTATATGTGTGTATAAATGTCCAGTATTTGTAAAGCGCGAACAATTACCCGAAGGTGTCAAGGCGATGGGGACCCTCAGGAAGATTAAGCGAGCTATTGGCCAGAGTCACATGGTGCAGGGCTGATCTGCTGCCGGCCCCGGGATTGAACCGTGAGCCCCAGGTTCCGGAGTCAGTCGCGTGTGCGTGTGTGTGCGTGTGTGTGTGTGTGTGTGTGTGCGTGCGCGTGCGTGCGCGTGTGTGTGTGTGTGTGTGTGTGTGTGTGTGTCTGTGTGTGTGTGTCTGTGTGTGTGTGTCTGTGTGTGTGTGTGTGTCTGTGTGTGTGCGTGTCTGTGTGTGTGCGTGTCTCTCTGTGTGTGCGTGTCTGTGTGTCTGTGTGTGTGTGTGTGTCTGTGTGTGTGTGTGTGTGTGTGTCTGTGTGTCTGTGTGTGTGTGTCTCTGTGTGTGTGTGTGTGTGTGTGTGTGTGTGTGTGTATAGATGGATAGATAGATACCTTAAAATATCCCCAGGCGTCAGACTGGATCCGGATATGCGTAGCAGTACCCTTGTGTTTCGTCTGCGGCTCCGTGTCCGTCGTGGGTGCCGTGATGACGTCGTTGGAGTACTTAGACGCCGCCTCCGCGCGCTGACGTCAGTTATTCTTTTTTCGGCGCCAGCAGCGCAGATCTGGAAAAAGTGGTACCTTAGTCATTTTTTTACTAAACTTTTTACGATCCCTTTTGATCATTTTTCGAGTCTTCGACTCCAAACGGTGCCGGTAGGGATGCCAGGTTTTAAGCCCTGTGAGGACTGCGACTGACTGATGTCGGTCACCGATCCTCACCGCCGGTGTCTCCAATGTCTCGGTGTCGACCACAACGACAAGACCTGCCCCGACTGCCGGGCCCTGACTTCGAAAGCTAGGCGGGAGCGGTCCCGCAAGCGACTCGAGCTCTGGCAGTCAGCCCCACGACGCGAGAGGTCCCGGTCCGGACGGAGGTCGAGGGACCGGTCGCGGGGTCGGAGCCATCATAGCTCCGGGAGTCGACATCACTCCTCAGGTTCGAAGTCATCAGGTAAGCACAAGAAGTTGAAGAGACATCATCGCTCTTCCGACCCCCCCCCCTGACGCAGCCGGGGGTTCGGGTGACATCGCACACGCGGCTCCATCGGAGCCGCGGGCGTCGCGTCCTGCCCCATACCCTCCGGTCCTTGGGCAGCACGCGATGCCAGAGGAGATAGTTCTTCCTCATAGCCATGATGTCCCTCACTCCTCTGACGGGCACCGTGGCGCCTTAGGGCCAAGCGGACCCGTCTGGGGGCCCTAGCGGGTCGGGGGCTTTTCCTCCGACGCCGGCGGGTGCTTTGGCCCTCACGCCGTCGGTGCCTTCGGGCTCTGCGTCGGAGGGCCCCACTGGATCCGGGTCGTCGCCGGTTCACCTGACGACTTCACCGGTACCTCAGGTGTCAACTCCGGCGCAGACTTCGGGCGGCACCTACCCCGATGCTTCCCTCGATCCGGAGCGGCGCTGCTCTCGACGTCTATTGGGGAGTTTTACTTCAACGAACCGGCCCCATCCATTGACAACCCTGAGTATCAGGAGATGGGTGATGAGGCGTATTGGGAGGGGTCTGAGGACCCTCTGACACGGGAGTGTCAGTCCCAGGAGGACTGGACAGGTGGACTTGGGGATGCCAGTGGTCTGGACACCTCGCCAGACACTGGTTTTGTCTCACCTCCCACCGTGGCTATGGAGGAGGGGGCAACCTACAGTGTGGTGTTTACGCGGAAGGCCAAGGCCTTGGGCCTTGAGCTCCCCGTCGCGGCCGTGAGGACTAAACTCACTGAGGTCCTTAAACCGCAGTCAAGCTCGGCTGAGCCTCTGCTGCTGTTTAATGAGGCCTTGACCGACGTTCTTTTGGGCACTTGATCCAGGCCCGCTACAGGTTCGCCTGTAGATAGGAACGTGGCCAGACGCCACCGCCCGGCCCCGGGCAACCCTTGTTTCCTGTCCACCCACCCCACCCCCGAGAGCCTGGTCATCCAGGCTTCAAATTCCCAGACCGCATTCCCGTCGGCTCTGCCGGACAGGGAATCCAAGAGGTATGAGCAGTACGGCAAGAAGGTATTCTCCTCCCTGAGTCTGGGACTGCGGTCTTCCAACACCGCATGCCTCTTGGGCCGCTACACCCACTCTCTGTGGGACACAGTCACGGAAGTGCTGCCAGAATGCCCGTTGGAGGTACGGGCTGAACTCCGCCAGGCCCTTGTGGAAGGCCGGGATGCAGCACGGTACTCTATCCGGTGTGGGCTGGATACCACTGACTCACTGGGCAGAGCGATGGCAACGACGGTGGCGATTCGTCGCCACGCCTGGTTGAGGTCCGCCAACTTCTCGGCAGATGTCCAGAATACCCTCATGGACATGCCGTTTGATGGCCGTCGCCTTTTTGGCGACAAGGCAGACCATGCGCTTGAGTGCTTTAAGGACTCCAGGGCTACGGCCAGGTCCTTGGGCCTCTCGGCCTGCGCCAGCAAACGGGTGCCTTTCGCGGCCAAGGAAGGGGCGTCCCCTCACGTGCTGCCAGCCACGCACCGCAGACTAACATCCAACACGGTGGCGGCTGTGGAAACCGCCGTGGCGGTGGTTGGGGACAACGGTGAGGCCAGTCCACACCTTCCCCCACAGCATCCCCCTCAAAACCCTCCTAGTCCGTGCTTTCAGGCCCATGTGACGCCAGTAGGAGGCAGGGTTCGCCATCACCTCCACCACTGGCGCACAGTCACATCGGACAGGTGTGTGCTGCAAATCGTCCGAAGGGGCTACTCCCTCCCCTTCGAGGCGACCCCGCCAGCCATGCCACCGCAATACCACCGCGTATCGGGGGATCATATGCGACTTCTGCAGGAGGAAGTTACGGCCTTCTTGGCCAACGGGGCCATAGAGCGCGTTCCTGGGCCAGAAGTAGGGTGTGGTTGCTACTGCCACTACTTTCTGGTACCCAAGAAGGGCAAAGGGGGCCTACGCCCTATCTTGGATCAACGGAACGTCAACGGCTTCCTCCGGAAGGAGAAGTTCAAAATGCTGACATTGGCTCAGGTTTTAGCTGCCCTGGACCCAGGAGACTGGATGGTAGCGTTGGACTTGCAGGACGCTTATTTCCACATCCCCGTCCTGCCGGCCCACTGGCGCTACCTGCGTTTCACGGTTGGCCACGAGCACTTTCAGTTTACCGTGCTCCCTTTCGGCCTTACCAGCGCCCCACGGGTGTTCACCAAAGTGATGGCGGTGGTCGCAGCTCATCTGCGTAGGTTAGGGGTGTCCGTCTTCCCCTACCTCGACGACTGGTTGTTGAAGGCGGGCTCGCCCTAAACAGTCGTCAGCCAACTCCAGACGATGGCAGACCTGCACCAGCTGGGGTTCTCCATCAATGTGCCGAAGTCACACCAGTGCCCCTCTCAGAAGCTCCTTTTCATCGGAGCGGTTCTCGACTCGGCGCAGTTTCGGGTTTATCCTCCTGAACAGCGGGTTTGGGATATTCAGGCTCTGATTTCACTCTTTCAGCCTTTATCCCGGGTCTCGGTCAGGTTGACGCTGCGGCTTCTGGGGCTGATGGCCTCCTGCATCCTTCTGGTGCATCACGCCCGGTGGCGGATGCGGGCTCTGCAGTGGGACCTGAAGTTTCAGTGGGCACAGCATCAAGGCAACATGTCCGACCATGTCCTGATCTCGGAGGGCACTGCGAGACAGCTGCAGTGGTGGCTCACGGACCGCGATTGGGTCAGCGGCAGATGCCTCTCCCTTCCCCAACCGGAGCACGTGGTTGTGACGGACGCGTCCCTCCAGGGCTGGGGAGGCCACATGGGAGAGGCGGAGATCAGAGGCCTCTGGTCTCCGGCGGAGTTCACGGACAACACCACTGCCATGTGGTACTGCAACAAACAGGGCGGGGTGGGGTCATGGACCCTATGCCAGAAGGCTCTGCGCCTCTGGCAGTGGCTGGAACATCAGGGCGTGACCCTGGTGGTTCAACACCTGGCAGGTTCTCTGAACGCCAGGGCGGACAAACTCAGCCGTCTGTGCATGATGGATCACGAATGGCGTCTGAACTCGGACGTGGCGCAAGGCCTCTTTCGGCAATGGGGAGAGCCTTGGTTGGACCTATTCGCCACAGAAGAGAACGCGCACTGTCATCAGTTCTGCGCGTTGGAATTTCCATGGTGGCGCTCGGCGACGCTTTTCATCGCGAGTGGAGTTGCGGTCTGTTGTACGCCTATCCGCTTATACCACTTCTGCCCAGAGTGTTGAAGATCAAACGCGACCGGGCCCAAGTCATCCTTGTGGCACCGGACTGGGCACGAAGGTACTGGTATCCCGAGCTACTCAGTATGTCAGTCGATCCCCCCCGGTTCGTCTGCCTCTTCAGGAGGACCTTCTGTCGCAGCAGCAGGGGACGGTCCTCCACCCGAACCTGTCCAGTCTCTACCTCCATGCTTGGAGATTGAGCGGCGACAGTTGAGGCCATTTGACTTGCCTCCTGAAGTCTGTAATGTCATTCTGGCAGCCAGGCGTCGTCCCTACACAAAGTCGGTATACGCCTGCAGGTGGAACACATTTGTGGCATGGTGCACAGCAAAGGCTGTGGATCCTCTTTCTGCCCCTCTTTCTGAGGTTCTTCTCTTCCTTCTTTCTCTTGCCCAGCAGGGCTCTGCTCTGGGCACTATCAAGGGCTACCTTTCTGCCCTTTCAGCCTTTCTAAGGCTGCCTGATCAACCTTCTTTGTTAAAGTCTCCTATTGTAACTTGTTTTCTGAAGGTCATCACACACATGTTTCCTCCTGTTTCTTTCGTGATGCCTCAGTGGAACTTGAACCTCCTTCTTACCTTTCTGATTTGCGCTCCCTTTGAGCCACTTCACAACTGTCCTCTCCGCCTTCTTACTCTGAAGACTGCTTTCCTGGTTGCCATCACCTCTGCCAGGAGAGTGAGTGAGCTCCAGGCTCTTTCATCCAAACCCCCTTTCATTTCTGTCCATCCGGACAAGGTTGTGTTGCGGACTAGACCATCCTTTCTGCCCAAGGTTGTCACGGCCTTCCACATCGGGCAGTCTATCACCTTGCCCACCTTCTTTCCGCCACCGCATCCCTCTAAAGAGGAAGAGCGGCTCCACCGTCTGGACCCAAAACGTGCGATTTCGTTCTATCTAGATCGCACACGCCAGTTCCGGGGTGATGACCAACTCTTTGTTGGTTACGTGGGCGCTAAGAAGGGACGGGTGGTGCACAAGAGGACCATCTCTCGGTGGTTCATCTTGTGTATCAAGGCATGTTACTCCTTGGCGAGGAAGGCGCCTCCTGTTGGGCTGAGGGACCATTCCACTCGGGCCACGGCGGCTAGCACTGCCCTGGGCGTCCCCTTGCAAAACATCTGTCAGGCAGCTACGTGAGCATCGCTGCACACGTTTGCAAGACACTACTGCCTGGACAGCCAGGTCCGGAGGGATGGCTTCTTTGGCCGTTCCGTCCTCCAGGACTTTCTGGTGTGATTATTGGTTCGCAGACCCACCACCGGGGTTGGTATTGCTGGGGTATCTTTTCTAAGGTAAGGAATCTAATACTAACCTGTTTCTTTCAGATAAACAAGTTACTTACCTTCGGTAACGATATAGCTGTAAGAAACAGTAGTTAGTATTAGATTCCTTACCGCCCCACCCATCCTCCCCGTTCTGCGAACTTTCATCACCACAGACAGGTGGGTGAGACAAATTATCCAGAATGGTTACTGCCTGGAACTTACTTCTAACCCCCCCACTCCACATACCTCCCAGACAACGTCCAATGTCCACAGGACAACTAACGCTTCTCAAGCAGGAGGCTCTTTCTCTCTTGCAAAAACATGCAATAGAACCGGTTCCCCTACACCAGCAAGGTACAGGGGTTTGCTCACTTTATTTCCTCATTCTCAAAAAGGACCCCACTCTCAGGCCAATATTAGACCTCAGACCGTTAAACCTGTGGCTACAATCCGACCACTTCCACATGGTCACGTTGCAACAGATCCTCCCGCTGCTCCAACAAGGCGACTTCCTTGTCACTCTAGATCTCAAGGGCGCCTACTTCCACATTCCTATTCACCATGCTCACAGAAAATACCTGCTGTTTGTACTTGACGGACAACGTTACCAGTTCAAAGTTCTTCCATTCGGAGTCACAACAGCACCCAGAGTCTTTACAAAATGCCTTGCGGTGGTAGCAGCCCACTTAAGAAGGCAACACATTCTTGCGTTTCCTTACCTAGACGACTGGCTCATAAAAGTCAAGTCGCGCACCAATTGTGTGCAAAACACACACAACACAATCCAGCTGCCACTCAACTTGGGATTCACAATAAACCTCACCAAGTCACATCTCCAGCCGTCCTACACCCAACAGTATCTAGGTGCAACAATAGATACTTCAAAAGCCCTTGCATACCCCAATCCAGCAAGGGTAACCAGTATGCAAGCCCTCACAACAGAATTCAACCGCAACGCTCACTACCAGCGCGGGTGTTCATGCAGATAATAGGGATGATAACCTCTTGCATCTTAATCGTTCCTTAGGCAAGACTCCAAATGCACCAACTACTGGAATGTGTAGCACAACATTGGAACCAGGCCCAGGGTCAACTTACAGATCTGGTGTTGGTAGACAGCTGCACATATTGCTCTTTGCAATGGAGGAGCTCAAAAAATCTTCCGAAAGGATGGCAGTTCTTCGACCCGGTTTCACAAATAGTACTAACAGCAGACGCATCGCGCACCGGCTGGGGAGCTCATCTTAGACCACACAATCCAAGGTATGTGGACCCCTCAACAAAAACTCCATATCAATCACCTGGAGTTACTGGCCTTATTTCTCGCCCTAAAATCATTTCAGAAGCTTCTCCTAGGCAAAACTGTCCTAGTCCGAATGGACAACATGACGGCAATGTACTATATACAAAAACAGGAGGGGGCACATTCTGCAGCTTTCACGCCTAACACAAAGCATTTGGATATGGGCATTCCTCAAAAGATATACCTCTTATCAGAGCACCTACTTGGGATACACAATCAAATTGCGGATCTGCTCAGTCGTCAACAACAGCAGATTCAAGAATGGGAACTTCATCCGCAAGTTCTTCATCCGTTTTTTCAGATGCGGTGCCACCTAGACCTAGATCTGTTTGCCACTCATTTAAACACAAAATGCCCAAGCTTCGCCTCCAGATATTCACACCCACTGTCCAAAGGGAATGCAATATAGATGAACTGGTCTGGCAGATTTGTATACCCTTTTCCCACCTCTGCCGCTCATTCCATTACTTGTGTGCAAGCTAAAACATTCTCTCTCAATGATCCTAGTGGCGCCAACATGGGCCCGACAACCATGGTTCACACACTGCTGGAACTCTCAGTAGTCCCACACCAAAAGTTGCACATTTCCCCAAAGCTTCTCACACAGAACCATGGAGAGATCCAGAACCAGCTCTACTGAACCTAGCGATCTGGCTCCTACAGTCTTAGAGTTTGGTTACCCCTCTCTCCCACCAGACTGCATGAACGTCATTAGAAAAGCTAGACGTTGTACCGCTAGAGCATGCTACGCAGCTAAATGGAAAAGATGTTCATTCATTATTATCAATGTCTCCCTGTTTCCACCTTTTTTGCTATAGTTATGCATTTTCTTAAATAATTGCCTTTAAATACTACCTGTTAAGACCTTGTTCTATGTTGTATACACTTGTTACCCAGAACTCAACTGGGTTTACGGGTTACCTTCTGTAGTTTGTTCCAGTTGGGTTAGGGAAATCCTTGCACAGCACAACGGATACCCAAATTCTCGAAGGCTTATTGTGGCATATGCAAGAAAAGGTTTGTCCCAAACTGAACTGCTCATTCACAACTTGAGACCGTTTAGCAGTGGTGTGGGCTTGTGAACATTTCTACGTATTCTTAAGTGGAAAGCTTTTTATGCTTGTGATGTATCATCAAGGCGTTATTGACAATCTTTGGCACTCCAAAGGCCAAGATGCCTCCTCTCATTTAGCATTAGGGTCTACGATTACAAGAATACAACTACACAATTTTCACCTTCAAGGGTGAAGCCAATATAAATTTTATTGTGAAATCCAGCGCACCATCTGCCATTTCCTTGGAACAAATTGTCACTGCCAGGAGTCAAGATAGCGACTTGTTAAAACTGAAAGACATTATTGCAAATCAGTCTTGGAACCAGCACACACTACCTCTTACCAGTGACAGTGAATACCAGGAGATTTAAAATTTTCAAAAATGAACTGTCCTTTACTTAGGATGGCATTATTCTCAGAGAGTCGGGAACTCCTTAGAAGGCGACACCAGATAAGTAAAGTGGCCCATGAAGAACCTTGTCGAATTGTTGCCACCATATGAGCTCTCCGAGACGTAGTCTAGTTTCCCCATTTCGATGAGTTGAAAGAGAATTGAAGGCCTGCCATGAATGCAACTGCCTTTCATCAAAAACCATGTTAACACAGCTTAAACATATCATTGCCAATGACTTCCTCTGTCCTCTTGACAATGGACATCACCTGATTGTGATTGTTGATGAATACTCCAGTTTTCCATTGATGGAAGATCTCGCATCACAACGCAATATATAGTCCTAAAGTGTTTAGACTGCATCTTCATGACATGAAGTGCTCCTGCGATCTTAAAATCTGACAACGGCCCACCTTTCAACAGTCAAGAATTCAGACATTTACAGTCCTCTTGATGTGAAGCTTCAGAAGCGCACACCTGTTGGGTACCAGGCCAATGGCCTTGTATAATGTTTCATGAGGACTCTTAAAGCTGTTCAGCGTGCTATACTGGAACAGCTTGACGATAAGTGTCTTGAATTCTACTCTTTGAACTTATTGTTCGGCCCCCTTCCACTCGACCACATGTGGAAGCCCTGCAATCTTGATGTTTGGGGGATTTATGACTACTAAGTTACCTCACTGGACCACCAGAAGATTAAGTACTGAGGAAGAAATCTGTGTAAGTCATTTGGGACGCTAAAGGAAAATGAAGGCCTATGCAGGCATATGAGCTACAGATTACACACTGTGCATAGATCGCCACCTAGTGTTGGGCCCGGATGTTTTCAGTTTGTTGTTGTCCTGAAAAGTTCTTTGGAAGTCACAAGATAGGTGACTCCTCCTTTGGACCACATTACGCATGGGCATCTGCTCCATCCTCAGATTGTGTTTTTTCCACCATCGGGCTTGGATGTGTTTCCTGTGCTGTTTTGGAACCGAATTTCCTTCGGCGCGCAATCCTCACCCAGTTCGACGGTATTGTTTCGATTGCGCTCCTCATCGACGCGATTCTTCACCACTTCGAAGTGTTCGATTCCGGTCTTCGACGAAGGCCTCCAGCCTACCTAGGCCTTACTTTCTGGCTCATGGAAAGGACGCCATTTAAGAAGTCAGAATTCACTGAGTCAGCACTAATTGAGATGGCAGATGCAGTACGCTGGAGGATGGACGAGGGATCAAGAGCGGTGTTGGTGCTGCTTGACTTGTCTGCAGCATTCAACACCATCTCCCACCCCCTCCTCCTAGACCGCCTACAATCCAAAGGCATCCAGGGTACGGCCTTAAAATGGATTGCATCCTTCTCGTCCAACCGTACGCATGCAGTGTTCACCCCCCCCATATACCTCAGATAGCCGCCCACTTCGGTGGGGAGTCCCCCATGTATCCTCACTGAGCCCCCTCCTATTTAATGTCTATTTTTCACCCCTCTTTGATATCATCGCCCAAACTGGAATAAAGGCCACCGCCGATGATATTAAACTTTTGTTTTCATTCAACAGCATCACCCAAACAACCTTTGACCCTCTAAAAAACTGCCTTCGCACAATCGCCCAGTGGATGGGCAATAATTTCCTAAGGCTAAACACAGGAAAAACTGAGGTACTTTTCTTTCACCAGTCGTCCCCACTAGATCCCAACATCTGGTGGCCTCTTGATTTGAGTGCACCACCCCAGCCCAAAGACTCGGTGAAAAACTTAGGGGTTAGATGGGATTCTAACCTCACACTGCATCATCAAGTTCACACAGTCTCTGCAGCATGCTTTGCCAAGATTAGAATGGTGAAAAAGTTCATCAATTTCTTACCCAACAACACCAGGAAGATTGTAGTCCAGACGTTGATCACTTCACATTTGGACTACGCTAATGGCCTATATACTGGCCTGTCTGCAGGTCTCTGCCATCGACTTCAGACAGTCCAGAACGCTGCAGTACGACTGGTTGGTGGCATTCCCCTACGCGAGCATATCTCACCCCACCGTCGCAGACTTGATTGGCTTCCTATACAAAAAAGGGCAGAATTCAAAGCACTGGTACTGGCTCACGTGCATTGAGAGGCAAGGGCTCTGCTTACCTTTCCACCTGTCTCACCTCCTACAACAACACCAGGACTCTTCGTTCTTCTTCAAAAAACTTCCTCACCACTCCCAGATTTAAAAAAAACTCGCTCAGGCGGAAAAACTTTCCAAGTATGTACTTCTGCCGTCTGGAACAAGTTACCAAATTCCATCCGGTTGATACAGGAAGAACCATCCTTCCGAAAGCCTTAAAAACTCACTTGTTCTGTTAACCACCACCTTTTTAATTACACTTAATTCAGTATAAGATCGCACAAGCGCCGGGACACCCCGTTGGTGTAAGTGTGCGCTATAACAAAATACACTAAATAAATAAGAAGTGTCCTCGATGTGGGTCGAAGTTTCCCCATGCCGATCTACATGAGGTGTGCAACCTTTGTCTGTCACCGGAGCACGAGGCAAAAGACTGTTCCGCTTGTGCCTCTTTCCGCACCAAGAAGACGATTCGGGACCGAGCTCTAAGAACAATGGCTCGCTTGTCAGCTTTGATCCCCGACAACATTGATGAGCTGGAGTCCATAATGCAGCATTTACCAGACAAATATAAAAATAGGGCCAATGAACTTGTACAAGACGGTAAAAATATTACTAATACTTCCATCCGTTGTGCCCTAGATGCTGCAGATACTGCCTCAAGGACAATCAATACCACTACCCTTCTACGTAGACATACCTGGCTACGTATTTCAGGTTTTAAACCTGAGGTACAAAATCCTATCCTTAATCAGCCATTTGATTATTTATTTGGCCCAAATGTTGACGTGTCTTATGAAAAGACACAGACACAGCAAAATCTATGGGAGCCTTGCAGCAGCAAGCTCCCAGACGTTCTTTTCGTCGCTCATCATATAGAGGCAACACAAGAGGCTACTCCGAAAGTCCTTCCACTTCTTATAAGACCCATAGCCAATCCACGTTCACTAAGGGCTACCAGAGAGGGGGTTACAGGGGTAACAACAACAAAGGCAGAGGCAAAACCAACAACTCCCGCTCTGCCTCCACCCCTACCCAATGACTTTCCTCTCCTTCCCCCCCCCCCAACATTCCATTCCTGTGGGGGTAAGAATGCAACAGTTCCTTCCTGCTGGGAACAACCTCACATCAGACAGGTGGGTGCAACAAATTATTCAGTCAGGTTACGGTCTAGAACTAACATCTACCTCCCCAAACATGCCACCCAAACAGCGTCCAATGTCACAAGAACATCTATCACTGTTAAAGCAAGAAGTAATGTCTGCTAGAAAAAAGTGCAATAGAACCAGTTCCTCTGCACCAACAAAACAGGGGTTTACTCTCTATATTTTCTAATCCCAAAGAAAGACTGCTCTCTAAGGTCTATTCTGGACCTCAGACCGCTAAACATGTGCATACAGTCAGACCATTTTCACATGGTCACACTCCAACAAGTTCTTACTCTCCTGTTACAAAACGACTTCCTTGCTACTCTAGATCTCAAGGACGCATACTTTCCCATTCACAAGGCTCGCAGGAAGTATCTCAGATTTGTAATAGACGGGCAGCACTATCAATTCAAAGTACTCCCATTCGGAGTCACAACAGCACCAAGAGTATTCACCAAGTGCCTAGCAGTAGTGGCAACACATTTACGAAGACAGCACATCCATGTCTTCCCGTACCTCGACGACTGGCTCATAAAAGCCAGCTCATACAACCAGTGTGTGGAACACACTCATGTCACGATCCAACTGCTCCACAACTTGGGGTTCTCAATAAACCACACCAAGTGTCATCTGCAACCATCCAAAGTACAACAGTACCTCGGTGCCACAATAAACACCTCAACAGCGCTAGCTTATCCCATTCCAGCATGCAAACTTCTCACAAAGTTTCAGCCACAACAATCCCTTCCAGCACGAGTGTTCATGCAACTGATAGGGATGATGACCTATTGCATTTTCATAGTGCCCCATGAAAGACTTTAAATGCTTCCTCTACAAGAGGGCCTATCACATGAATGGAACCAGGCTCAAGATCAATTAATGTATGTATGTATTTGCATACTTAAATAGCGCTATAGTGTCACCCAGAGGGCATCCTGGCGCTTTGACACAACAAGCCGAACCACCGATGCAGAGCTCAGACTGCTCTTGGGAACAGATGGGTTTTGAGCCCTTTTTTAAAAGCTAGGAATTCAACCTGACTTCTTAGCAAGAGCGGGAGAGAATTCCAAAGTCTGGCGGCCGCAAAGCTAAACGACCGCCCACCCATCCTTATCCTCTGAACTCTGGGGACCGTCACCAAACAGGCAGAGGAGGAGCGTAGGCTCCGAGAGGTGGAATACCAAGAGAATACATTCTGCAGCAAAACTGGGACCTGTCCATGTAAAGCTCTAAAAAACCAGGCAGGATGCTTTAAAAAGGATACACTGATGTACAGGCAGCCAGTGTAAATCCTGAAGTGCCGTGGTGGAAGAGGCAGCGCACGGTCGAGAGTGCCAGCTTAGCTGCCATATTTTGGACCCGCTGCAGTTTGCCCACCAGCGTACTAGGCGCCTCCGGGAGCAGTGCTTTGCAGTAATCCAATCTGCTTAGGATCAGGCTCCGCACTACCTCTGGCCTAGCCTGCGCTGGGAGCAGTGGTAGTACTTTCCGCAACATCCGAAGCAGCATCATGCAGGTGGCTACGGTTTTGTTGACGAAGAGGTCCAGTTGTAGGTTTGGGCCAAACATGACCCCCAGATTTCGAGCAGACTCTGCTGCAGTCACCGCCCCGGAGAAGGAAGGGGGCCAGAAATCATCCGGTAGTGCACGCGGGACACGGTCATTGGAGCAGTACAGCACCTCCGTCTTAGATCCATTAAACTGGAGGGAGTTGGCGTGCAGCCAGTTTGATGTGGCAGTCATACAGCGGTGGAATGTCTCTAAAGGGACAGAGTCTTTGCCCTCCAAAGAAAAGACTAATTGGGTATCGTCGGCGTAATTAAACACCGAGATGCCGAAAGATTTTATCAATCGGATCAGAGGGCGGAGGTACAGATTGAATAATATGGGGCTGATGGGCGAGCCCTGCGGTACCCCCTGCCCAACTTTCCGCACATTCGACTTAAAAGGTGGCAAAGCCACCACCTGCTGTCTGTTGTTGAGGTATGAGACTAACCAGTCCCTGGCCAGCCCCGTAACCCCGATCTCCTCCAGTCTCTCAATGAGGGTGGAGTGGCTGACCGTGTCGAACGCGGCCGACATGTCGAGCAACACTAAAAAGGCTGCCCGACGTGTGTCGACCCGCGAACGAAGATTGTCCAACACGGCCACCAACGCAGATTCCGTCCCATGCGCAGGCCGGAACCCAAACTGGGCCACATCCAACCTGGTGTTGTCCTCTAGGAAACTGGATAGAGAGCGGGTGACCAACTTCTCCAAGATCTTAACCGGAAAAGGGAGCAGGGAGATAGGCCTGTAATTTGACAGACAGGTGGGGTCGAGTGTAGGTTTTTTCAGAAGGGGGGAGACCACCGCCAGCTTCCAACTCTCCGGAACAGTCTCAGTAACAAGCGACTGGTGACAGATAGAGTACACAGGGTAGAAAAGTTCTTCCTGGAATATTTTCCAGAATTTATGCGGAAGAGGATCGAGCGCAGAGCCAGATGATACAGTCTGTGCCAATCTACAGAACTCCTCGAAAGATGGAAAAGATGGATTAACAGACCTAGTGTTGGTAGACGGTCGGACTCATCGCTCTCTGCAGTTCTGGAACACCAAAATCCTTTCCAAGGGACGGTCGTTCCTAAAGCCAGTTCCTCAGATAATCTTGACTGGGGACGCAACGCTCTATGGCTGGGGGGCCATCCTACTGCAACATACCATGCAAGGCAGGTGGACACCGCAACAAAAGTTACTCCACATCAATCATCTGGAGTTACTAGCTATATTCCTAGCACTAAAAGCTTTCCAAAAGCAAGTATCAAACAAAGCTGTGTTAGTCCGCACGGATAACATGACAGCCATGTATTACATACAGAAACAGGGAGTGTGTTCCTCCCTACTAGCTCAGGACATGTCGGTGGGCTATTCCTCAAAACATATTCCTTCTAGCCCAGCATGTTTCAGGGGTACAAATTACCATAGCGGATCTGTTAAGTCATCAGACACAACAGACCCACAAATGGGAACTTCATATGCTAGTTGTTCAACCATTCTTTCAGATGTGGGGACAACCTCAGATAGACGTCTTTGCCACCCACAAACGCCAAATGCCAAAGCTTCGCCACCAGATATCCACACCCACTGTCCAAAGGCAATGCGATATGGATGAACTGGTCAAACAAATTTGCGTATGCTTTTCCACCTCTACCACTCATGCCACTAGTAGTATGCGAACTACAGCAGCATTCTCCGACCCTCATCCTAGTTGCTCCAATTTGGGCCACAGCCGTGGTCCACCACACTGCTACAACTGTCTGTAGTACCGCACCAAAAATTATACCTGTCTCCACACCTTTTAACACAGAACCGTGGTGAGAACAGGCACCCAGACCCAGCTCAGCTCAACCTTGCGGTATGGCTCCTGAAATCCTAGAATTTGGATATCTTAACCTTCCTCCAGACTGCATGAATGTCCTAAAAGAAGCTAGACATCCAACCACTAGAGCATGTTATGCAGCTAAGTGGAAACGCTTTGTAATATATTGTCCCAACAACAATATTAATCCCCTAGACTTGTCTATTCAACACATCATAGGATACTTACTGCATCTCCAAAAATGTAACTTAGCCTACAAGTCTATTAGACTGCATCTTGCTGCAATAGCAGCATATCTGCAGAGCAGAACAGATCGCATCTATCTCTGTTAAGAGTGCCTGCTATTAAAGCCTTTATGGAAGGCCTTAAGAGAATAATTCCTCCCAGAGTACCAACTTCACCTGTGTGGAATTTAAACATTGTTCTCACATGGCTAATGGGACCTCCCTTCGAACCCTTACACAAATGTGAACTACAATTTTTAGCATGGAAGGTTGCGTTCCTAGTAGCTATTCCTTCTCTGCGGAGAGTTAGTGATCTACAAGCACTAACCATTCAAGAACCCTTCTTGCAAATACATCATAATAAGGTCGTTCTACGTACTAATCCAAAATTCCTGCCCAAAGTAATTTCTCTCTTCTACCTCAATCAATCTGTGGAACTGCCCGTTTTCTTCTCGCAGCCACAGACAGTAGCAGAAAGAGCTCTTCACACCCTAGATGTCAAAAGAGCATTGCTATACTACATCGAGAGAACACAACCCTTTCGTAAGACAAAACAACTTTGTGTCTTTCTCACCACCACACAAGGGTAATCCCATTTCAAAGTCTGGGATAGCTAGATGGATTGTCAAATGCATACAGATTTGTTACCACAAAGCTAAACTTACGTTGTCTGTTCTTCCTAAAGCCCACTCTACAAGAAAGATAGGGGCTTCAATGGCATTTTTAGGGCACATTCCCCTAGATGACATCTGCAGAGCAGCTACATGGTCTACACCACACACATTCACAAAACACTATTGTGTAGATGTGCCAACCAAACAACAAGCTAATGTGGGCCAGGCTGTTCTCAAAACATTATTTCAAACTACTGCAACAGATAGGGGTGGTCGCCGCTAAGAGTGGGTACTGCTATACATTCTATGCACAGTGTGTAATCTGCAGCTCATATGCCTCGAACGGAAAATGCTACTTACCAGAATGCATCTGTTCTTGGCATGTAGAGCTGCAGTTACACACACCCACCCGCCTCCCCGGCTACCCTTGTCTGTTCCAGTATTATCTTAATTAGATACAGATTACATGGGCATCCTTCTTTTTCTTGCAAAGCTCCATCATTTGCCTAATGGCGAAAAACAATCTGAGGATGGAGCCGATGCCCATGCGCAATGTGGTCCAAATGAGTAGTGTCCTATCTCGTGACTTCCAAAGAACTTTTCAGGACAAAAACGAACTGCAAACATCCGGGCCCAACACTAGGTGGCGATCTATGCACAGTGTGTAACTCTGCAGCTCTACATGCCAAGAACAGATGCATACTGGTAATTAGCATTTTTCTTCCACTAGAGGAGATAGAGTGCTTGTCTGTCAATCTAGAAAACAGAAATCTGCGCTCCCGTCGATGCTGAGCCCTTTTTTATGTTGTGACCAGTATAGGACACATGGTGACTTACCAACGTTCTTGGGAAGTTCATTATGCGGGATTCCTTGCATTTCTGGCATGTGGTTCAGCACTCGTCGGGCACTGATGTCACTTTAGAGACTGAGTCTGAAAGGAGAAGTGAAAACACCCTGACTATTGCTGTTCCTACATCGCCAACACGGATCATGGACACTTTTACTGCCTGTCCCCAGTTTCCGCAGAGACTGTCGGGCGTGTGATCAAGGCACCATGAAGACTCATTGAGGAACTAAGATTGTGTATTAATGAAGCAAATTGTAATTTTTTAATTTAAAACTGGGATAGTGTGTGAGATGACAATGACCGAATCCTTGTGGCTCCTGAGGGACTCTGTAGAACTGTGATATAAGCATTCGAGCGTAGCTTTTTTGGGGAGTCTGCTCATAGATAGAACTGTGCACAGAGACCCAGGACCTCGGTGAATTGTGGTGTGCCAAAAATCTCACCTCAGTACCTAGAACCCCTACCCGACTAGCATCAGTGTCTCATTAGCTCTTCGTCCTACAGAAAAGTTACCAATGATTAAACAACCCAGAACATGCGACTAAGGATACTCTCAGGAATGTTGGGAATCAAGAACACTCTTTCGTTTGTCATTCTGCCTACATACAGGCGTACAGCCTATAGACCTGAACTTTGTCTGACATCCCGGGGCACGGCAAAGTTGATCGTGCCTAGGTTGTGGAAGGTACAGGCAGGTGGGAGTTCCTTTGGATTCCTTGCGGCCAAAGCCTGGAATAATCTTCCTGTTGACCTAAGGAAGTGCCCTTCAGAGTTGGTGTTCCGAAAAAAACTTAAGACATGGTTATTTCGCCTGCCTTCGGATGGCTGGAAATAGGCCATAGGGAGCTGTCCTGGGGGGGGAGGGGGGGAGGCGCGTGTGGGACATGGGGGGGGGGTTTCGGGGGGGGGGTCTTGCCTAAAGGGCAGGAGGGTGGTTTGGGGCGCAGTTGCTTTGTTCTAACTGGTGTTTTAGCACAGGGACACTCAGTTGGAGTAACCATGCGCTCTATAAGCTGTATAATAATAAAAATTCTCATACCAGTCCACAACGTGAGTAAATAGAGACATGGAAAAGTTTAAAATGTTTTTTTTTTGACGTGCTCTAAGAAGCAGTATTTTTGCTAACATAAGCAGGCATATGATTAAAAATAAGATCAGCATTGTTATAATTCCATACACACCGGGAGAAAGCATATTATAATGCTAGTGGAAACAGGACCTATAGTGCCTTGTGTACCACCCTCCCCAGCTTGGAACTAGGTTTTATAATAGGTCTCGTAGGCTTAAATGGGGAACCTCATACCTCCAAGATCAGTACAAGTGGATCACATCAGGATCTGCAAAAGCTCTCTCTCTGGAAACAAATTTTCTCCAAGTGCCCTAATCATGCATGCAGTGCAATATTAAAGATCAGTAGAAGTGGATCACATCAGGATCTGCAAAAGCTCTCTCTGGAAACAGATTTTCTCCAAGTGCCCTAATCATGCATGCAGTGCAATATTAAAGGCACTAGAATTTCAGTTAGCTGCAGCTGTGTCATGTTGTGTCTAGAGCATGGGCCGATCAGCCCGAACAACAGTTTACATTGTTATGATAACCTTGGAGGCTTCAGCACTCACTGTGCAGACTAAGGTCGCAATGTAAGTTTAGGGATGTTGAAACTAAGCCTTTCTCCGTTGAAGAATCCAAGCGGCCTAACTTACAATAACAGATACTTGCAATATCGTGTGCAAAAGCAGCAAAATGGGGTTTAAACGTCTACCAAGCTTAAGCTAACATAGCAATGTGTGCACGCAAGGTCCTGCCTTCACTACACCCTCCCTTGATCGGAACACGCACAAGAACGCAGAGTTCAAGTCAGAGTGAGACAAGTTCAAAAATTTGCCAAAGCGTATAATTGTGAGTAATAAGTACAGAACAGTAATGCAAAATTGGAAAAAAGCAAAACGGGAGAGTATATTACCCTACCTTAAAAAGGAAAAAACATTGTTTGAGGATATGCCGCGGTGAAGATGGACAGACGCCAAATTAATCCAACAGCTATTATCCACAGTACGCTACAACTGCCTCCAAGAGGAAGTCCTTGTTATCATCCGAAAAACATTTCAGCCATCCTATTCAATAATGTGAAGGAACATACCTGTTTTTCGACAGTCGGAGCCTCTAGCACCATCAGAGGACAACTCGGGTGTTCTTCGAGATAACTGCGTGCCAGAAAGTCATGGGCTGCAGCCCAAATGTCCCAATTGCCTAGGACTCCATGTGCTGCTGCACAGCCCATTTTTCCAATGCCATTACAGTCTAACTCATGAGCAACTAAGCGACTCATCAGTAGATCATAATCCGGGTTAGGAGACCCCGTATTGCAGAGACAAAAATCCAGATCCCATTTAAAACAGCAATCCAGGCAATGGAAGACGGGTTGCACGCATGTAAAGTAGGAGAACCGGAAGGACAATCCATATGCTACACTCAGTGGCTAGAGGTAGCGTTCCATAATATTCAAGCGTCCGGTTAGAAAGCTGGTGCAGGTGGGGCATGTCTTGACACAGGATGTACAGCCATTTTTGAGCAAGCAAATTAAAAACAGCACAACAGCAGCCAAGGCGAGAATTAATGGTAAGCCGCCGAAGAGGCCGGAAAAAATAGAATGAAAAAATGCTGGTATCACCCAAAAAATAGTTTGGAATGAAATCACAAAGCGAGAGCTTACTACTTTAAAAAACACGTGCCAAGCCTGTGGTCGACGAGGCATTGAATATAGTGTGAATCAAAGCACCGAAATGAAGTGGGAGATCAGTATTTAAAAAGGCATGCACTTTAGTGCGGGTGTTTGCCACGTGAAGGACGAATGTTTCAAGACAAGAAGTAAGGGCAACTTCTTTTTGTAACAATGGAGCCCTTGTGCGACTCATCTTATTAAACACTGCTTTCAAGGTCAGAATCGAAGGCCAGATGGATACATCGAGCTTCCCATGCGGAGGCGGGAACAACACATTCTTACAGCAGACTACACGTTGGGAGACAGTTACAATGTACGGAATCCCTGCCAACATACCACAGCAATCTTCATTATTTAAAAGCAAATAGCTACCATTAGCTAGCAAAGTGAAAGTTGGTGTTACAGCCGGGGCCGGAGTACCCTTTAATATGCAGGCCAAATTTGGCGTGTTCGAATTACAAGAGCTGTGCAATTGTATGTTCTTGCAAACTAGTGAGTGATCAGGTGTGGAAGTGCATTATTCACCGTTTAAACTTCTTTACCCTCCCTCCGACGCTTATAGGCAAATGGCAGAGACCACACTTCATGGAGATAGGCACTACCCAATGGGTCTTATCTGCCTATGGCATAGTGTTTCATGCATGAACTGAATTTGAACAGGGGGAAAGGCAGCGTTATTAACCCATGAATGAGCCATACAGTTTAATTACTTTCGGCAACAGAAAAAAGGTAAAGGTTCCAACTTTTCCATATGCAAAAGTGAATCTGCAGCATCCTTCGTAGACATAAATTGCTGTTTTTCAGTCATATTAAACGGCAAAAATAAAGAGGACCTGTTCATGTAGTTCCATGGAACTTTACCAGCTTTGATGGTTTGTAAAGTCCAAGCAAACTGCATAATGGAACATAATTCATTTAGACCATGGTACAAAATAGACACTTCATCTTGAACAATATCAACAACAGATGAAACAGTATCATCTAATGTGTAAATTAGGGAAGAAAGTATATTAATGCGATTATCAACAACTGCAAGCACTTTTTCTAAATTGGCCTGATCAATAGCCCTTAATCTAGAAGTAGCTTCGATTTGAGACAGTTTCCAAACTTCGTTGTAAATAGCATGTATCCATCTTTTTTACCTGCCTCCCACCGGGCCCTTAAAGTCATTCAAATCAACATCGTCCGTCAATTTGGACAAATTAGTTTAACTGACGCTAAAGTGGAATGTTTGAGCCAGTTCTGACATAATTTGCCTACTGAATAGGTAGTAACAGAATGGTCGCTTTCAAAACGTGGGTCCACCCTAACCTGTGTGTAGCCTGGGGCCAGACCCATTAAACGATGTCAGCATGAATCTGAACTTTTTTTCCATAGTATCCAACCTTGGGAATCTAAGCTGGAAACATTAAATGAGGAATTTAGTATCCTGGACTGTAAATCATCAATGGGCATATCAGTGTGATTGTACCATGTAGGGTTTTTCCCAAATCAGGAATGGAAGGAGCATTTAATTTTTTAGACTTAGCCAATCCAAAGCAAGTGGTTTGAGAAAAAGTCAAATTCAAAAAACATCTGGTTTAGGATGAGACATGCACAATGCAAAGCCTCAGTGCCTTGCACTTGCTAGTTTTTAGAACCCCAACCCCAGATCTATAGTATATTTCCACGGCTCATAGCCCCCCCATACACCGACGACACCTAACTGATCCTCTCCCTCACCTGAGACCCCCGCCACCGCCAGAACTAGCCTACACGAAGGGATGAAAGACGTCGCCGAGTGGATGAAGAACAGCCGCCTGAAACTGAACTCAGACAAGACGGAAGTCCTCATCCTGGACCATCGCCCTCCGCCTGGGATGACTCCTGCCCCCCCCCCCCCCCCGGGCATCACTCCCAAGCCAACAGACCACGCACGCAACCTGGGCTTCATCCTGGACTCCTCCCTCTCGATGACCAGACAAGTCAACGCCGTCTCCTCATCATGCTTCAACACCCTACGCATGCTCCGCAAGATCTTCCGATGGATCCCGACCGAAACCAGGAAGACGGTCACCCAGGCACTCGTCAGGAGCCGACTGGACTACGGAAACGCCCTCTACGCCGGAACCACAGCCAAGCTACAGAAAAGACTCCAACGCATCCAGAACGCCTCCGCCCGACTCATCCTGGACATCCCCCGACGCAGCCACATCTCCAGCCACCTGAGGGACCTGCACTGGCTCCCCGTCAACAAGAGAATCGCGTTCAGACTCCTCACCCACGCACACAAGTCTCTCCACGACCTGGGCCCCAAGTACCTCAACGACCGCCTGACCTTCTACACGCCCGCCCGCCAGCTACGTTCGACAAGCCTCACCCTCGCCGCCGTACCACGCATCCGAAGAGCCACCGCCGGAGGAAGATCCTTCTCCTACCTGGCGGCCAAGACATGGAACTCCCTCCCCACCCACCTTCGGCTGACCCAGGACCATCTCGCCTTCAGGAGACAACTCAAGACCTGGCTGTTCGAGCAATAGCAGTCCCCTTCCCCCAAGCGCCTTGAGACCCTCCGGGTGAGTAGTGCGCTATACAAATGCTATGATTGATTGATTGCCAATTGATCAATAAAGGACTTTGAATACATTAATTTCGTGTGGGTGAGTCTAACTTTGGAAGAGGATTCATCAGTCATCTTAAAATAAAACGCCTCAGGATTAGATTGATTAAAATCAGTAAAATAAGAAAACCTTTTCAAAAGAGTTTTTGAGCTACCCTCAATTGGTGCTGGACAATGTTCCTATTGTGTAAAATTAACCACATTTCTAAACGTGTTAGCTTTATGCAGAAAAGGATTTCCATAGTGTTGGTAGCAGTATAAGTCTGCATATTTAGCCAAATCTAAGTACAAATCTTCAACATCTCAGGTAGCATAATATTTCAAATCAGAAAAAAGAGCCTCTACGGCTTGGACATCCCAAACATCAGAGCGTATGTTCTGTTTTACAACATCCCCCATTTAATCATGAAATACATTGGGGACATTAATAACCTCTATAGGGCCATGTATCTGAAATTTGACAGCATCCCAAACAATCCCATCTAATACAGGCCAAGTTGTGATATTAACAAAAGCCTGGTCCCTCTGCATGATGTGGGATGAGGAGTGGAGTGCCAAAGTTCCATCAATTAATCGAATTGTAGATCTTTCTTTAACATAATGTCCATTTACTAGACGAAAAAACACAATTACAAACCCAATTGACTTGAATTAAAGCCAAATGGAAGTCTAAGGGGGTATCAAAAAAATGTTTTTTAACCCAACAGCGAAAATAGAAACATTTGATGGGGGCTTAGAAGTTGTAGTCGGTGTCAAATGAAAAATTTGACTGATTAACAGTATCTGTGAGTACACCAGGCAAGGACACATCTGTGGGGTACGTATACTCGGTATCTTCAAGGGGATCACCAGCCCGTGGATTAAATAAAGGATTAGTAGCTGTAGACATCTCGACTGCAACGTCAGGCATGTTTGTACTCGCCAGAGCCAAAACAGAATTTCACAGCATTGCTGGACAAGAGATCGCTGGAGTCATACTAAGAAGAATCGGCCACTTGCTGTAATTTGACATTGTCAGTGGAGATGTACCAGTTTTCCTTACGACCAGGAAGTGGATGTAAAATTACTGTTCTTGTACCCTGCACGCCAAGCACAGGAACTGGTGCACGATATGAGGGACCGAACTCCTCCTTGTTCTCCACCTTCTCACGGACCAGGTCACTGACTCTGGGTAGCCAGCTAGGTACCGGAATCTGAAGTGTAGCATCAGTTGCGGAGGGAAAATGTTCCTTCGCTAGATTGTCACAGGTCTTTTGTAGGTTCAGTAATACAGCAGAATTATCATCTACGTCAAAGGGTGCGGCAGACGCTGCCATGTCTAGACCCTCAAGGTCCGGAACAAACATTTTGATGCCAAAGAGCATTTCGTATGGGGTCCCCCCCACCCAGAGACCTTCTAGGGAGATTATTAAGTGCACGTTGAACGCTATAGAGCTAGGCCAGCCAGTTCCTGACAGTACCTAAAACCCTAGCTGTCAAGGATTGCTTTAAGTCTCGGTTCATTCGCTCCACAACGCTATTACCCTCGGGTCTGTATGGAGACGAAAATTTGACCTGGACCCCCAATGAACCCATGGCATCCTTGTACGCCTTAGAGGCGAACGCTGGACCCTGGTCTGAGTGGAGGGTGCCACATTCAAAAATTCCCACAGACTCGCAAATCCCTGATGACAGTTTGGGCATCCCCACTCCTTTGTGGCCATAGCCAAATAAAGTGTGTGCACGAATCCACTGCAACTAAGATGTACTTATATGCACTATCTGAGGAGAAAGGACCACAGTGATCCAAATAAACACACCCAAGTGGTTTATTAGATCTATACAACTGCGTCTCAGGCGGTCCGCAGCTGTTGAAGGTTTGATATGCTGGCAAATGTCACAATGAAGGACATGATCACGCGTGCGTTTGTACGATCCGCACCACCAGTAACGCTGCTGTAAAAGATAGTCGCCGACGCCATGCCCTCGTGAGCAGCTGTTATCAAGGTTTGCCTGCGGTCCGCATTGGCAATCAGTCTGGCACCAAAGTCGTTAATTCTCACATAGGGAACTCTATCAGGACTTAAATGATAAGAGTATTTAGAAGGGAAACCTCTAGGGTCATTACTTCCCTTCTCTGTTGCGGCAATGGCTGCCAAGATGTCATCATCAATCTTACTTTTGGAACGTGCTACTACATATGTTGCTACTGCTGTCTTCGCTGCTGCATCAGCAAGACAGTTGCCAAACGCGTGTACTCCTACGTGCTGGTGACCAAGAGTATGAATTACAAACACGAGTGGCAGACTATCTTTAAACTCCGCCACTCAAACCCATAGCATTTTGTGCTACCTTTCAAATCTCAAGTCATTTTGAGTCCCCAAAAATATATTTTCATAGTACGACTGAACACAGTAGTAAGAGTCACTTATGATAAGAGTAGTCACACACGGATCTGCTTATTCCAGTGCAAGCACCAGAGCACGTAGCTCTGCCAACTGGGCGGTACAGTCCCCTAATGTCTGTGTATGCACGACATCGGACTTGAACTCTCCATTCACCATAGTACCAACCACTATTGCGCAGGCCGCTGAATAAGCATGTTTTGAACATGTCGCCGGTTGCGCCGAACCGTCAGTGTAAATGATACAATAAAAATCCTCCAGCGGGCGCATGGACGGAGGAGCCAGATGAACGAATTCATACTGTAAGTACTCCTGAGTTTGCAAAGAGGAATCAAAAATAAATGTGACAACCGGAGACGTCCAGGATGTGGCCCATCGTATCCTTCATGGATGCAAAGCTTTTGAATTGGGTACACTGGCCTTCGTCACTGCTTCTAGGGTAGGATACGGTGTAAAACCAACAAGCATTTCCCCTGCGACCGCGCTCTTTCAGAATCGCCATCTGTACTGCAGTCAAAACGTTTTAGACCGTGGAAAATCGCATTTCAGCCGAAGTGTACAAGTGTGGTTTGTAAGCAATAGGGACGGTCGCCCTCATTAAAAGTCCGGTACGTGAAACCAACTGAGCCATGCACAATTCTTATTATCCGGTTCTTGTTGTTGTCACGAGTCAGTAAGTATTTAGATTCAAGAAGATCAGACTGCAAAGATTGCAGTATAGCTGAATGTTCTGGCAGCCAGCAAGATTTGGTAAAAGTAGGTTGTATTAAGGCGTAAAGCGTCTTGATATGCTGGGAATAAAAGTACGCCCGAAATTCAAAAAACCCAGTAAAGATTGTCGTTTTTTCAGAGTTGTTGGAGCGTGCAGCTGTGTGCATTTCTCCAGGCAGTGAGGCGCTAAACCTCGACCTTCATTGTTAAGCTCATAGTCCTGAAACAAAACTGTGTACTCTGCAATGCGTTCTTTTGCAAAGTAAAACTTGTAACTGAAGTCCGCAAACATACAAATGATGCGGTTAACTTGACACTCATGTGTCCTGATTTTGTCTGAGAGATAATAAATATCATCCACATACGAGCACACATCCGGGTCGAGTCTATCCAAAAGAGACTATTCGAGCTGCAAAGACGCCTGGACTGTTATAGCCCATGGCTAATCTTGTCAACTGTTTTTGTTTGCCACCACAGGTAAATGCCATCCATTGACTACTAATAGAGGACAGGTTATGGCTAAAAAAGCCATTGGATATGTCAAGTGTGGTCTTAAACCGTGTACGCACGAGACTATCCTCAAGGGCAGAACTGTGTCTTCTGTACCGCACAGGTCCGACAATGAGTTCAAATGCCGGTAATCCAATACCAAACGGCCATGAGGCTTGGTCACAGTAAAAGAGGATTATTAATCGGTGACATGCATGTTTCAATCGCACCTTGATATTCCAATTGGTCAAGGATTTCTACAACGGAAGCTTTCGCTTCCCGTCGCATTGGATATTGGGGTTGAGGCTGTGGCATAACCCGCAATGGTATCATGTATGGAGGGAAATTTGTCCCACTCACATTGAGTATGGTACAAAGCCGGTGCGATCACCTGAGCCCACTCTTCTGCAAAATTCAGCGCCTGCTCTTTTGGCACTGTGTGTGCGAGACTAGGGAGGATTACCTCCTCCCCTCTCAGAGGTCAGAACGAAGGGTGGGGGTCCAGTCTGCCTCTGCCAACAAAATGTCATATGTGGAGGTCCGATTTTCCCAAAAAATCCCTTTTAGTTTACGTTGTCACCTTCAATTAAGAGGACTATTTCAAAAAGTCTGTCGGGGGGGGGGGGAGCCACTCTAGTGTCAACTGTTTCAACAGTGACGTAGTTGTCAGTTGCTGTTGCCGTCAGAAGCGGTTGCAGTGCTTGCCGCACTACTGTAATTTCCGACGCGCTGTCTAGAAGGGTCTGCGCCCATGTCTGGTTCCAAAGCTGTGTTCTCACTATCCGTGGCATATCTCACTGTTAAAGCGGCAACTTTCTTCTTCTGAAATGGAGGTCATTGATGTTAAAAATAGTCCTGCTTGCCTTTACCATCCGTCTGGCGGGGCTGCTCACGACCTTGTGAGGCACCCCGACCTCTGCCGCAATCTCCTCCACCGGATTGTAAGACCGATGTTTCCTGCAAAGAGCGAGGAGAACGTTGTTCAGGCACCTGAAAACAATCCGGTGACTTAATATTAGCGCGATCGGGCAAATCATACATGCGCTCAGTAGACACAGGTATTGGCGATGCAGGACGAGACCCCTGTTGCTTTTGTTGCTTTCCCTGTTTTTTAGATTTCCATGTATTTTTAGGAAAATTGGGACGGTCGTCTTTATCAGACTTAGCCGTCTGAGTCTGCGGGCTGAGCTGTTACTTTAGCAAAAGGCTCAACACCCAAACTATTGCGGCCAATGGTCTTGTAAGCCTCCGCAATAATTGTTGGTAAGTGTCGGGGCTTATCGGGGACTTCGCGCAAAGCGCTAGACACTTGAAAGTTCACTGCATCTCCCTTGACATTCGCAAGGACAAGATCGGAAACCATGTCTAAACACTCCGATAAGTCGTATTCCCAATTCAACAGCCTCCTCCGGACCATGGTGATCTTGGACACTCTTAACCACGGAGGGTGGGACAGCCATGGACTGTGTGCTGCAGCACTTAACATAGACTACCCCAAATATCTTACCCCAGGTATCACAATCAGTTACTTCTGGCACTAAGTCTTTCTGCAAACTAATTGTCAGAATCCTGTGTTTCTCAACAGGATTCGTATTAGGAAACACTGCTTCCAGTTGGTCAAATTTCTTGGCAAGCCTAAAGGGCATATCATCCTTATCTTGGGGGCGCTGGCCCTGGACCACATTAACCATTACGGGACTGAGTTTCATCCCGGCCGGCTCAACTGGAGGCGTCACAGCACCAGGTGCCCCCACCTGGATGTTTTGGTATACGTATTGTACTAAAGCCCTAAGCACCTCTACAGCAGAGATATAAAGGACTCTGTTCCGCAATTGGGACTGTAAGGTAACGTGGGTGTGGAGTAAACCTGGCCAAAACAGGCCAAGTGGCCCCAGGATTGGACAAAGGACCTAACCGAACTGCCGTTACCGAGTGCGGAAGGGTGCCATCAAACCAAACTTGATGCTGCCTAGCTGAAATCGGACTCTCCCCTGTCCTGTATAGTCAATAGGCACGGCAGTGTGAGTGTAGATGTGAAACCTATTGCTATCCACAATATTTTTGGCGACCAAGTGTTTTAAGGACTCCAGGGCTACGGCCAAGTCCTTGGGTCTTACGGGCCAGCACCAGCAAACTTCTACTTTTTTCTCCTTTCGTGGTCAAGGAAGGGGCGCCCCCACACATTCGTCCAGCCACAGGCCGCAGAACCAACCTCAACACGGTCGCTGAAGTGGTAACTGCAGTGGCGGTGCGGGGGGACAGAGGGCCAGTCAGTCCACATCCACTCCTGCAGCACTTTTTTTGCAGAGTTTTATATAGCGCGAACTAGACCCGAACCGAATCGGGTATCGGAGCGCTTTACATAGCACCAGTTACGTTACATGAGGACACACATTCATGTTAGGCACGGGGAGATTAAGTGATTTGCCCAGAGTCACAGGAGGTTTTGGCGTTGTTACCGAGACTCGAACCCAGTTCCCCAGGTCCAAGGTCGAGCGCCCTAGCCGTTAGACCAACTCCTCTCCCACTTTCAGTTTACTGTGCTCCCCTTCGGCCTCACCAGTGCCCCTCGGGTCTTCACAATAGTGATGGCAGTGGTTGCAGCTCATCTGCGCAGGTCAGGGATTCCAGTTTTCCCCTATCTTGATGACTGGTTGTTGGAGGTGGGCTCCCCCCAGACAGTAGTCTCCCACCTCCAGACTACGGCCGACCTCCTGCACTTGCTGGGGTTCTCCATCAACGTGCCGAAGTCACACCTGTACCCCTCTCAGAAGCTCCTCTTCATTGGAGTGGTTCTGGACTCGGCGCAGTTTCGGGTTTATCCTCCTGAGCAGCGGGTTCGGTATATTCAGGCTCTGATTCCGATCATTCAGCCTTTATCCCGAGTTTTGGTCATACTGACACTGCGACTCCTGGGGCTGATGGCCTCCTGCATCCTGCTAGTACATCACCCCAGGTGGCGGATGCAGGCTCTGCAGTGGGACCTTTAGTTCCAGTGGGCACAGCATCCCGGCAACTATCCAACCACGTCCTGATTTCGGAGGGTAGTGCAAGACCGTTGCAGTGGTGGCTCACGGACCACGATTGGGTCAGTGGTAGATCCCTCTCCCTTCCCCAACCTGAGCACACAGTGGTGACGGATGCGTCCCTCCTGGGATGTGGGGGGGCCACATGGGAGAGGCGGAGATCAGAGGTCTCCGGCAGAGTTCCGGCTCCATATCAACCTTCTGGAGCTGCAGGCGATCTGACTTGCACTGAAGGCATTCCTTCCCTCTGTCTGGGGAACTGTAGTGCAGGTGTTCACAGACAACACCACTGCCATGTGGTACTGCAACAAACAGGGCGGGGTGGGGTCGTGGAACCTTGGACCCTTTGTTAGGAGGCTCTGCGCCTCTGGACATGGCTGGAACACCAGGGCGTCACCCTGGTGGTTCAACACCTGGCAGGTTCCCTGAACGCCAGGGCCGACAAACTCAGCCGCCGGTGCATGATGGATCACGAATGGCGTCTGAACTCTGGCGTGGTGCAAGGTCTCTTTCTGCAGTGGGGAGAGCCTTGGTTAGATCTATTCGCCACCGAAGAGAATGCACAATGTCATCAGTTCTGCACGTTGGAATTTCCAAGGTGGCACTCGCTCGGCGATGCATTTGTCGCGAGTGGAGCTGCGGTCTGTTGTACGCGCTTCCTCCTATACCACTTCTGCCCAGAGTGCTGAAGAAGATGCGACGCGACCGGGCCCAAGTTATCCTTGTGGCTCTGCACTAGGCCCGAAGATACTGGTATCCCGAGCTACTAAGTATGTCAGTCGGTCCCCCGATTTGTCTGCCTCTTCAGGCGGACCTTCTGTCGCAGCAGCAGGGGACAGTCCTCCACCCGAACCTGTCCAGTCTCCACCTACACGCGTGGAGATTGAGCAGCGACAGTTGAGGCCATTTGACTTGCCTCCTGAAGTCTGTTGTGATTCTGGCAGACAGGCGTCACTCCACTAAAACAGTATACGCCTGCAGGTGGAACAAATTTGTGGCATGGTGCACAGCAAAGGCTGTGGATCCACTTTCTGACCCTCTTTCAGACGTTCTCCTCTTTCTTCTTACTCTTACCCAGCAGGGCTCTGCCCTGGGCATTATCAAAGGCTATCGCTCGGCCATGTCAGCCTTCTTAAGGCTTCCTGATCAGCCTTCTCTTTTCAAGTCGCACACATGTTGTCTCCTGTTTCTTTTGTGATGCCTTAGTGGGACTTGAATTTGGTACTTATCTGATGTGCGCTCCCTTTTTAGCCACTTCATAATTGTCCTCTTAGTCTTCTGACGCTTAAAATTGCTATCCTGGTTGCCATCACCTCTGCCAGAAGAGAGAGTGAGCTCCAGGCTCTGTCTTCTAAGCCTCCTTTCCTCTCAGTCCATCCGGACGAAGTTGTTCTGAGGACTCGTCCTTCTTTCCTGCCCTGCCTGGTTACGGCCTTTCACAACGGGCAGTCAATCACCTTGCCCACCATCTTTCCGCCTCCACATCCCTCGAAAGAGGAAGAGGCTCCACCGTCTGGACCCAAAATGTGCGCTCTTTTTATCTAGACTGCACTCGCCAGTTCCGGGTGGACGACCAGCTCTTTGTTGGTTACCTTGGCGCTAAGAAGCGACGGGCGGTGCACAAGCGGACCAGCTCTCGTTGGGTCGTTTTGTGTATCAAGGTCTGTTCCGTGGCGAAAAAGGAGCCTTCTGTGGGGCTGTGCGCCCATTCCACTCGGGCCACGGCGGCTACTACTGCCTTGGGTCGGGGAGTCCCCTTGCAGGACATCTGTCAGGCAGCTAAGTGGGCCTTGCTGCACACGTTCGCTAAGCACTACTGCCTGGACAGCCAAGTCCGGAGAGATGGCTTCTTTGGCCGTTCCGTTCTCCAGGACTTCCTGGTGTGCTCTTGGTTCGCAGACCCACCACCGGGGTTGGTATTGCTGGGGTATCTATTCTAAGGGAAGGAATCTAATACTAACCTGTTTCTTTCAGATGCACATGTTACTTACCTTCGG
This sequence comes from Lissotriton helveticus, assembly GCF_964261635.1. Classification (NCBI taxonomy): domain Eukaryota; kingdom Metazoa; phylum Chordata; class Amphibia; order Caudata; family Salamandridae; genus Lissotriton; species Lissotriton helveticus. The sequence continues at coordinate 1,820,127,728 of NC_136065.1, read as the reverse complement.
TAACAATATATCTGTAAGAAACAGTAGTTAGTATTAGATTCCTTACCGCCCCACCCATCCTCCCTGTTCTGCGAACCAATATCTAGGGTTAAGGTATCTCCCTTTGAGGGCCCTAGTTTCATGGCACCAGTGTCTATTTCTTGCATGGCCTTGCGTTCCTGGCGCGGAAAGCTATGCACAGAAGTGACATCCACGCGCGAGGGAGGCATCTGAGTACTCCGACGTCATCCCGGCGATCACAACTCCGACGGACGTGGAGCCGCCGTCTACGCCTACCAGCGCAGGGGTACTGCTGACGAAAACTTTCTGGATCCAGTCTGACGCCTGGGGATATTCTAAGGTAAGGACTCTAACACAATCTACTGTTTCTTACAGATATATCGTTACCGAAGGTAAGTAACTTGTGCTTGAACAACGTGCTCTAAGATGCAGTATTTTTGCTAACATAAGCAGGCATATGATTATAAATAATACGATCAGCATTGTTACAATTCCATAAAACACAAAGGGAGAAAGCATATTATAATGCTAGTGGAAACAGGACCTATAGTGCCATGTGTACCACCCTCCCCAGCTAGGAGCTAGGTTTTATAGTAATAGGTCTCTGAGGCTTGAATGGGGAACCCCATACCTCCAAGATCAGTAGAAGTGGATCACATCAGGATCTGCAAAAGCTCTCTTTGGAAATTGATTTTCTCCAAGTGCCCTAATCATGCATGCAGTGCCATATTAAAGACACTAGAATTTCAGTTAGCTGCACCTGTGTGCATGTTGTGTCTAGAGCGCGGGCCGATCCGCCCAAACAGTTTACATTGTTATGATAACCTTCCAGGCTTCTGCACTCACTATGCAGAGTAAGGTCGTGATGTAAGTCTAGGGATGTTGAAAAGGAGCCTTTCTCATGTGAAGAATCCAAGCGGCCTAACTTATAATAACAGATACATGCAGTATCGTGTGCAAAAGCTGCAAAATGGCGTTTAAACATCTACCAAGCTTAATCTAACATAGCAATGTGTGCACGCAAGACCCTGCCTTCAGTACATAGCAAAGTGAATGCAGGTTTAGAATGTAAAGTTTGCAGTTACACGCAAAAGAATAACGTGTTATGCTAATCTCATGTGTGGCGTAGTTCTCAGCAGTTACGCATCCTGGGGAGGATGCTATACAGGCCGTTCACAATATCTTTTGGCAGCCTCACTCCGCCGGCGCACCTTCGGGCCCCGCGGAGCCGGTCTGGGTCCTGGGTCTTCGATATCAGCGGTTCCAGCCCCGTATCTGAAGAGCCCCTGTGGATCAGGCCTGGATCGGCGCTGGTCAACCTACCTACTGTCCCCAGCGCCAGTGTTCCCGATGTAGACTGTTCCCCGGCAAACACTGTCCCCATCCTCACCCCAGAGATGGACCTGGAGCCGGGCAGACGTCGGTCAACCTCTAATCCAAAGCTTGAGGGTACTTTTTATTCCCCTGTTTACCCCTGGTGTTCTCTATCGCCCAGAAGGTGTTGATGAGGATTTGGAGGGATCGCTGGACCCTTTAGCAGACCAGCTGGAGGAACCGGACTGGAGAGCCGACCTGTGTGACACCAGGACACATCTCCAGACCTTGGCATGCTTCTCCCCCTACCGTGACTTCGCACCACCACAGCATAAGAAGCTCCCACCTCCGAAGTGCAGCCGAGGCCTTGGGCTTGGAGCTCCTTTCAGTGGCAGTCAGAACTGACCTCTTGACAGAGGTACTTCAGCTTGCGGCAACCTACTCTGAACCCCTTCCGTGCTTCAACAAAGCCCTCACTGACTTCTTTCTGGGTACCTGGTCCAAGTTCAGCTTGGGGCTCCTTTTAAAAGGATGATTTTCCACGGCCAGGCTCCGGGCGATCCAATTTGCCTCATTCAACACTGTTCCCCCAAGAGCTTGGTGGTACAAGCCTCTTCCTCCAAGGGTGCACTCTCTTTTGCTCTCCCAGACCGGGAATCCAAGAAGCTGGATCATCTTGGAAAGCTCATGTTCTCCTCTTCCATCTTGGCACTGTGGTCCGTGAACACTACGTGCCTCTTGGGCTGATACTCCAATACTATATGGGATATGGGTGCTCAAGTGCTGACTTAGTGCCCGTAGGAGGCCCTGGCCATTCTCTCCCAAGCCGTGGCAGATGGGAGGAACTCAGCTAAATTCACAATTTGATGTGGACTGGATACCACCGACTCACTAGGCAGAATGATTGCCAGTAGTCCTTGGGCACTGCGCATGGTTGGCGACGTCTGGCTTTTCGGGGGATGTCCAGTCAACTTTGCTGGACATGCCCTTCGATGGTATAGTCTTTTCGGCGACAAAGCAGACTGCGCTAGATCGCTTTAAGGATTCTCGGGCTACAGCCAGATCCATACGTCTCGTGGCATCATCCTGACCACCCAGTCTGCTTTTTGCCCCTTTCATGGCTACGAAAGGGGCGCCCAGCCACGTTCGACCCATTCCAGCCACAGATTTACGCAAGCTGCCCAGCATCTGCATGTCTGCGGATGTGGGTCCCAGCGACCTTGTGGGTCTTGGATCCAGCGGGCGGGCCAGTCCACTCATTGTCCCCCTACAGGAGCCTCCAAGCCTCCCTAGTCCGACCGTTCAGGGCCACCAACAGCAGGATTTGCCATCACCTCCCCCACTGGCAAACCATCATGTTGTACAGGTGGGTATTGCAAATAGTCTAAAGAGGCCACTCACTCCCCTTTGAGACTACCCCTCCCTCCATGGCACCTTCTTATGATCTCATGACCGGGGATCACTTGGCGCTTCTCCGCCAGGAAGTCTTGGATCTCTTGGCCAAGAGGGTCCCTGTGCCAGAAGTCTGTTGTGGTTGCTATTCCTGCTACTTTCTTGTGCCCAAGAAGGACAAAGTCATGTGTCCTATTCTAGACCTCTGGCCCCTCAATTTCTTCCTTTGGAAGGAGAAGTTCAAAGTCCTCACCCAAGTTCTGTCTTAACTCGACCCAGAAGATTGCCTGGTGGTGTTGGACTTGCAGGACGCTCATTTTCATATCTGCATCCTTCCATCCCACAGACGTTACCTCCGGTTCACTGTAGGCCATGAGCACTTTCAGCTTAGCGTGCTCACCTTTGGCCTTTCCAGCAGTGCTCCTCGGGTGTTAACGAAAGTGATGCCGGTGGTCAGAGCTCATCTGCTCTAATCTGGGCTTCCAGTCTTTCCCTATCTCGACGACTGGCTGTTGAAGGCGGGCTCACCCTAGACTGTCCTTTTCCACCTCCAGACTATGGCGGAGGTGGGAGACGCAATTGCTGGGGTTCACTATCAACGTGCCAAAGTCGCACCTGACTCTCTGACGCTTCCTTTCATCGGGGCGGTTCTGGACACAGTGCATTTTCGGGCCTATCCTCCCAAGCAGCGAGTCTGTTATGTTTGGGCTAAGAACCTGTTTCAGCCTCTATTCTGGATTTCTGTGAGAATGACCCTGAGACTGCTGGGCCTCCTGCATCCAGCTGGTGGATCATGCCAGATGGCATATGCGGTAGGACCTGAAGTTCCAGGGGGCGCAGCAGTAGGGGGAATCTTTCCGACTAAGTCCAGATCTCCGAGGGAATTGCAGAACCGCTGCAGTGATGGTTGATGTACCAATCTTGGGTCAGAGGCATATCCGTCTCCCTTCCCCAACCAGACCTCACTATTGGGACAGATGCGTCACTCCTGGGATGGGGCAGCCATCTGGGAGAGGGGGAGATCAGAGACGCCTGGTCTCCGTCAGAGTACGGGTTCCATATCAACCTGCTGGAGCTTCAGGAGATCCGTCTGGCACTGAAATCATTCTTTTTCTCTCTCAAAGGGTAGGTAGTGCAGGTGTTCAGACAACACCACTTCCATGTGGTACTGCAACAAACAGGGTGGGGACCTTATGTTAGGAGATCCTTCATCTCTGGACATGGCTGGAACATCAGGGCATGACCCTGGTGGTTCAACACCTGGTATGTTCTCTGAACACCGTGGCGGACAAGCTCAGCCGATGGTGCCTGGTAGATCACGAATGGCGTCTTCACTCTGAGGTGGTGCAAGGTCTCTTTCAGTGATGTGGCAGCCTTGGTTAGATCTGTTTGACACTGAAGAGAACGCGCAATGTCAGCAATTTTGCTCGTTGGAGTTTCCAAGGCGGCACTTGCTTGGCGATGCTTTTCATCACAAGTGGAACTGCTGCCCTCCTGTACCCCTTTCAGCCTGTACCACTTCTTCCCAGAGTGCTGAAGAGCACGCTTGACTGGGCACAAGTTATTGTTGTGACTCTGGACTGGGCACGAAGAGTCTGATACCCTGAGCTCCTGAATGTACGGCCATTGATTCTCCTGTCAGACAGCCCCTTCGGGAGGATCTTCTGTCGCAGCAGCAGAGGAGGGTTCTTCCCCCGAACGTGTCCAGCTTCCACCTCCTTGTGTGGAGATTGAGCAGCGACAGTTGACCGCTTTTGACCTTCCGTCCGAAGTCTGTAATGTCATCTTGGCAGCCAGACGTCCCGCCACTAAAATGGTATACGCCTGTAGATGGAACAAGTTTGTGGCATGGTACACAGCAAAGACTGTGGATCCCCTTTCTGCCCCTCTTTCAGAGGTCCTCTTGTATATACTTTCTTTGGCCCAGCAAGGCTCTGATCTGGGCACTCTTAACGGCTATATTGCGGCTATCTCTGCCTTCCTTCTGCTGCTTGGTCAGCCATCCTTGTTCAAGTCCCTTATTGTCGATAGTCTTTTTAAGGGCATTACTAATCTTTCCTCCATCTCCTTTCATATTGCCCCAGTGAGACTTGAATCTTGTTCTTACTTATCTCATGTGTACTCCCTGTGATATCCTTCATTCATGTTCTCTGAGGCTCCTCACTTTGAAAACTGCCTTCCTTGTTGCCTTTACTTTTGCTTGTAGGGTGAGCTTCAAGCTTTTTCTACCATGCCCCCTTTCTTCTATGTGCATCCGGACAAAGTGGTGCTTAGAACAAGGCTCTTGTTCCTTCCAAAATTGCTTACACCTTTTCACATTGGTCAAACTATTACTTTGCCCACCTTTTTCTCACCTCTGCACCCTTCCAAGGAGGAAGAGAGACTCCACCGTCTGGACCGCAAACGTGCGCTGTCCTTCTACCTTGACCACACCAAAGATTTCCGTGTGGATGATCAACTCTTCTTTGGCTACGTAGGTGCCAAGAAGCTTTGGGCTGTTCAAAAGCGTACCATCTCTAGATGGGTTGTCCTTTGCATCAAAATCTGTTACGTTTTGGCGAAAAAGGAACCTCCAGTGGGGCTGCGGGCTCACTCCACTAGAGCTATGGCAGCCACCACTGCACTGGCACGTGGAGTTACACTCCTTGACATGTGTCAGGCAGCTACGTGGACATCCTTGCACACGTTAACCAAACATTACTGCCTTGACAGTCAAGTCCGGATGGACAGCTATTTTGCCCGTTCGGTCCTCCAGGACTTCCTGGTGTGAACTTGGTTCACAGACCCTCCTCCGGGGTTGGGATTGTTGAGGTATATAGTCTAAGGTAAGGAATCTATAACTTGGGTGTCTCTTTCAGATGAACAAGTTACTTACCTTCGGTAACGATGTATCTGTAAGAGACATAGGTTGCTTATAGATTCTATCCCACCCCACCCATCCTCCCCGCTCTGTGAACTGACTTCTAGGGATAGGGACTTACAGGGCTCTAGTTGTGGTGTGCCAGTGTCTCGCATGGCTCTGTGCTTCTGGCATGTGAAGGCGTATCAGAACTGACGTCAGCCGCAGGGGCGGTGTCTGAGTAGGCACTGCAATATCATCCCAGTGACCACGACACGGACGCAGAGACGACCAACGCCACTTCCCAACGCGCAGGGGTACTATTGAGAATTTTTTTTTTCTTCAAGTGTATAATAAGCCTCCCTTAAGAAATCATTTCCTTCCCTATATATGCTTGTAAACTGGGTGGGTGTGGTTTGATTGTAGTCTGCACTATTCTTTACTTGGTTGGTTCTCTTCCAGGCCATATGCTGTTCGGATCATGTTCATTGCTGTCCGCATGGATACACCTGTGATGTGGCACAAGGATCCTGCATTCAAGGAAATGATTCAGTACCCTTCTTAACGACTATCCCGAGTATCTCAAAGGAGGGGCCACACAAGAGCGTGGTACCTTGTGATGACACATTCGGCTGTCCAGATGGCAATACCTGTTGCAGAACAGCGTCTGGGGAGTGGGGATGCTGCCCTACTGAAAAGGTGAGCGTCCTGTGTGATTAAGTCCAACTGTAGAATTTGCAAATCAGAATTTTTGCTGTACCATTTCTATTTAAGGCTTGCTGTGGTAAAAGCGCACTTTTCCTCTGCCTGTTTCTGCAAAGGCACACTTTCTGATTCTGCCTCGAATAAATGGAGAATTCTTTCAATTGTATCTGTGCTCATGGAGCAGAAATGCTTACAGGATGTACCCACCAGAAGGGGGAAAAATACTGTGTAATGGTATATGAATACTGAAGATCATATCGCCCTGCTTCAGACATGGCCTACTTGAACTTGCTAATGGGGTGCCACTTCTTGTGAAATGTGTGAAAATAATATGCATATCTACTTGCAAATGCCTAGGGAGAGCGATCTTGGCTAGCTTTTTGGTCTTTTAAATGTACTTCAGTCTTTTTGATGAAGGGCTAGTTCCTTTTGGGAAAGTAGTGGTTCATGCTGTGCAGTATTATACTGACAGATCTTACATGTTTTAATACCCCCTGCCCTCTACGCTCTCTATATATTCGTGAGATATGGATCTTTATTATGGAGAAAGATGGAGGAATAGATTGAGAAAGGTGTAATATAGCATTGAATAATTTAAGTGAATGGGGAAATGAGACGAAATCAAACTTACCTGACAGACGCCGCCACCGCCAGGAGTCATTGCAAGGCAGCCAGGCACCTAGAAGCACGCCGCCACCGCCAAGAGTCACTTTGCAGCAGACTACACGCGCCGCCGCTCCGGGACCACAATTCCCGGCAGCCTACGCGGCGGCGCGCCTTGTGACACCGTGAGGGCGCCAGGAGGCGCACATAAGCGCCACAGGAACCGGCGGAGCGGGGGAGCCGAAATCAAACTTACCTGCCAGACGCCGCCACCGCCAGGAGTCATTGCAAGGCAGCCAGGCACCTAGAAGCACGCCGCCACCGCCACCGCCAAGAGTCACTTTGCAGCAGACTACACGCGCCGCCGCTCCGGGACCACAATTCCCGGCAGCCTACGCGGCGGCGCGCCTTGTGACACCGTGAGGGCGCCAGGAGGCGCACATAAGCGCCACAGGAACCCGCTTCGCGGGACGCCCGGGGCAAAGCCCGGGCAAAGGGCGGGCCCTCTACGGCCCTCATCGGCAGGAGGAGGCAGGGGCAGGGCTAGAAACGCTGCAGGAAATATTACCTCAAGTAAGACTTATGGTTTTAAGATTCTCCTACTTGATATTATAATCGTAGAAAAGTGTGTTTGTGTGTATATTGTAAACATGTCTACAAAATCTAAGGAAGCCCCGCAAAACACTCTTGACAATTACCTTGTCCAAACTGTTAAAAAAATTAATACGCAGAGGAGAAATTCTTTGGGGTTGAGCCAATCCCCAGACCTACGATGTCTGTCCCCCTCTGCATCTATTCTGATTGACACCATTCTGCAGGAAGCTCATCATGAGGGCATAACTAGTGGCCCTATTTCTCAAGGAACAAGTGGCACACCTGCTAACGTAGTCCCGGCCTCTGAGGTTCCCAATGTAGAGGCTGAGAGTGACATTGACATTGACTCCGATCAGGAGAAACAGACTCGTGTCTCATCTGACGAGCAGACACCCAAAGGGCGTGCCACCAGGCCAAGACGATTATGTACCAAAAACCCACCTAAGCAGGGTGGACCACGACCGGGGATAAGAAGGAAGAGGGCTATTACCCCAAAGCAAGTGAACACTGTGGAGGACAAACTAAATCTTACATCTGAGGACGCTTTTTTTGGAAGAATCGCTGATTTTCTTGAGTTAAAAATCAACGCTATTATTAAACCCCTAATATCAAAAATTGACAAACTGCAAGCGGAGATTAAGAAACTGGGTGGACTCCATACTACGGTTGCAGGTGGGGTAGAAAATATAACTATGTTAGTCACAAACTTGAGTAATAACACAGGGGGAAATGTTGTCAGAGAGGCTGTAAGTGATGGCGCAGGGATCCAGTTGCCAGAAGAGAACTCACTGCCTCATCCACCAACATCGACTGTTAACAGCGAGGGTTCTCTATTAGTCAACATTCCAACAGATAGAACCCCTTCTGTCAGCATCCCCCCAGTAAATGCTCACTCAACGGACCCCCTACAATTTATAGTTGAAGCCACACCAGTGGTTTTAGTTTTAGCGAACGTCCCTCCTCTTGAAGGGGGAACAGCGGAAAGCTCCACTTCTCTTACAAGCAAGGCCTTACACTGGTTAACCAGTAACATGCGGCTAGCTCCAGGGGGAAAGTACCATCTGGCAAGCGTAATCAAGTCAGCAACTAGGGTCCCCTGGTTGGGAAACCGGCCGAAAAGGTTTAAAGGGGACTGTGTGGCAGTGAGCTTTTCAAATCAAGACGCCCTTCCCAACATTCTTGCTAACTTATTCCCTCCCCAACGCAGACAGGGTACTGTTGTTCCCTTAACCTTAAAGTTTTTTTATGGTGAACAGCAGAATGTTACCCACCCAAGGACTCCTGCACCAGGGTGGGACAGAAATTGGGATTCAAACCTCAGATGGGGGCAGGACACAAGGTATAACGTAGCAACCCATCATTCCCATTTAGCACAGCACAATCCTTTTGTAGAACCCCTTCAACTGTTTAATCGCTATGCCCCATTATCCTTCATGGACCAAAACGATTGACTCTCTCCCAGACAAGACAGTAATGGTGAGGGTCTTCCGTTTGCTTCCAGATCACTAGATCGGAACTCTACAGGCATTAGGGTCTGCAGAATCATGAGCTGGAATGTCGCTGGCCTCAGAGCCAAATACAATGATAAGAACTGGCTGGAGATAATTAGATCCAACGACATTCTTGCTTTTCAAGAAACCTGGGAAACGTCAGACAGACTTGCTCTGGACGGCTTTTCCCATTTCACTGTACCGGCAGTTCCTAGTAAAACCGTAAGGGCGAAGGGGGGCTTGGCTATATACATCTCCCTAGATATTCAAGGGAAGCCAAGACCGATTAAAACTAATTCAATAAATATCTTAGCGGTTGAACTAACTACACCAAATTCACAGCCCAGATTATTTGTTAATTTTTATAATTCTCCTGCCAGTCAAATCCCGAACGAGCATTTGGTAACTTTAGAGGAATTCCTGTCTACCCACAGTGAGAATAGTGTCCATGGGTTTGAGGTGATCCTTATGGGTGATTATAACATCCATCCATGCCATGTGGATTGCCATGTGGAACACGAGGATTTTTCCCCCTATTCCTCTACACCGCATTTTGAACACTCATCACGTGGAGAGGCTTTGGAATCGCTCCTAGCAACTTTTAATCTTTATGAATCACATAGCTGCCACATAGGCTCGAGGTTACCAACATACGTGGGTAACAACACAGGCACAATTGTAGATTATATTTTTTTATCTTCTAGTATTCTGCCTGAAGTGTTCAATTATAAGGTAGAAACTTCAGTTTTTAGCGATCATAATCCCGTAATTTTAGAGATTGTTTCACAGGGAGTTTTGGGAAAGAGGGTGATTGAAGCTTTATGTGTGACAGATCTAGTCCTGAGAGATCAGAATCGCAGACTGAAATGGGATCAAGTAACCCCAATCACCTTTTTACAGGATACCCTGGCTAAAGTTGAGGGGGAGGTTGCAATTTGCTTGGATAATAATAACTCTGCTACTACCATGATAGAGGCTTTCAATGTTATCTGCCGTCAGGTCAATTTAGACCTGACCGTAAAGAAAAAGCCTAATATGCTCAGGGGCCCCAAATGGTTTGACTCCAATTGTTACAAGGCTCACTCAATTCTCCTGAAAGCTCTAAAAAATAAACCAAGAGATAAAGAGCAGATAGCATAACTGTATTGTTTCCTCAGTGATGCTATCAGGACGAGGAAATCTGAGATTAAAAAGGAGACCTGGAATGACTTACTGTCGCCTGATATACAGAGAGATAGCGCTAGATTTTGGGCAATAATAAACCATCCATACTTCATGGGACTAGAGAATCAGAGAGCAGACTGCATCATACCTGACTAACAGTGGGTCACACATTTCAGTAACATTTATAGCTGTCCTGATATCACTTCAGGCTGTGAAATGCAATTCACACAAGCAGTAACTACCATCTCTCCTTTTAGCTTAGAGGAGGTAAATAAAGCAATTAATGACACACACTATAAAAAGGCACCGGGGCCCGACGGGGTTCCCGCAGATTTCTTTAAGAGTGCCCCTGAACTAAGTGCCAAAATTCTCACAAATATTTTTAACGCTACAAGGGATCTTATCTTTCCAATTAGTTGGGCAAAGTCCACGATAATACCGATCTTTAAAAAAGGACAGAGAACAGACCCGGCCTGTTATAGGCCAATCTCTCTCATTGATTCCAGTGTCAAAATCCTTGGAAGAGTCCTTTTAGGAAGACTGACTCAGCTTTTAGAAGGAAAGGGTGTCCTATCAAATGCACAATATGGTTTTAGAGCCAAAAGAGGAACTTTAGATCAGTGCCTAAACCTAGAACTGATCATAAATAAATACGCAATTGCCAAGGGGGGCTCTCTGTACATGGCCTTTATGGACCTCTCCTCAGCTTTTGACCTCGTCAACAGGGTTAAGCTGTGGGGGGTCCTTCTGACCATGGGCATGGACGCTCCTTTGGTCGGGTACCTGGCCGAGTTACATAGGGATCTTATGACCTCGGTCAGAGTGACCAGGGAAGGGAGATGCACTTGCCACTTCAAGTCAGAGAGGGGGGTTAGGCAAGGGTGTATCCTTGCCCCGCTCCTCTTTACTCTTTATATAAACGATCTTGAGGTAGTCCTGGCAGCTTCCCACTCCGACATTCCGCGTGCAGGTGAGACCAAGATACCTGTCCTCCTGTACGCGGACGACGCAGTCCTCTTGGCACGCTCCGGAGTGGCACTAAATAAACTCCTTTCATCCTTTGGGGATTTCATGTCCTCGTTGGACATGAAAACCAACACAGATAAATCTCATGTAATGATTGCAGGAGCTGCAGGCAGGAAAAGAAAGTCAAAAACATTTTTTTGTGCTGGGAAAGAGGTCATGAGAGTTCCATCTTTTCCATACTTAGGGGTGACCTTTGATGAAAAGGGCACGTGGGGCCCCCAGCATTCCGTCAAAAGCAACGCTGTGGCAAGAGCGGCCGCTGGGTTGCTTGGCTTTGCAAAAAAACTTGGAGCCCGCCCCATGGAAAGCATTATAAAGGTCTATAAAGCTAAATGTTTGTCGGTTGCCCAATACGGTTCTGTTATATGGGGGTACACTAATCATGATAAAATCCAGAAAGTAGAAAATACATTTCTGAGAACCCTGCTTTCTGTCCCTCAATCGACTTCCACCTATATAATACATACAGAGCTTGGATTGGGCTATATAACCGACATTTTAAAACTAGCCCCAGTTATTGGATGGTTGAAAATTTGGCTCAATCAGGAGCTAACATTAAATCATATCATCTTAAAAGATTGTTTAGCCCTGGATAGAGCCCATAACATTCCGTGGGTAAAATACGTTCATATGCAGCTAATTTTAGCCGGCCGACCTGAACTTTTCTCATCTCCACAATTGATAAAGCAGGAAGATTTAAAAACAGTAAAAAATACCCTGACAAATTTTTATGTTTTGGAGAGGGAAGCCACAGAGCTAAATAAACCCATGGTTAGGAAACACTGTATGTTGACATCTGTCCCAGGAATGGAACCATACCTTTTCCTGGTAACTAAACCATACCATCGTTTCCTTCTAACGAGATTTCGTTTTGATCTGATCCACTTCATTCTGGACAACTTTAAAATATGGAATAGACCCGATAATGCTGAACCATGTGATTGTGATCACTTTTCCACCCAGGATACGATTCATTTTATCATGTTCTGCGGCCATTACACTGAGATCAGAAAAAAATACCTGCTTCCTATTTTGTGCAATTCGGGTTTTACTCAGGTAAAACCAGCCTTGATGTTCCTGCAACTCCTTCCTAATGTAAAAGTAGCTTTTCGTGTTGCTAGTTTTTTAGTTGCAGGAGCACGCATAAACAAGCACCGTACAAGAACTAAGCATCTTATTCCTGAATATTGGTTACCTTTTTATACCTTACTGATTTTAATATTCTTAACATTTTTGCATAACTTATTTTGTACATTGTGATTTTAGAGTTTTAAACATTGACTGTACTAATTTGTGTTCTGATGAAATGTTATGTATTAATGCTAGTTCTTTTATGATTTTTAATAATCGAATAAAGATAATTGACTTACTGACTGAGTGAAAACTACTACAAAGCACCGACCTCTCTTACCTTGATGCCACTTTCTCATCCTCTCACCATTTTGCCACCATGATCAAAGCTTAAGGCTAGTACATATACTCAGATATGGGTAAAACTGACCTGTGAGCTTCCTCCTTGCTTTCACATCCTGTTCTTTGGATTTTACTCTATTGCGAGTGGCAAGGATGCTCCTTGCATTCTACCCAACACCTCTTTAACACCCCAGTAAGAGGGCTGTGGAATATATTTAAATATTCAACACTGTTCTAACAAACTATCACATCAAATGGCATTGATGTACTTGGCACAAATCAGGAAACAAGTTGGAGACCACCATAAACCATAACTATTAACCTTATAAACAAAAGTAATGTTTTAGCTAGGGTATTGTCAAAGGAGGTTGGGCCTACCCAGATTTCTACTGAATCACTTGCAGTTCAACCCAAACACTCCAGTTCGCCTTACTGTGGGAGTGCAAAAATTTGGAAATGCTTAATCATTTCTTCACACCCTTTATTGCCTATGTGATTAGGCTAGGATATCTTTAAAATTCTATTTCATGTTCCCCCATTCCTTCATGGACATGCCCAGTAATGTCTCAACAAGTATCCGAAGACAAAGTGTAATCTTTCTGGAGAATTTTTGAAAGGACATGTTTTCTGCGGTCTCTTGACTGGCTGTCAAGATGCTACCTTCCTTTTGTCTCCTAAGGATTTACAGAATGTTTATATATTTAGTTTTGCAATCTCTCCTACCTCTTAGTTTTTGTATAGCTCTCATTTGTTTTGAAATCACTCAGTAGCTCACATCTGCTCATCTCCTGTGACGGAAGGTGTCCTGATACCTGTACGTCTCTAGTGCCATGTACTATGCAAATCAGTGAAAAGCTAGTATTCTGAAACCAGAATGCACATGGGTGAAGGTTCCATGCCGATATGCACTTACTTCTCAGGCAGGCAAGGGATGTTCACGATTGTAAGGCCATTAATGTTGTACAACTGATTTTAACGTGAGGGAAGGTCAGCCACTCTTACGGTTTTCTGATATGACCATGAATTGAAACCGATGTGAAGTGAAAGAGGCTGCTCAAATGGATGGCTCTCTGCTGTCATATAGCTACTATATATCTTTATAATGCGTTAAGTTAGCATAGGCACATTACATGTTTGAACGCCATTTTTCCTTTTGCTGCTTCTGCACACGACACTTAATTGTTGATTTAGCTTTCAACCTAGTAGTTCGTTGTGGTTTACATGAGAATAATATGTTATTACTCTGATATCAGCTTTGCTTAATAAACTATGTCTGTACAGAGAGTGCTGAAGCTTCAGGAACAACAAGATACTGAATTGTTATGAGGTCTGATCTTCGCGCCTTCATAGACATAACATAAGTGCAGCTTCTGCCAACTTTGGGCTTTAGGCGGGTTTTATATTGCTTTGCTTGAAGCACACAAACACACTTGATGCTGTTCGCATGCAGAGAGAGCTGGTGTATGCTGATGTGATCTCTTCATTCTAGGATCCTGAGGTATGGGCCCGCCCTAATTAAAACTAGGGCTCCCGGTTTTATGGTATTTATTTTTTTGCCATTTCCGTCTGTATTTATCCATATTTATTTTTTGGGCATTTTTTCTGTTTTTATCCACATTTATTTTTGCCGCAAGCAAAAGACGCTGCTACAGCTAGTATTTTTCCGCATTTATTTAAATTGACAATGCACACCAGCGCCCGGTTGTTATTGGTCAACACAATACATTCATCTGAAAACTTTCCGATTGTAGTACAAGCACATGTGCATTTCAAGACACTTTGCGGACATTGAGGCTCTTTCTGGTTTGTTAATGAAATGAAGACCACCCCATAATAAGTTAATCAGAAACACGTCTAACTACTCGGTCAAACAATGAGTGTGGGATACCTCAGCACGGTGTATTTTCTGCGTTTGGGCAGCACACTTGAAAGCGTGTATGGCATTCCGGTGCATACATATTATTTTTCAATTCAAACAGTCAGCATGAAGGATTTCATATTCAGGACTGGTTCTGTAACAAAGGCACATTCTTCTGTCGCCTCACTTTAAACCGAACCGCATCAAACGCACACCCACAGCAACACAGCTTGAACTACAAATGGAGTCCCTTTCACCCACTCATCTGTGCAGAGCGCAGTAGCTTTTACTCCTCTAACGTAAAAGTTTGATTGCGCTACATTTATTGTTCACGCCTCGATTCTGGGAGGACAGCTGTGTGCCGCTGCATTGCTAATTTGCATGTGTGTGTTGCAACAGGGACCCTCAATGCTGCTGGTGAGCATGACTCCGCAAAATGTGGGCAGTGGTGAGCTTACCCGCTGGCAAAGGCAAAACACGCATCTGTCTGGCAAACATGCACAAGATCAAACATTCTGGAGACCAATGCTTGCGCTGTCCATCGTTATTCCCAGCTGCTCATGAGTTTTCAGAAATATTTTTAGTCTGGCATACCTAAAAACACAGACTTAAATTAAGAAAAAGAACTGTGGTCTCACCTAACGTATCCCTCACTTATTTGTAGACTGTAATCCCAATACAAGCGCATCCTCCCAATGTGTCCACAATGATGAAATATAAGACAAAATGATGTCTGTAAACGTGTGCTGCGATAAGTGTGAAGTCAGTGTTTGTTCCCAATTTCAAATCCAAAACCCATATCTTATAAGAATATTGGGCAAACAATGTCATTGATGTAGCGTGTGCCGTGCATTACCCAAACACAAGCAAAACTTGAGGGAAGTGCTCCTTTACATAGATGCACAGCCGTGAACCCGAAAATGCATACATTTAATTTGTGTGAAGCATGGCGTCTATGAAGTGTGCACTAATAAAGCATGCACAAACCACACTAAGCAATATCTTGAGGGAAATGCTTAATTACCTTGAAGCGCTGCAGCCGTAGATGGTGAGCTACTGTAAGTGGAAAGTGCTCTCATTAATGTGCGGCAGTGAACCCCAAAAAGCATACACAGGTGAAAATCAAATCACCCAAAGCACGACGTCCCTGACCCATATGCTGCGCTAAGAGGAAAGTGCTCAGTCTGAGGAAACACTTGAGGAAAGTGTTCGATGTCATTAATGTGAGGCTGGGATTCACAAAAAGCATACACCTAAATTAAAAGTAAATTGCACAAAGCACAGCAACCCTGAACCGAGTCCCGCGTTAATAAAGTATAAATAAACGGCATGGGCAAATCCTTGAGTGCAGTCAATGAACCCTAAAAAGCATACATAAACAAGAAATGAAAGCAAGTATAGCTGACGTGAAAGTGCGCATTTACACAGCTACTCAAAATGCTGATTTGCAGCTGTGGAACCATGTTCGAGGCTTAATGGCCAGAGCTGCCGAGCTGCACTGTGATTGTGTACAAAGGACGTAATCAGCATCTCAAAATGCATTTTCATCTGGGTCTGTGCTTAGTGCATTTTGATCTGTGGTCTGTGCTTAGACATAAATAATCTCCTGTTAGGGCTGCCTACATGAAAGTAGTATGTGGCGTAAGGGCCAGAGCTGGCGATTTGCAGTTGTGGAACCATGTTCGAGGCTTATTGGCCAGAGCTGCCGAGCTGCACTGTGAGTCAGGACAAATCACGTAATCAGCGTCTCAAAATGCATTTTGACCTGTGGTCTGTCCAAATCCGAGCAGTGGAGCCAGGAGATGCCGAACAGGAAGGCGTCTAAAATAAAGGGCTAAAGTTCTCAGGGCGGGGCTGAAGGCACGCCCATAGAGTGACGCTTTGCTAGGACCAGGATTGGCTCAGGGTCACCAGCGTCACTAGAAGACCCTGAGCCAATAGGTCCACACCACAGCATGTCACTGGAAGGAATTTCCAGTATCAGAACAGCGGTGTGGCACGGAAACAAAGAAACACTGCAGTGCGCCAAGCGCGCCAAATTTACTCGTATTTTTCCGTCTATATATATAAATACAGACAAAGGAAAACTTGTTTCCCGTCTGTATTTATATGTATAAATCCGTAAAAACGGCAAACCGGGAGCCCTAATTAAAACCCAAAGAGACCTTCTTATAATATGTGTTAGGGAGGGTGAGAAATAAGTGGTTAACTCTTATTCATTACAGCATGTTAACATGCTGTCACCATTTGCTTTCTATGGACTAGTAACTATGCTGATAACTTTGCTTCTGATAATATGTTTCCTTGTATTATCTAAGATACTGCGCCTGAGAAGACGGCATTAGTAAATAAATATTTCAAATGTTCACGTGTCCTCATTTACTCCACGTTCTGGTTTGAAATGATTGTAAAACGAAAGAGTTCTCATGTGTTCCACGTAACCTGAGGTATTGTAAGCTCATGTTCTGGTTTGTCTAAACATTGGGAGTTTGTTATGACCAATGAGACACTGTAGCTAGCTCGGTAAGGGGTTTGTTGGGTACTAAGGTGAGTTTTGGGTCACCCTAATTCGCTGAGGTTCCAATCCTCTGTGCACAGTTCTGTGGGAGAACAGAAACCCTGCTACATGGCGCCCATAAGTTGGTGGACTTATATCATGACACTCGAGTAGTATATCGTTCAAACCTTAACCCCTTCACTGTCGTTTCAGGAAAACGGTGGTGTCTGTGAAACCTACCTATTTTTTTGAAATAGGTCTTTTCAAGCTTGATTCTATCTAAAACGGTTTCTTTTGAATTACTACCCAGTTGTGCTACAAAGTTTCCTTTGTTTTTTCAGTTATTCCGGTGCAATCATGGCGCAGGCTGTGGCCATCCCGCAGCATAGTCGCATTGCCGTGCGCAACCATTTACAGGCTTACCAAGTCCCGTTAGATGGCTTGGCTGTGATTTTGGTGGTGTGCAGATCCGGCGTACCCTTTCGAACTGTTTTATTCGTGGGTGACGTTTCCGGGAGTGGACGCAAATTCTGGTTTGTTCCACACCTACACGCCCTCACCTGTACCGGCTGAATATACACCGTACAGGGCACTGGAAATACCTCTTGATCATTGGCAGCATCGCGTTTGGTTTGATGGCGCCCTACCCCACCCTTTGTCCGCTGCGAGGTTGGGTCCATTGTCCATTCCAGGCACAAATTGGCCTGCATTGGGTGGATTCACCCCGCACCCGAATCACGGCGCTTGTCCCTTGGCGGATATTCGCAGACTACATGTTGTCTCGATTGCCGTGAT
Source organism: Lissotriton helveticus (assembly GCF_964261635.1). Classification (NCBI taxonomy): domain Eukaryota; kingdom Metazoa; phylum Chordata; class Amphibia; order Caudata; family Salamandridae; genus Lissotriton; species Lissotriton helveticus. The sequence continues at coordinate 1,820,110,038 of NC_136065.1, read as the reverse complement.
TCGTGCATTAGTGCAATACATAGGTCGTCATCTCCCGGGATGTCCCCCGGGGGGTCCGGCCGTTCAGACGGAACATGGCGGTTTAAGACTTAATCCGGTTATGGTCAATTCGGTTTTTGGTAAGCGTCCCGATGATAAAGATGATTTCCCTTTCTGGCTTGCCGAGAAATTTGACCATCTGGAGGCTGTGTTTCCGAATTCTACTCCTGCTGATAAACATAGAATGTTGACGATTACTTTGCCTAAGGATTTAACTCCTGAACTCGTTGACTGTGAAAGTTGGGGGAAAACTTTTGCGTCCGTTTATACGAGGCGTTTCGGCACCCCGTCTATGTCCGTACTGCCTACGATCGTTAAGCGTGTTCAGGATGATCACGGACCGGAAGCAGCGGTTGAATTGGGTATGCGCCTGTGTGGTTCTTTTGAGATTGTTAGCGATCTCATCCTCTCCAATATAAAGGGAGATGCGATGAACTTTCAGGTGTCGAATGCTTTGGCTGCTCTACCCAATGCCGAAAAACCCCGACAGTTAGCGAAGATTGTTGTGGCCGCATATAAAACTATAGGTCGCACAAGTAAAGGTCTGAAATATTTTCCTATCAAGGAGAAAAAACGACAACAGGGTCAGTCTGCTACAGCAGATGTCCAGCCCAAGTCCAATAAACAGAATTGGCCTAAAAAACAGAAACGGGGAAAGCAACAACAGCAGACTCAGGATTCATATCCTGCGCCACAAGTTCATGCGCCGACAGAGAGAGTATATGATTTGCGCGATCGCGCGATGATTAAATCACCTGATAGATTTCAGGTTTGTGAACAACGCTCTCCTCGTTCCTTTCAGGACTCATCGGCCCCAAAGACCGGTGGAGGAGGAGGCGGTAGGGGACGTGGTGGCCAACAAGGACGTGGCCAGTCCCGCCAGACATACGGCGCAGCGAAGCAGGAGGATTCTACGCCAAAAAGACCGCAGTTTGCGAAAAAGAAAGTCGCGCCCTTAACAGCGCATCGATATGCCACAGATAGTGAGAACGCGGCTTCGGAATCTGACGTGGGCTCTGACCTTGCTGGAAAGCGCGGCGGAGATTACCATAGTGAGAGAGGCGCTGCGTCCACTACTGAGGGTGACAGCGACTGATGTCTACGTTGTAATAGAAACAGCCGATACAAGACTTGCTCCCCCTGAAAGACTTTATGAAATTGTCCTGTTAATTGAAGGTGACATACAGCGTACCGTCAAAGGGGTATTTTGGGAAAATCTGTCTTCTACGTATGATATTTTGCTTTCGGAGGCTAACTGGCCCCCAACTTTTGTGCTCGCGGCGCCGCGAGGGGAGGTGGTAATCCTCCCCAGTTTCGCGAACACTGTCTCGAAAGAGCATGCGCAGCATTTTGCAGAAGAGTGGGCTCGGGCTCTCGCACCGGCTCTGTACCGTAACCAATGTGGTTGGGATAAATTATCCCCATGCCACGAAATTCCGTTGCGGTCTCAGCCACAGCCTCAACCTCAATATCCCATTCGGCGTGAAGCCAAAGCTTCAGTCGCGGAAATCCTTGAACAATTGGAATATCAGGGAGTTATTGAAACGTGTGTCACCGATTAATAATCCTCTTTTTACTGTGACCAAGCCAGACGGATCGTATTGTTTGGTATTGGATTACCGGCATTTGAACTTGCATTGCCGTAACTGTGCAGTACAGAATACTCACGGCTCTGCCCTAGTGGATGGTCTCGTGCGTAAGCGTTTTAAAACCACGCTTGACATATCCAACGGTTTCAATGCCCACAGATTGGACAGCTTTAGCTCCCAATGGACCAGTTTTACATGCGCTGGAGTCCAAAAACAATTCCGGCGTCTCCCAATGGGCTATAAGAATAGTCCTGGTATATTTACCGCACGCATAGTCTCTATTTTGGAGGTACTCGACCCGAATGCTTGTTCGTATGTGGATGACACATATCTCACAGACGACGATATTTGGGAGCATCTGTGTCGTGTAAATTCTATTATTTGTAACTTTGCAGACATGGGTTACAAATTTAACTTTGCAAAATCGCACATTGCTGAGCACAGTGTTGTTTCTGGGCTATGAGCTCAACAATGAAGGTAGAGGTTTGGCTCCTCACTTCTTGGAGAAATGCGCACAGTTGCGCGCTCCAACTACACTGAAAAAATTAGTCTTTACTGGGCTTTTTAAATTTCGGGAGGACATACATTCCGTAATATGCCCAGCGTATCAAGCCTTTGTATGCTTTGATACAACCAACTTTTTCCAAATCATGCTGGCTGCCTGAGCATTCAGCCATCTTGCAGTCCTTGCAGGCTGATCTGCTCGCTTCTAGGTTCTTACTGACTCGTGATAACCATACCAACCTGGTGATAAGAATAATACCGGGGACAGTGGGTTTCACATACCTCACTTTTAATGGAGGAGACACAGTACCTATTGCTTACAAGTCACACTTGTACACTTCGGCTGAGATGCGGTTTCCCACTGTGGAAAAGGTTTTAACGGCTGTGCAGAGGGCTATTCTTAAGGAACGAGCTCTGTCACAGGGGAAACACATGTTGGTTGTTACACCCTGTCCTCATTTGGAGGCAGTCACGAAAGCCAGTGTACCAAATTCAAAAGCTTTGCACCCTCGGTGGATTCAGTGGGCTGCGTCCTTGATGTCCACGGATGTCACGTTTATTTTTGACGCCTCGTTGCGGTCGCAAGAGTACTTGCAGTATGAGTTTGTTCATCCTGCTCCTCTAGCTATGCGACCTTTGGAGGACTTCCATTGTATCATTTACACTGATGGTTCGGCGCAGGTTGCGCATGGCTCTAAACATGCCTACCTTTCCGCTTGCGCCATTGTGGTCAGTGCTATGTTGAACGATGAGTTCATTTCCAGGGAAGTGCACACACTGCCGCTGGGCGATTGCACCGCACAATTGGCAGAGCTTCGTGCTCTCTTACTAGCATTGGAGTACGCAGATCCTAGTGTTACTACTCTTATTGTAAGTGATTCTTTCTACTGTGTCCAGTCTTACAATGAAAACTTGTTCTTTTGGATTCAGAATAACTTTCGTGATTCCAAGGGTAGCACAATAAAACATAAGATGATCTGGGTTCGAGTGGCGGAGCTTAAGGCTATGTTGCCGCTCGTTTTTGTAATTCATACTCTTGGCCACCAGCGTGTTGGAGTCCACGCTGTCGGTAACTCGCTTGCTGATGAAACAGCGAAATCAGCGGTGTCTACATACTTAGTTGCAGCAGTTACACGGTCCAAAAGTAAGATTGATAGTGACATCTTGGCGGCTGTTGCTGCCACTGAGAAGGGAGGTAAACATCCTACGGGGTTCCCTTCGAAGTACACATACCACTAAAGTCCCGAAAAGGTTCCTTTTGTAAAAATTCCTGATGTTGGGGAACGTTTGATTCCCAACTCTGATCGCAGGGCTGACTTGATTACAGCGGCTCATGAAGGTGTGGCGTCTGCGCATGCCGGCGTCTCAGCCACTGTAACTCAATTACAACAGCGTTTCTGGTGGCGGGGACTGTACAAACAGACGCGTGATTATGTCCTTCTTTGTGACATTTGTCAGCAGATTAAACTTTCGACTGCTACGCGTCCGCCACAGACACAGTTGTACATTTCTAATAAACCGCTAGGTTGTGTTTATTTAGATCACTGCGGTCCTTTTTCCTCTGATACTGCGTATAAGTACATCTTAGTTGCAGTGGATTCATGCACACCCTTTGTGTGGGTCTGGCCCCATCGCAGCGCTGATTCATGGACTGTCATTAGAGATTTGCGTATCTTTGTAGGGATTTTTGCCTGTGGTACCTTCCATTCGGATCAGGGTCCGGCTTTCGCCTCTAAGGCGTATAAGGATGCCATGACTTCGATGGGGGTCCAAGTCAAGTTTTCGTCTCCCTACAGACCTGAGGGTAATAGTGTAGTGGAGCGAATGAACCGCGATTTAAAGCAATCTTTGACAGCTCGAGTTATAGGCACTGGCAGAAACTGGCTAGCCCACCTCTATGGCGTGCAGCGTGCTCTTAATAATCTCCCTAGAAGGTCTCTGGGTGGGCGGACCCCATACGAAATGCTCTTTGGCATCAAGATGTTCGTCCCTGACCTTGAGGGTCTAGACTGCGTGGCTCGTGCCACAACCTTTGACGCAGATGAACATTGTAATGTATTACAGGATCTGCAAAAGACCAGAGACAGTCTTGCAAAGGAACATTTCCCCTCCACGTCGGATGTTGCGTTGCAGATCCCGGTAGTCGGCTGGCTACCCCAAGTTGGAGAACTGGTTCGAGAGAAGATAGACAACAAGAAAGAATTTGGTCCTTCCTATTGAGCTCCGGTTCTAGTGCTTGGCGTGAAGGGCACAAGAACAGTCATTTTACCACCACTTCCAGGTCGTAAGGAAAACAGGTTTATCTCAATTGACAATGTCAAGATACACAGAGTGGCCGATTCTTCTTAGCATGACACCGGCTGTTTCCTGTCCTTCCATTGTGAGAAATTCAGTTTTGCCCACTGCTTCTAATCATGAAACTGAAGTGGCAATCGAGTTGCCTGCTATTTCCAGTCCTTTATTAAGTACTTTGCCCGGTACAGACCTTGCTGAAATAGACTATACTTACCCCACTGACTTGTCCATGCCTGACCTGCAAGCCCGTTTGGCCTCAGAATCCAGATTTTCATTTGACACTGGTTCCAATGCCTCGAAAGTACCCTCACGTTTTGCAGTTTATGCCAGCTTATTTAAAGAAAAAATTTTTAAATTCCCCCTTGAACATATATTTGGCTGGTGCTTTTTTCAATTTACCTTTTTATGTCAATTGGGTTTGTGTTTTATTTTTTCCGACTTATGAATGGACATTATGTCGAAGAAAGAACATGCATTCGACATCTAAATGGAACTTTGGCCCCCCTTTCCTCATCGCATTCTGCACACAGATTGAAAAGAGACTTGACGTTTGTTAACATCACTGCTTGGCCTGTTCTTGATGGGATAGTGTGGGATGCCGTTAGGTTCCAAATTCATGGCCCTACCGAGGTTGTTAATGTCCCCAATGTGCTTAGAGTTAACATGGGGGATGTTGTGAAACAAAACATTCGTTCTGATGATTGGGATGTTCAGGCCGTAGAGTCCTTGTTTTCTGATTTGAAATACTATGCTGCCTTTGATGCGGAGGATTTGTACTTAGAATCTGCTAATTATGGTGATTTGTTTTGCTTTCAACATTTTGGCAATCACTTCTTACATAAAACAGCATCCAGAAGGAATAATGTAAATTATACACAGTGGGAGCATTGCCCGGCTCCAAAACAAGGCAGTTCAAGTACTTTTTTGAAAAAGTACACTTATTTTACTGACTTCAATCAGTCTAATCCCGAGTCCTTTTATTTCAAAATGACACAGAAGCCTATGTCCAAGGTTAGACTTACCGATACCAAATTATTGTACTCGAAGTCCTTTATTGATCAGCTGGCTATTGGCGGCTATGAATTATGGAAGGAAACTATTGACTTAAAATCTGTTTGGGGTTCTAAAAGCTGGCAGGTACAAGGCACAGAGGCTTTGCACCGTGCTTGTCTCATTCCGAATCAAATGTTGTTTTTGAATTCTTCTATTTCACAGACAACATGCTTTGGATTGGCTACTTCTAAATTGAATACTCAGACCATCCCTGAGTTAGAGGAATATTCTGGCTGGAGTAATTATACTCAGTTTTCGATTAGGGACTTGCAAACCCTATTGTTAAATTTATCCTTTAACATATCCAGTATGGATCCAAAAGGTTGGCTGATGTGGCACAGAAGTGCTGATTCATGCCAGCACCGTTTTCTAGGTTTATCTGATGGCTTTACACAGGTCAGACCTGATGCACGTTTTGAAACTGAGCATTCTGTCACGACTTACTCTGTGGGCAAATTGTGTCAGAATTGGCTGAAACATTCAACATTGTCTGCAGTTAAATTACATCTTGCAAAACTGAATGATGATGTAGATTTAAATGATTTCATAAAGGGCCCGGCTAGTGGTAGATCAAAAAGATGGATATATGCTGTTTACAATGAAATCTGGAAGACATCACAGATTGAGGCTGCGACACGCCTTAGGGCTATAGATCAAGCCAATCTAGAAAAAGTGCTTGCTGTGGTAGATAATAGTATTAACATGCGTTCTTCCCGCATTTACACTTTAGATAATATTGTGTCTTCTGTAATGGATATTGTGCATGAGGTGTCTGTGTTGTACCATGGTCAGAATCAATTACGTTCTATCATGCAATTTGCATGGACCCTTCAAACGTTTAAGGCTGGCAAGGTGCCATGGACCTTCATGAATGTTTCTTCTCTCTTTGCCCCCTTTAATTTGACTGACAAGCAGCGCTTGCTTTCCATGCGAGATGCTTCATTTTCTATGTTACATATTGAGAGATTGGAGTCCTTGCCTTTTTCGGTGGCAGAGGCCAACACTGCAACGTGGCTTATCCACGATTTAATAACTTTACCTTTTGCATTGTATAAATTTACAAATTGTATGCGATATGTTGCCATAGGTCGCTATGAACCCTTAGGTAGTGCATTTCTCCATGAAGTCTTGTCCCTTCCTTTCACTTATAGATGTTTGAAAGACAGACAGGAGGTTTATTTGAATGGGGAGGAGTGTACAGAAACACCAGACCATTCGCTAATGTGTAGGCATATACAATTGCACGGTTCTTGTAACCAGGACCGGCCTAACTTAGCCTGTGTTTTAAAAAGGGACTCCAGTGCCTGCAATCACCCCGACTTTTACCTTGCTGGGAAACGGAAGTTATTTACTTTTAAATAATGAAGATTGTTGCGGGTTAATTAGAGGTGTAGCTTATGTGGTCACCGTAACTGAACGTGTAGTTTGCTGCAGAAATGTCCTGTAACCACCCACACATGAAAATAGGGAGGTTTCCATTTGGCCACGCATCCCAACCTTGAAAGCAGAATTCAGCGGCATGAGCAGAATAAGGGCTCTATTGTCCCAGAAAGAAGTGGCCTTGAGTTCGGCTAGGGAGACTTTCGTTCTTCACATAGCTAACACCCGGACTGAGGTTCAGGCCCTTTTAAATACTGATTTACCGTTGCATTTCAGCGAGATGGTACATTCTATCTTTAACGCGTCCTCCACAACTGGCCTGGCGCATTTTTTAAAATTTGTTAGCAGTGGTCTTGTAACTTCATTTGAAAAAATCTTTGGAGGCATCCCTGCTTTCTTCCATTCCATTTTTTCAAGTTTGTTTGGTGGATTCCCGGTTATCCTGGCACTAGCGGCAGCCGTTCTAGTGATTGTTTGCTTCCTGAAATATGGATGCCCCACATGTGGAAGGAGCAGCCCAGCCCCTCCTGGCGCTGTTTCGCAACCGGATGCTTGAATATTATGGCATGCTGCCGCTTGCGATTTTAAGCACGGCATATGGATTATCGTTTCGATTTTCCTACTTCACCTGTGTCCAGCCTGTATTTCACTGCCTAAGCTGTGACTTCGATTGGGCCATTGATTTGTGTCTCTGCGGACCGGTTTCTCCTGAAGTCGATTTTAATCAGCTGATGAGTCCCATCGTTACTCACGAGTTGGTTTGTACTGGCGACAGGATTATGGCCTTAGCAGCGATGCATGGACTAATGGGTCCTTGGAACATTCTTACAGCAGCGCAGGATTTCTTGGCAATGAGCTTTCTTGAAAACCCTCCGAGTTGTCCTCTGATGGTAATAGAGGCTCCAGTGTTGGGAGAACACTTTTGCTTGTTTCCTCTTTTGAATTGGATGGCTGCACTGTTTTCGGATGAAGACGGTGATTTCCTGTTGGAGGCTGTAGCTGCATATTTTGCATATTCGGTCTTGCCTTGAAGAACCTTCTTGGTTTATGATGATGCCCCACTTTTTTGCATTTTTTCACCTCCCAGTCCTATTGGCTTGAGTGCTGTGGAATTCTGAAATTGACATTTTTTATATTTTAATTTGATTACTGCAGTTTTTTATACTTATAAGGTTGTTCATGGTCTTGAACTCTGCTTTCATGAAGTTGCCCTTATCTTATCAGTCCTTGGATCATGGGGGGGTGTCATATAGCTACTATATATCTTTATAATGCGTTAAGTTAGCATAGGCACATTACATGTTTAAACGCCATTTTTCCTTTTGCTGCTTCTGCACACGACACTTAATTGTTGATTTAGCTTTCAACCTAGTAGTTCGTTGTGGTTTACATGAGAATAATATGTTATTACTCTGATGTCAGCTTTGCTTAATAAACTATGTCTGTACAGCGAGTGCTGAAGCTTCAGGAACAACAAGATACTGAATTGTTATGAGGTCTGATCTTCGCGCCTTCATAGACATAACATAAGTGCAGCTTCTGCCAACTTTGGGCTTTAGGCGGGTTTTATATTGCTTTGCTTGAAGCACACAAACACACTTGATGCTGTTCGCATGCAGAGAGAGCTGGTGTATGCTGATGTGATCTCTTCATTCTAGGATCCTGAGGTATGGGCCCGCCCTAATTAAAACCCAAAGAGACCTTCTTAGCTATTAATATAATATATGTGTTAGGGAGGGTGAGAAATAAGTGTTGTTAACTCTTATTCATTACAGCATGTTAACATGCTGTCACCATTTGCTGTCTATGGACTAGTAACTATGCTGATAACTTTTGTTCTGATAAGGTTTCCTTGTATTATCTAAGATACTGCGCCTGAGAAGACGGCATTAGTAAATAAATATTTCAAATGTTCACGTGTCCTCATTTACTCCACGTTCTGGTTTGAAATTATTGTATAACGAAAGAGTGCTCATGTGTTCCACGTAACCTGAGGTATTGTAAGCTCATGTTCTGGTTTGTCTAAACATTGGGAGTTTGTTATGACCAATGAGACACTGTAGCTAGCTCGGTAAGGGGTTTGTTGGGTACTAAGGTGAGTTTTGGGTCACCCTAATTCGCTGCGGTTCCAATCCTCTGTGCACAGTTCTGTGGGAGAACAGAAACCCTGCTACACTGCCACCCATCAAAGACACTCCAGTATGTCCCCCCAACAATGTCTTTGGTCCTGGGTTTTGTTTTATTCTTTGGAGAACCACTCAAACTGTTTCTGCTCGAGTTCCTCTGAAATTGGCGGGCTGTTCTGGTTTATCACCAGTTGGGACTCAGGCAATTAAATGCATGCCTGTAGCTGAATCATATTCCCACACACTTTCCAAAAATTACACTTGTCTTGGAATTCTCCGGCTTCATTGATAAGGGTGAACAACTCCAAATTTAGGAAGAATTGAGAAGTAAATGTATTTTCTATGTTTTCCAATAGTGCTGGAGTTCTGCCACCAGTAGAGATGATTTCTAAATCTGCAGTTTACTAGGAGTTCTTTCTTAAATCACTTCTTGGCTTTGTTCCTTTATGTACCAGGTGCCTCCTTCAAACTAATAAATGTCCCTTCTTGTGCTGAGTAAATAGCTCTAAATATTTTGATAGTGTTTACACCCTATGTGCTAATTTCCTTAATGTAAATGCTGCCCAATAGAGCTGCATTTAGATTGACACTTTACTGCAGTGTTTACTAAGTCTGTCAGTGAAACCAAGGTTCTTAATAAGGAATACAACATGAAAATCTTGCTATGTATTTTTTTTCGGGGAGGGCAACTATTCTGTGAAAACAAGAAAAAATTGTAAAAATTGACAATTATAAAATGATAGAAAGAAAGGAGATTAGAAAGTAATCCATCCAAATAGCAACATTCTCCCCAAAAGGCACAAACTACATTAGTTATATTGAAATAATCATCACCAAGTATGAAGAAATCTTGAATATCCCACTTCCATTTTAGTTTTAAATACTGCAGATTCCAATTCAATAATGGTGTATCGTAACAAAGCAGGAGTTGAAAGTGAGTGGAGTCTAGCTTCTCCTTTCTCTTGCTATAAAAACCCTAACAATAATAATGGAAAAGAGAAGGCCTATAGTGCTACACGATATTCAATACACCATTTTCCACCTTCACCCCTAGGTTTTTTTTTCTTTTTAGAGAGCTCTAGATAAATTTCCTCCCAATAATCTAGGATTGTTGAGCAATAGGCAAACATATGGATAACCCAGTATCACCTGAATTCTCATTGGCTCACTTTGCAAGGGACTCTGTGTATAAAATATAATTGTTATTGTTTTATAATACTGAAAGTTCAACCTTGCAGATATTGTCCAGAAGATATTGAGGATGCAGAACTGATCATTCAAGAATCCACTTCTTGACCTAGCCAACTCGACTATTTCCCAGCCAAAATCTCAATCATTTTCCTTGAAAGGAAGTATATAATCTCTGAATGTTAATTTGATCTTCTCCCTTATACATTAAGTCCTTAGGCCCCCAAACTATAGTAGATGAATGATTGGACTGGAGATGTTTGCACTCCAGGGTAAAGGCTTCTTCAAACTCCTCATGTAGATCAGAAAAGCCGCATATTGTTTTGAGAAAAATTAACTGGCCATTCTTAAGCCCAGATTATGCCACCCACAATAGATAGGGGCATGGAAAATAGGCGGAAATAAATTATTTTTATACACTTGTGTGTAAGGATGAACTTGCCAAAATGTACGTCTTACCCCACTCCATCCAAATGGACCAGACATCCCGCACCACCTTAAATTGAACCTGCTTGAAATAGTTTGGTCCAAATCTAGAAAAGCAAGCACATGCTTCTGTCCCCAGACTTATTTTGTAGATATGAAGTAGTTGATAATTACACCACTGAGACCAAGCAGCAGATACGCTCCCCAAGGCAGCCCAGAAATACTGTTGGAAATTTGGTAGAGACCATCCACCCTCTCTCTGTGATGTTTCAGTCTTTTGAGAGCTTGCCTGCCTCTCTAATACCCCCACAAAAATCTGCTTTTATTGGAGTCTAATTTCAAAAAGGGGGTGGTGATGGACAGAGTATCTGAGTTAATCAGAACACTCCTACCCAGTCAACAGAGCAGGGCTTGATCCATCACCGTTTTTTAGCTCACTGCACCATCCCAGTTCAGAACCTGCCTATATGCAAATTAGTCTGTCCCTGGCCCAGTGCATCATGGGAACAGGGCAGACCAAACTACCAAGCCAATTCTTCACTGGAAAGGAAACAAGCTTCCGGGAACCGGTTTCTGGCATTACAGCCGTCTTCGGCCCGGCTTGCTTGAATCCTGATGGTGCAGTGAGCAAGGGACTCATGTCTGAGCATACCCTTCCACACTCATGGTGGCCAAAATAATTTCAAAAAGGGGGTGGTGATGGACAGAGTATCTGAGTTAATCAGAACACTCCTTTATTGGAGTCTAGCTGTTTAAAAAGATTAGGTATCCGTAGCGGTGTAGTACAAAGCAGGTATATAAATTTCAGGAGCACCTTCATTTTAATAATGTTGCACCTTCCAATAGGAGATAGGCAGCTGATGCCATAGCTTCAATAGTAAAATGTTTTAAAAGAGCAATGTCTTATAATTAGGCTTGAAAACTTCCTGCATGGTGAATGATATTTCAATGTCCATATTTGTTGATAACAGTCCCCCAAGAAGCATGAGCAGTAATAGGATAGTTCACAATTTGTTTTTTTTCTTATTTTATATCCAGAAATCTTAACAAACTCTAATGCCTCCTGTTCGGTAACACCTAGTCAATCCGTTGGATGACTATAAAGCCACTTCATCTCCATAGGCGGTTATATGCACCCTGATCCCATTAATTTCTGTAGATGAAAAAGAAAGATCATTAGGGTCCTGGATATATAGGTTTCCAGATAAACTAGAAAAAGTCACTGTAAAAGTCGGCAACCCTGATGGGTGCTCTGTTGAATCATAAACACCACTGATGCCACTCTACTAATAAGTGTTGTAGCCATAGGCTTTTGATCTAGGGCAGCAGGCCCTAGGCATACAATTTGCACCAAACATCATCCAAGACTTATCCAAAAGAAAAGGCCAGTAGACCCTATTGAGCACCTTCCCGGCATCCATGATTAGTGTAAAATAGCCACATCAAAAAGAGAAATTGCAGTATTAGTATGTATCGTAGAATCATATAACTGTGACCCTCACTCAGTGATTTTGGTGGAGGGTGGTGCTTCACTTTTTCCAAGAAAACTGCTATTTTAACAGGCTCCAAAGATTCTGGATATCTTGCCTGTGGTCAATACGCTGAATAATTAATCAAAGAAGAGGATCCAGTACATCAGCAAAAGCTTTATGTAACTTAGGTTTCCCGTCTTGACAAGCTGCTTTGCTGGGGGCAGAGCAAGAGAACTGCATCTGTAATTTCTTGCTACCCTCCGACAAGATATACTGTCCTATGATTATGTTGTGATTATGTCTATTATTTGTTTTATAAACGAGGGAGGGGTAAAATTTGAAAAGACTGTACGGTTTATTATGTCTGGAGCGCCATCATAATCATTTCTGCAGTCGATAAAGTGTTTAAAAAAAAAAAGTCAGCAACTTTTCAGTCGACTCACTATATTGATAACTTCCCCTTCTTACTCTTATAAATGGCTGCAGCTTTTTCTAAGTGCACATCCAACCTTACTTCTGCACTCTACCACATGAGGAGCAATGGCCTCTGATTGTATCTTTCGCGAGTATTGCTGTGGCATGCGCCCTTTCTAACCTTATTAAATCTACTGAGCCCTGTGCTTCAGTTTCCCCAGATTTCCGATTATGGTTAGCCACATACTGAATAGTAATCCCCCTGATATATGCTTTTTGGGCATCCCATACCACAGCTTTAGAAGCGGAGTCAAGATTATTCTCAATAAATTCTACCAACCGTAAATGAATCAACCTGTTCTACTTTTGATCTATTAAAAGACTGTGTTCAAACCACCATAGACTTGGCCTTGCCCCGGTACACATTTTTTAAAGAAAGCGTAATAAGTTTGTGATACGATATCATCTTAGGACCAACCTCTATCTCCATTTCAAAAATCAGCTCCCAAAAGCAAGAGAATAATCAGTTCACGAGTACTGATTGTATACATGAGTAACAAGTAAAGCCAGAGCTCCATGATTTAAGTACCAGCCCATGCACCTTTATTAATTGCTCAGCGTACCTTAACAAGGGGTAGGGCAGATATTAGTAATTTTGACTTTATAGTTGAGTACAGTTAAAATCTCAGACAACAAGTAAAATCCCAGGCCAAGTCAAAAGTTTCATCATAATTGTATCAAATGTCATGGTATCATCCTGATTAGGGCCATAGATCGCACATACAGTAAATTGCATTGAATCCCGCTTCACCTGTACTGAGACCGCCTGCCTGTTCTCCTGCTTTTTAACCACCCAGAGAAAGACTAAAGAGAATAGGTAGCCCTCTGATCGATACTTGTTGTTATCCCCTCAATCAATAACCTAGTTGTCTAAATAAAGCGCAATCCTTAAATGCATGTCTCGGTGAAATATATAATTTGAGACTTCTAAAGATTACTAGTCTCTTTAACCAGGCGGCTTTTAAGAGTGCTATTCAACCCTCTTACATTTCAACATATAAGCATAAGAGCCGTGATGTACAGAACAAATTGAAGCACAGACCCTGGAGCAGTTAGTCTTTAAAGACCAATAACTTGAATTTCTTAAATCTCCGTCAAATAGAGAAAAACAAAAATACTTGCAACCTATTCAAAGTAAGGCAGTAAAGGCCCCCTCTTTAGTATGTTACCCCTACAACCAACCGTCATTATCATCCTGCCTCCCCAACCACACCAGGCCAACCATCAACCCCACCTAACCACACCCTCTCCTCCAAGCCCCTCCAGGCTCACCATGAGGGCCCCCGCCTCCAGCAGAAATCACCGCAGCCATCGTGCAAGGATGTCCATACCCTGCTCCTCCACGACCCAGAGACGTCCATCATAGAAGAAAAAAAAAGAGAAACACCCTGTCATAGAACACAATAATAATGAAGCCAGGCCAACCACCACATCATATATTCATCAAGGTCAACCTCATACATTCCTCATTGTTAGGTCCCCGCCTCTGCTAAAGTACATGCTACACACATGTGAATTGGGAGCCTCTTAGATTGCTATAAACACAATAATTCCTGGCCTTATTGTCTACTATTTGGAGGCAGAGCCAATAGCAAGAGTCTTATCATGAGCATCTGCATCAGTCACTTGTTTGCAAACTGAGGGGCAGCTTTCTTCATCAATTTTGGATTTCCTTTATCACCGTACTAGCAACTCGGCCACCTTAGCCTTCCCTTTACTGACATAAGCTTGGGAGGGGAGGAATGGTATATTTGGGGGCTTTTGCAGTGCGACTATGGTGCTGCACTATCTCACATTCTGCCATTGTCTCAGGCTATTTTTAGCACCTCCTGGGCTTATCTTCCCTCCAATAGCCCGGCTGATGGAAGGGTGGCATGTCACTACCATGCCGCTGCCAACAGGTGATTGTGCCACATAGAGTGTTTGCCAGTGTTCGGACAGTTTGAGGGGAGTACAAATACGCAAGTAACATGGTTGAGAGGTTTATTCATATGACCATACACCTTGACTGCAGGCAGGTGATATCTTAATCGGTCTGGAGGAGCCAGCCTGAACAGCTCATGGTAGAGCTGCCGTCTCCCACCCCGCCACCCCCTTTATGACTGAAATCTTGCTATACCTTTTTAGGTATCTCCTAGGCAGCACTTGTAATGTCTGTTCAAAACATGCTGTATCTGGGCTTGAAAAAATGGCCATCTTTTTAATTGGATCCTCTTGCTGTCCTTTGTAAATGCCTACTTTTCATTGGTTAATATGCTTAGTAATACCTCCTTTTCTACTTTTGTAACCTCCCATGAGAACTATCACGGTTACTTTTAGTGTTAATTTATGGGTCTTGGAAGCCCTATTTTCTTTTTGTTGGCCTGCCTCTGCTCCTGTGTGCCTATTATGTTTACATAGGTAGGCTGAAAGGTTCCTGGTTTGTAGCCTTTCGGTCCGCCTGCTCTCCGTGGTATTATTTCCCGCTCCTCTCTTTGTCCACGTAGATAAACGACACCGCTTTTGCTTCCGATTTGCAATAATTTTTTCGTAAACACATAATGGGTTTATATATGTTTGAGGCATATGTGCTGAAGATACACATCCTTTGCAAACTCCTGCCATCTAGTGTTGGCTCTTGTTGTTTGCAAGTTGTTTTTCTTAGAAGAAGTATTTTCTAGTCATGAGGTAAGATGACTCCTCCTTTCGATGATAGTGTACATGGGCATCGACTCCATTGTTAGATTTTCTTTCTGCCTACGGGTTTTGAGGTGGTTAATGGAGCTCTGTTTTAAACCGCCTGTCTAGATCCCCTCTGTGCCTAACACACTATACCTTTGTCGCTATTATTTTTGTTCACGGCACCTCATTCTTCAGCAGAGAATACATTGTTGGCGGCCTTCAGGCTATGCTGCATCTGTCGACTTCCACTCTTCCGTATTGGCCAGTCTTATGCCGATGGAACAGACTGTTTAAATTCTGCCCTTAGTGCCAATCCAAGTATCCACAAACCGACCTGCATAAAGTCTGCAGCTTGTGCCTCTCACCGGATCATGAGAAGATTGCAACGCCTGTGGATCGTTCCGATCAAAGAAGACTGAGGGATCGTCTGGCTCAACAAAGGTACATGCAGTGGCAGAACACTGAACACACCCCAGATATCTTGGGAGAAGATACCGAGCATGAAGAAATTGAAGTGTCTGCAGCAGAAGAGGAAGAGGCCTCATCTATCCAAGAATCTGATTCGGACAAATGAAATAGAGTTAGAGTCCAAAGATGTGCTAGCGGGACACGGTACTGTGAGTAAGAAAGCCCCTTTGCCCCTTAAACTTTCTTCTATCAAACAAAAGGCTTCTGGGCCACCACTGCTTTCTGGCCGTGGTCGGCACCAAGACACTGCTTCGAATGCCTTTCCCTTGGTCTCTGCACCGAAACAGTCAGTCAAGCCTTCCAGAACTGGACAGATGCGAGAAACTACCTTTGGCACCGAAACCTTTGGCTCCAAAGGATACAAAAGATCAGTTCTGCACCGGAAACAAAGGATGCTCATCAAAAGCCTCCAGAACCAATCCTGGAGATTATACTGGAAAAATTGGATCCTAAGCAGAAGAAAATCCACATGAATCCAGACACTGCACACATACTATCTAAACATGTCACACCTTCCAAAAGGAACATTCCTTCAGAGGATATAAGTTAGACAATTCCGCTAAAGAAGAAAAAAGACCTGCTACAACCCATATCCACCCTGTAACTCAAACCCCTCCCCCATCTTATCCACCACCAGGTCCAAACCATTTGGATATTACACCACAGGGTTCTCCTCACACACAGCCTGATATCGTTTATAGGGGTGATGATAGTCCACCACCAATGGATCCGTGGAATGATTAGAATATTGATACTCCAATAGACCATAATCCTGACATACCTGTAGAAAGCAGGCTTAGTATATGGTGCTCACTTAAGTGTAGCTCCTTGCACTAATCCAGACAACCTTCAGGGTGATTTGAGTGGTTTTAGACAACCTTAGAAAACTCTCTAGGTGGTAGCTGTGGAAAGCAGCCTCCAGGCTTAGTCCAGAAAGAGGGTAACGCAGCCTGTTTACCAGAACATAATCTTATTGGTACCGATTAAGTGAAGAATATCCACACAGTGTATTTATTATAAGTCACTAACGCATACAAATATCTTCTACCTGGAGATATACTCAATGCACACAATACTTTGCAAAGAAAACCGGTAAGTAGCACGATATACGCAGTGGTCACGAGGGGGGACCAAACCATATACTAAAATAGTGGGTTGCGAACCACGACCCTAGTTGAGACTATGCCCTGAAGACGTACAAAAGCTGGATGACCCATAGAAACCCCCCAAGGCAAGTAGCCAGGAACCTCACGGAGGCTGTGTGCAGAGTGAGAACACAACTGTGTGCTCCGTTGAAGTCAATAGGTAAGTCGCGATTGCAATTTTAAATAAGGACCCTTCCCAGTGAACCCTGAAGAAACCCCGTGGACGACAGATGGTTGGAGAGCCACGTCAGATGTCAAGAGTTGAGGGGTCGGTGTCTGTCCGGAGCACCAACAACCCTTGGCAACTGCAAACAATGTGGCAAGCGAAAAAGATGCAGTGTCACGACCAGCAAGGTCCAAGTGACACACCACAAGCCGGGGAGTCAGAGTAGGCCCGAGCAATCAGGGGAGCATGTTGAAAGCTAAAGACCCTTGAGAGGACCCACATGCTGGAGGCACAGGAGTCACAAGAGGACCTCGAGCAGCTCACCAAAGATGCAGGCCCACGGTGCAAGTGATGCGGTGAGGACGAAGATCTTGAGGTAGAGGCTAGTTGGAGCCCAAAGATCTTGGAGGAAGGAAGCAAACAAGCCTTTGCAACGGCAAGTTGATGTGGTGAACAGGGGTTCTGCTCCAGTGGTTCCGACGACGGATACTGGCCTCAAACTTGGTGAGATGACCGGGCAGGCCCAGAGATAGTTGCAGATCCACCACCTGTGTTGCTGAGCCCAGGATAAGCTGATCGGTCCAGTGCGTTGTGGTGACTGTAGATGCAGGGAAGTGACTCCTTTACGTCAAGGGAGATTCCTTCAGGTGCCTTGGATGTCCACAGGCCTTGGTAGGATCTTGTACGGAGCATGGGCACAGACATTGCAGCAGACTCGCAGGACGACAAGACCAGGAGAGCAAGAGTCTTCCCAGTTGCAGTCTAGGTGCCCAGAGCAAAGTCCAGTGAAGTCCAGAGTGCCCAGACGGTTAAAGATGAAGTGGTGTATTAATATGAATCCTGTCCCACGACTAATCCAGGGACCCACCCACAAGTAAGCCCTTAACTACCATAAGGAAAGGGTTGGGACGATTCTAGGGCCCCTCCCAGAGGAGGGGCTGGACAGTGGGTAGGATACTCCCATGTCCTTTGTCCAGTATTGCGCCAACGCCTCCCTGAACTGATTTTAACAGGAGTATGCAAGGAGGGCAGTAAGTGTGCCCTTCAAGAAGTCTCAGTGGCACTAGCAAGCGCCCCCGCCCTGCCCAATACACTAAACCCTGTCTGGAAGGCGGCCACACCGCCCTATGACAGGATATCTATTGTTCTGCCTTTCCCTGCTCAAGCTTGGCTCAGTAGCAGGAGAGCAGAATCGTCTCTGGTCGGCAGCAGCCCTGGCTTTCTGTCCAGTACTGGAAGACTGGTACTGGGAATTCTGAGGTCCTCCCGGAGTAGATTTACAGTGGATGGAATCCTACCTCCACACCGTTAACAGTGCGGGGGTATGAATCCAACCTGTTTGATACCAAACATGACAGGGTGTGTTCCCGCCAGTTTAGAGTTGGCCTTCTCCTAATGCTGCATTGCCACTCTATATTTCGTAATGGTTGATGCACTTACAACCGGGAGAATGGACTCTGAAGGTTGTAGGTGTGTCCTGCGCATGCAGCGGCACCCTCAGACTTAGAACCAAGCACCCTGCGTTCAGGATTGAAAAGGCCTGCCTTAGGGGTGACTTATAGGTTTCATGTGCAGAGATCTCAGATATAGGGAAACCTATATCTGTCGTAAGTGGTGCTAGCACCCGCTTACACAGGCTGCAATGGCAGGCCTGTAGTCAGTTTGTTGTCTCCTATGGGTGGCAGAATGCATGCTTCAGCCCATGGGGGACCCCTGGTGTACCTATGCCCTGGGTACCTCTGTACCCTAAACTAGGGACTTATAAGGGTACACCAGTAGCCAATCTGGTATGTACCCAAGTACTCACCATAACCAATTTAGGGGTAAAGACAGAGTGTGGGATCCTGATTAGCAGGATCCATGTCAGACTAGTGAAACCATAACACCAGGCAAAAACTGTGGGTAACCATGCAAAAGGATCCTACCTTCTTACATGCCCCTCCCCCCCCTCCCCCCCAAACGAAAGGAGATAAAGACTCAACTAGGCAAGGTTAGCCTTATCTCCTAAGTGGCCATATAAGGAAGATCCTGCACTGGCATGGATACTCCAGATCTTATGGTCCACTGAAGTTCCTCCCTGTAGGGGCTTAGCTCTTCTTCAAAGTTGGAGGTGTCTACCTATCAGCTCTTTGAGCCAAGAGAGAGGCTTGTGGGATGTCTGATTAGGCGAGTGAGGCCCTGACGGTTGGTCTCATCTTCCTTGGAACCCTGTCCACGACAGAGGCCTTTCTTTCTGACAGACTTGTACCTATCCATAGGGGTCAACCTCTGGTTGCTTACAGCTTTTGGTTGATCCGGTTTGGTTGGAATAATGGAAGGTCAGTGAAGGTTTTTTTCAGAGTCCATTTAGGGGATGTCACTTGCTAAGAGTAAGAGGGGTCCCTCAGATTGCTGAGGATTATCCACATGGCTAGTACTACTATACTCTGGATGAAGGGAGTCCTCTTCGCAGTGGGCCATGTGGGGTCCACTGGCATCCCTGGCCTCTACAGCCCTAGGCTGACTGAAGCCTGGTAGAGAGGGGCAGGATACCAGCACCAGACTCTGTACCTCATTGGAAGGTTCCCTCAGTGGCTCTGCCAGGACAGGTCTGACCTCTTCTGGGGCAGTTTCCCCACCAGGCGTAGGATCAGTTCCCTGAGGAGGCTGACCCTCACCTAAAGTCTGGGGGGAGAAAGGCTTGTTCAAGGCATGTGAGCTGTAGATCACATGTTGTGCATAGCTCGCCATCTACTGTTCGGTCCGGATGTTTGCACTTGTTTTTCTTGGAAGAAGTTTTTCCAGTCACGAGGTAGGTGACGCCTCCTATCGATAGTGCTCATGGGCATCAACTCATTCGGTTTTTTTGTTTCCCACCATCTGGTTCGGACGTCTGTCGCTGTGCTCCGGTTCAGCACTCTTCCTTCGGTTGCCCTCGGTGCGCAAGATACTCACCCTTCTACCGTGTATCATATTTACTTACAAAACCAAACTTTCGATTGGAAAGCTCGTGGAAGGCCATCAGACCTACCCGTGTCGGGATGACCCGCAGTGGATGGAACAAACTCCCTTTTAAATTCTGCCTTCAGTGTTGCGCGCAATACCCACGCACCGACTCACACGAAGTGTGTAATCTGTGTTTGTCTTCTGAACACAGAACAAGACAGCGATGCGTGTCAGGGTTTCTGCTCCAAGAAGACATGCAGAGCCAGCACTCAAGCTCCGTTCTGGACATCTGCGGGTACCAATCTGACTAAGAGGCCGGCGAGGCCATGGGAACAGAGCAGTAGCTGATCGCAATCTCAGAGCTAGACTCCAACCAAGAGCACTGCATCCTACATGGACAATATACCGTGAGTACAGCTCCCCCCTCGTCCCAAGACCCAACTCCACACAAGAAGGCTCTGGTCCAACCTGTGCCCTATGGCTCATGTCAGCACGGAGACCATGCTTCTGACGCCCTGCCTTCTGGCTCTCGCTGAATCCTTTCAAAAAGCCTTCCTGCTCCGAAAAGACTCCCTCTAGATCAAGTTCGGAGCCGAGAACTTCGAGGTTGAAACACAAGTCCGGGACCGAAACACACTTCGGATCCGAAAACTTCAACATCCAAGACTTCGACGCCGACTCTTTCGACACCAAAACGGTCAGATGTGCCGAAATCACTAAGAAGACCGTTTCGCTGCTCCGATAGACAACCTGTATCCGAATCAAAAAGTGCTGTATATTCATGCTCAAACTGGACATATCACCACTCAAGTAACTTTAAAAAGGACTGATAGAGGAAAAATACCACATTTCTTTGAAGAAGAGAACAGTTGGAACAAACCCTCCCCTCTTTCTTCACCTCAGTTTCAGCTTATTCCACCTGAACATTCACCACAACCTACACGTGACAACCAGAATGATGGGAATGGGGGTGATAATAAACCAATGCAAGACCCATGAGATGATTACAACACCAAGTCGCCCACAGGCAATGGTCCTGCTTTATATCCTGCTAAGCCCTCTCCACCAGATGACAGTGTAGGCTACATTGAGTCACTGCGTAGAGCTGCCAACCACCATGGGGTGCAGCTACATAAAGAGTCTTTAGATGAGGATTTCCTCTTTGAAACCCTCAGTACCATGCAGAGGTCATCACATACACTACCTATGCTCAAAGGGATGATCAGGCATGTAGATGATGTTTTTTAACGACCCGGTCAGAGCTTTTATTCTTACTGCAAGAGTAGACAAAAATTACATGCCAGCACCTTCGGACCCAGTGTATATAAAAGCTGTTGCCACTAAACTCCCTGGTTGTGTCCAATGCAAGGAAAAGGGCCAACTCCCAGACAACAGGAGATGCTCCAACCCCGATAAAGAATCCAAACTTATTGATGCTTCTGGGAAAAGGGTGGCCTCTCAGGCGGCCAATTTCTGGCGTATCTCCAACACTCAGGCATTGCTAGCATGATATGACTGAACACCGGGACGAGATGGAGCAATTAATACAATATTTGCCCCAGGAACACAGACCTAAGGCACAAGAACTGGTGCGTGAAGGCAACTTATTTCCAATAACGCCATAAGATGTTCCCTTGATGCTGCAGACACTGCTGCTAGAGCGGTGCACACCAGTGTCCTTTAGAGAAGACATGCTTGGCTTTGCATATCTGGGTTCAAGCCAGAGGTGCAAACATCCATTTTAAACACTCCTTTTGATAAAGAGCATCTATTTGGCCCAATGAAGGGAAGTGGCCAAATCCATGGGAGCCCTTCAGTCAGCACAAAGCTGTGGTTCCTTTCGGCACTCCTTTTACTGCGGAGGCTCTAAAAATACCTCCTCGGAGACCACCTCCACCTATAAGGGCCATAACCAACCCTCTCATTCTTGGGGTTACTTCAGAGGGGGTTACAGAGGGTAGGGCAAAGGCAGGGGTTCAAACACACGCACCTCTCCCTCCCAATACAAAGTAGAGCACTCCCTCCCCGACCATTTAACACCTGTCGGGGGAAGTCTGTCAAATATCCTACCAATCTGGCAGTCAACCACAGCCAATTGGGTACTACAAATTATCCGTTCTGGTTACTGCCTGGAGTTCATCAACACTCCTCTAAACATTCCACCAAAGTCACACAAACTTTCACCAGATCGCCTACACCACTTCAAACAAGAAGTTCAGTCTCTACTTCTAAAAGGAGCTATAGAACCCGTACCACCACATCACGGGTGGCACGTATACTCTTTTTACTTCCTAATACCCCAAAAAAATGGTTCTCTCAGACCAATATTAGATCTCGGAGAACTAAATCTTTACATTGTCAGATCATTTCCACATGGTGACACTGCAACAAGGATTACCTCAGCTACAAAAAAGCGACTTTCTGTCTACTTTCGATCTAAAAGACTCCTGTTATCATATTCCAATCCACCCCGCTAATTGCAAATTCCTCAGGTTCGTGGTAGCGGGTCAACGCTTCAAGTTCAAGGTACTCTCATTCTGTGTCAACACTGCCCCAGACTCTCACAAAGTATCTGACGGTAGTAGAAAAGAACAGGTAGGTAGTAGTATTCCCTATGAGAAAGAACCGCACATCAATAAGGACAACGTGTCTGACAATACTGAGCGTGAATATTTTTGTTGCTGTAATTAAAGCGGGGTGCTAAAGTAGCCTTGTGCACCTACTACCTAAAAGTGTTGTCAGCATGTTACAAAATAACATGCATATCAAGCCACTTACTCTGCGGGCGGATACTTTACCATTGCTGTAGGAGACACTTTCGCTTACGAAATCATAACTTACCAGGGTTTTGCCTCGCGTTTTCGCCATGTGGTTGCTGTGCACTGCATCTAATGTTACACTTGGATCACACAATTAGCATCTTACCGTTTTGAAGCATTCACCACAATACTTACCGGCCGGTACTTAAGTAGCGCAGGGCGTACTATTTGAAATTCGTAACTCACCATTGCCTTGTGTGTCATATCACAGCTTTCGTTTTGGACCATCGGGTACTTCATATGAACAATTTACTTCATATGAACAGTTCATATGAACATATTGAACAATGAAGCGATTCGGCATACGCTACAGGACGTACCACTTGGACAGCGCTACATTGGATTATATTGCTACATTATTCCCATATTTCCTTGAAAAAGTCTGAGTACAGACGAAACACGTGTTGGCTAAATCATGTGCTGGGAATCTTTAAGAAATCAATAAAAAGAAAAGGAATTATCAACTGACGCTTTTGGACTAATTTAAATACTCTACTTATAACTTGTCGAATTTAACTATCCACATGTGCTTAAGAATATATCGGTTTCCAGACTGTGTTTAGTATTTGTCCAATATTGTTCTTGGATTGGAATACATAGTAATGGGTGTGCTGTATCTGAAAAACAGGTTAGTATTAGATTCCTTACCTTAGAATATCCCCAGGTGTCAGATTGGATCCGGAAAATTTTGCGTAGCAGTACCCCTGCGCGTCGGTAGGCGTAGTCTGCGGCTCCGCGTCCGTCGTCTGCGTCGTTGGCGCTGGAATGACGTCGTCTAAGTACTTAGACGCCGCCATCGCGCGCTGACGTCCGTTCTTTTTTCCGCGCCAGCAAGTGCAGGTCCGGAGAAAGTGGTACCCTTTAGTCACTTTTTGACTAAGCTTTTTTGATCATTTTTGGATCCGTTTCGCGTCTACGACTCCATCGGTGCCGGTAGGGATGCCCGGGTTCAAGCTCTGTGCCGACTGCAACCGACTGATGTCGGTTACCGACACTCCATCGCCGGTGGCCACATTGCCTGGGGCCCCACCACGATGACAAGTCGTGCCCCGACTGTCGGGCCTTGAAGTCGAAGGCTAGGCGGGAGCGGTCCCGTAAGCGCCTCGAGCTCCGGCATTCGGCCCTGCGCTGATCGAGGTCCCGGTCTGGAAGGAGGTTGAGGGACCGGTCGCGGGGCCGGAGTCATCACAGCTCAGCGAGTCGACTTCACTCGTTGGGCTCCAAGTCCTCAGGTAAGAGGCACAAGAAGTCGAAGAGGCGACATCGATCTTCTGACTCTCCCTCCCTCCCCCCAGCCCCCGACGCTCACGCAAAGCAGCCGGGGGTTCGGGTGACACCGCCCACGCGGCTCCACCTGAGCCGCAGGCGTCGCAGCCTGCTTCATACCCACCGGTCCCTGGGCAGAACTCAACGCCGGCGGAGATCGAAGCCTTCCTCCGGGTTCAGCGGCGCCTTCGGGCCAAGCGGCCCCGACTGGGAGTCCGAGCGGGCCGGGTGCTTCGGCTCCAGCGCCGTCGGGTGCTCCAGCACAGTCGGGTGCTTCGGCGCCGTCGGCGACTTCGGTCCGGGTGCCTCAGGGCCCCACTGGATCCGGTTCCGGGTCGCTGCTGGTCGACCTTACAACCCCGCCGGTGTCGGCCCCTAGGGTATCATCCCCTGCGTCGTCCCCGCACGACGCCGTCCCTGGTCCACCCCTCGGTCCAGATCCAGATTCGGCGCCGGCCGAAGAGGAATTATTTGAGTATCTGGGTCCATCCTTTATTCCTGAATTTCAGGACATGGCGACGAGGGAGACTGGGGGGTCTGATGACCCCCTGGCACGTGAGTGCCAGTCATATCAGGACTGGACACAGGACCTGGATACCTCCCCAGACACTGGTTTTGTCTCCCCTCCTACCGTGGCTACAGAGGAGGGAGCTGCTTATGCTGTGGTGCTGATGAGGGCAGACAAGGCCTTGGCTCTTGAGCTCCCCATCGCAACAGTGAGGTCTAACATCCTCACAGAGGTCCTTAAACCGCAGGTAAGCTCCCCAGAGCCTCTACTGCCGTTTAATAAGGCTCTCAGAGACGTCCTGTTGGGCACTTGGTCCAGGCCCACTACAGGTCCCCCTGTAGATAGGAACGTCGCTAGGCGCCACCGCCCAGCCCCGGGCGACCCTAGTTTCTTGTCCACTCACCCCACTCCTGAGAGCCTTGTTATCCAGGCCTCTACTTCCCAATCCGCATTCCCGACTGCTCCACCAGATCGGGAATCCAAGAGGTATGAACAGTTCGGAAAGATGTTCTCCTCCCTTAGTTTGGAGTTGCGGTCGGTCAACACTGCGTGCCTCTTGGGCCGTTACACCCACTCTTTGTGCCCAGTGGTAGACTGGGCGAAACTCGCTCAAGCCCTCGCAGAGACGCAGCGCGGTACTCTAAGATGTGGACTGGATACCACAGACTCACTAGGAAGAGCGATTTCCACGTCTGTGGCGGTTCGCCGCCACACCTGGCTGAGGTCCGCCAACTTTTAGGCCGATGTCCAAAACACCCTTATGGACATGCCGTTCGATGGCAGCCACCTTCGGTGGCAAGGCATATCATGCGCTGGAACGCTTTAAGGACTCCGGGATACGGCCAAGTCCTTGGGCCTGTCGGCCCCGCGCCAGCAATCTTCTGCCCAGGGTTCCTCCCATACGTCCTGGCAGCCACGAGCCGCAGACTAACATTCAGCGCTGTGGCGGACGTGGTTACCGTCGCGGCGGTAACAAGGGACAACGGCGAACCCAGTCCACATCCACCCCCGCAGCATCCGCCTCAAAGCCTTCCTAGTCTGAGCTTGCAGACCCATTTAACGCCAGTGGGGGGCAGGCTTCGCCATCACCTCCTCCACTGGCGCACCATCGCATCGGACAGGTGGGTGCTGCAAATCGTCCAAAGGGGCTACTCCCTCCCCTTAGAGGCGACCCCTCCAGCCATGCCATCGCAGTACCACCGCGTGTCGGGGGTACTTGCAACTTCTGGAAGAGGAAGTTTCGGCCCTCTTGGCCAAGGGGGCCATCCAGAGCATTCCTGGGCCAGAAGTAGGACGTGGTTGTTACTCCCACTACTTTCTGGTTCCCAAGAAGCGCAAAGGGGGCCTACGCCCTATCTTGGACCTAAGGAACTTCAATGGCTTCCTCTGGAAGGAGAAGTTCAAGATGCTGACACTGGCTCAAGTCTTAGCTGCTCTGGACCCGGGAGACTGGATGGTAGCGTTGGACTTGCAGGACGCATATTTTCACATCCCCGTCCTGCCGGCCCACCAGCACTACCTGGGGTTCACGGTAGGCCACGAGCACTTTCAGTTTACCGTGCTCCCCTTCGGCCTTACCAGAGCCCCACGGGTGTTCACGAAAGTGATGGCGTGGGTCGCCGCTCATCTGCGCAGGTTAGGGGTTTCAGTCTTCCCCCTACCTCGACGACTGGTTGTTGAAGGCGGGCTTGCCCCAGTCAGTCGTCAGCCACCTCCAGACTACGGCCGACCTCTTGCACCTGCTGGGGTTCTCCATCAATGTGCCGAAGTCACACCTGTGTCCCTCTCAGAAGCTCCTCTTCATCGGAGCGGTTCTAGACACGGCACAGTTTCGGGTTTATCCTCCCGAACAGCGGGTTCAGGATATTCAGGCTCTGATTCCGATCTTTCACCCGTTATCCCGAGTCTCGTCAGGTTGACGCTGTGGCTTCTGGGGCCGATGGCCTCCTGCATCCTTCTGGTGCATCACGCCAGGTGGCGGATACGGGCTCTGCAGTGGGACCTGAAGTTTCAGTGGGCCCAGCATCACGGCAACTTGTCCGACCATGTCTTGATCTCGGAGGGCACTGCAAGTCAGTTGCAGTGGTGGCACACGAACTGCGATTGGGTTAGCGGCAGACCCTCTCCCTACCCCAACTGGAGCACGTAGTTATGATGGACGCGTCCCTCCAGGGCTGGGGGGGGGGGGGCCACATGGGAGAGGCGGAGATCAGAGGCCTCTGGTCTCCGACGGAGTCCCGGCTCCACATCAACCTTCTGGAGCTGCGGGCGATCCGGCTTGCACTGAAGGCATTCCTCCCCTCTGTCCGGGGGAGTGTAGTGCAGGTGTTCACGGACAACACCACCGCCATGTGGTACTGCAGCAAACAGGGCGGGGTGGGGTCGTGGACCCTATGCCAGGAGTCTCTGCGCTTCTGGCAGTGGCTGGAACATCAGGGCGTGACCCTGGTGGTTCAACACCTGGCAGGTTCCCTGAACGCCAGTGCGGATGAACTCAGCCGTCGGTGCATGATGGATCACGAATGGCGTCTGAACTCTGACGTGGTGCAAGGCCTCTTTCAGCAGTGGGGAGAGCCTTGGTTAGATCTATTCGCCACAGAAGAGAACGCGCAAGGTCATCAGTTCTGCGTGTTGGAATTTCCAAGGCGGCACTCGCTCGGAGATGCTTTTCGTAGCGAGTGGAGCTGCGGTCTGTTGTACGCCTTTCTGCCTATACCACTTCTGCCCAGAGTGCTGAAGAAGATCGGGCACGACCGGGCCCAAGTCATCCTTGTGGCTCCGGACTGGGCACGAAGATATTGGTATCCCGAGCTGCTCAGCATGTCAGTCGATCCCCCGATTCGTCTGCCTCTTCAGGAGGACCTTCTGTCGCAGCAGCAGGGGACGGTCCTTCACCTGAACCTGTTCAGTCTTCCCTTACATGCGTGGAGATAGATTGAGTGGATGTTGAGGCCATTTGACTTGCCTCCTGAAGTCTGTAATGTGATTCTGGCAGCCAGGAGTCCCTCCACAAAATCGGTATACGCCAGGTGGAACAAATTTGTGGCATGGTGCCCAGCAAAGGCTGTGGATCCCCTTTCTGCCCCTCTTTCAGAGGTTCTCCTCTTTCTTCTTTCTCTTGCCCAGCAGGGCTCTGCTCTGGGCACTCTAAAGGGCTTACCTCTCTGCCATTTCCGCCTTCTTAAGGCTCCCTGATCAGCCCTCTTTGTTAAAGTCCTCGGTTGTATATCGGTTTTTGAAGGGCATCACTCATGTTCCCTCCTGTTCCTTAGTCACAGCCTTCCACATCGGGCAGTCCATCACCTTGCCCACCTTCTTTCTGCCTCCGCATCCCTCGAAAGAGGAAGAGAGGCTCCACCGTCTGGACCCAAAACGTGCGCTTCTCATACTATCTGGATTGCACACGCCAGTTCCGGGTGGATGACCAACTCTTTGTTGGTTATGTAGGCACTAAGAAGGGACGGGCGGTGCACAAACGGACTATTTCTCGATGGGTCGTCTTGTGCATCAAGGCTTGTTACACTCTGGCTAGAAAGGAGCCTCCTGAGTGGCTACGTGCCTATTCCACTTGGGACACGGCAGCTACTACTGCCCTGGGCCGGGGAGTCCCCTTGCAGGACATCTGTCAGGCAGCTACGTGGGACTCGCTGCACACGTTTGCAAGACACTACTGCCTGGACAGCCAAGTCCGGAGAGATGGCTTTTTCGTCTGTTCCGTTCTCCAGGACTTTCTGGTGTGATCATTGGTTCGCACACCCACCACCGGGGTTGGTATTGCTGGGGTATCTATTCTAAGGTAAGGAATCCAATTCTAACCTGTTTCTATCAGATGCACAAGTTACTTACCTTCGGTAACGATATATCTGTAAGAAACAGTAGTTAGTATTAGATTCCTTACCACCCCACCCATCCTCCCCGTTCTGCGAACCGATATTTAGGGTTAAGGTCATCCCCCTTCAGGGCCCTAGTTTTCATGGCACCAGTGTTGGTTTTTATCATGGCTCTGCGTTTCTGGCGTGGAAAACCTGTGTATAAGAACTGACGTCAGCGCACGAGGGCGGCGTCTAAGCACTCCGACGTCATTCCGAGGCCAACGACGGACACGGAGCCACTGACGACGCCTACCGATGCGCAGGGGTACTGCTACGCAAAATTTTCCGGATCCAGTCTGACGCCTGGGGATATTCTACGGTAAGGAATCTAATACGAACTACTGTTTCTTACAGATATATCGTTACCGAAGGTAAGTAACTTGTGCATCAGCTTCTTTTCTTGTGTTTGGTGGTAGTAGCTGCTCACTTAAGAAGACAAAGCATCCATGTCTTCACATCAAAGCCATCATGTACCAGCAATGCCTTCAGCACACTTTCAGAACAATCCAGTTGCTACATCAACTAGGGCTGACGATCAATGCGACAAAATCAAATCTTCGACCAGCCAATTGCTTGTATCATGATCGTCCCCCATGCCAGACAGCACATGCATCCACTTCAAGCATGCTTACCCAGTCAGTGTAACCAGTTACATGGTCTATTTACCGATCTAGTGTTGGCAGCCGTACTCATCGCTCTCTGCAATGGTGGAACACAACAAATTTGTTAAAAGGATGGCCTTTCATAGACCCGGTTCCACAGATAGTACTGGCAGCGGACGCATCCCTCACTGGCTGGGGAGCTCATCTTCAACAATGCACAGTGCAAGGCTTGTGGAATAGACAGAAGAAGTTGCTTCACATCAATCAGCTAGAGCTGCTTGCAATCTTTCTAGCTCTCAAGGCGTTCCAGACTCACCTGGTAGGCAAAGCTGTCTTGGTTCGTACAGACATGACAGCTATGTATTACATTAAAAAACAGGGGGGGGGGCACACTCTCTCCAACTGTCCCACTTATCCTAAGACATCTGGAGGTGGGCCATTCACCACAAACTTTATCTCCTAGCGGGACACCTCTCAGGAGTGAACAACCAGATTGCATATCTCCTCAGCAGACAAAGACCGCAAATAAACAAATGTGATCTCCTCCCATACTTTCAAAGTTGTGTAGTCCCTCACATAGATCTGTTTGCCACACACCAAAACGCAAGATGCCAAAGCTTCACATCCAGGTACCCACACCTGCAATCCAAGGGCAATGCACTATGGATGAACTGGTCAGTGATATTTGCCTACTCTTTTCTGCCTCTCCTGCTCATTCCACTAGTGGTTCAGAAGCTCAGGCAAACATCTCTCACTAATCCTAGTAGCTCCCACATGGGCACGTCCACCATGGTTCACAACCCTGTTGGAGCTATCTCTAGTCCAGCATCAAAAGCTACATTTAACCTCCAGTCTCCTCGCACACAACCACGGAGAAATCAGATACCCAGATCCCAAGCAATTGAACCTCTCGATCTGGCTCCTGAAGTCTGAGGGCCCTATTCACAGAACTAACTTAAGACAAAATCCTAAACTTACTACCATTTTGGTATTCACAGAAGTTAGGACTCCTAACTTTAGGACTCCTAAATCTCTTCTCTGAATACCGAAAGTCTCCTTATTAGTGCTGCTTCTCTTCTAGTGCTATAGAATAGCCTGCTCCAACTGCGCAGAACCCGGCTGCAGCTGTACAGTTCCTCAGGGTTGGGGCACTTTGTTTATGGTAAGTTATTGTATGAAGTCTCCTTTGTTCCTCTCAAGGTATTTGCAGTTGCTTTGAATTGTGTGTTCAGTACACATTCTTACACCACCATGTATTATTCCTGAAGACTCCGGGAAGTAGAAGTGGGGTTACTTTGCTTCTCGCAGGATAAAAGCCATAATGTGAGTGCTGCAGCTAAGTTTCATTTATAAACCAATTTCTTGATACACAGTTGGTACCTTGGCCCATAGTGGACCGGGATCAATAAAACTGTTCACTGCCATGAGTAATGGTTACTACTAGTGCTTGTACCGATTACTGGTTAGGCTTTTATACTGTTTATGGGACTTTTGCAGCTTAAATGTTCCTCCTCGACTCAAGCAAGTCACATTCGCTGATCTTAGTGTGCATGATATAGATCCAAGTTACAACACTTCAAATTGATGCAGCATTTTCATCTTGAGGGAAGGTTTTACTCTATTCTCTCCAATATATGGTGACAAGTAACAGAAACCTAGATATTTTTTGATAGAAGTTCAGCTGTTGCTGGGAATGACTGACTGCTATGACCGTGCACAGTTCGTTGCACACCATTTTCATACTATCCCCACTACCAATAAAGCAGGTATCTAATTGGGGAATACATGCAACTGACCGGACTTGCACTCGATCTCCTTGTTGTCAGGGATCAACTTTGCAAGTACTTCACTTCTACATTTCAAGTAACTGAGTCGATTCAACATAAGCAAAGTCCACATCTGCCACAATGCAAACAACAAATGTAAACATTAAAATGAAAAGCACAGGTTAGCAGTCCGGTTTCCTGGCAATGTTTAATAAAGAAACAACCATGCCTGCAACCTTTCCTGATTTAAATTTGAATCGAAGTATTTCACCTTGCAAATTGCTTATTGCCAGCCTTCAATTTAAGAATGGTTTGTGGGGTTTTTGGTATTAAAATGTTGTTAGTTCAGTGCATTTTGTCAGCTCTAAATTTTACAGCTTTTACAGTGTTTGATGGATTAGAGAGGCTCACACTTCTTGCATTGAGAAGACACATTTTGTATAAATCTATTCTCCTCCATCCTATCGAGATGCTGCCCAGTGGATCTGTTCCCTTTGTCTTGTTTGTGTTCTGATGGGATTCTTCTACCCTGGGTTGTCGTTTTTCCTTTCCATGGTCTACATTTGAGAATACCGTGCCTTTTCTGGTAAAATATTTTAAATGCTGGAACCTGCAAACATACTGAACATTACCCAGCCTTTGTATCACTTTCTCCCCACATTTCATTTTTTGTGCCTATAGCAAGAGGCACTATTTTTTATTTGAAACATTGATAGAAATCACTGTTGCATTTGTTTGCTTTGTGCACACATAAAGTACTCCTTTATCTGATGGCCGCTTCTAGCTGCAGATTATTCCTAGACGTCCAAATGGATTTGAATTGGTTTTATGAGCACTAACCCTTCATGCCGGTAGGTGGCTTTGTTCAGTTCCATGTGGCTTTGTCTGCATAATCCATGCCAGAGGTGATGTGCATAGTTCCTATATAGGAGCTACCGCACTGACATCAGTTCTTCTTTCTGCTCCAGTCAGCGTGGCTCTGGGAAAGAGCTATCCCTAGTTACTTTTTAACTCACCTTTTTCAACTTTTTGTAAAAGATGTTTGAGATATTGTCTCCTGGTGTGGTAGGGATGTCTATGAGAAAGATTGGTTTTAAGCCCTATGGTGCCTGTCACCGACAAATGTCGGTAGCAGACCCTCACTTCATCTGCTTCTGTTGCCTCGAGCCCGACCACAACACCAAGATCTGGGTTGATTGTCACTCCATGCATCCCAAGGTCTTGAACAGTTGTCCCTCAAGCTCCTTACCACTCGACGTATGACGCCGCAACGTTTGTAATCCCGATTGAAAGGAGGGTTCCAGGATCGGTCACAGAGCAACTTCAAGCGCTCCTCGACGCACTCAGTCATCTGTGTAAGTCACACTAGCACAAAAAGAACAAGAAGTCAGCGGTTCTTAACCTTGCCCTGTTTGTCAGTCATCTGACAAGACTAGTGAGTGTCTACAATCAAGGCCTGGTTCCGCAATTGAGCCTGCGCCTGGTCCATCTCGCCGCCTCCCTGAGTTTCCAGGAGCTGGAGCGACCCCCAACTAACTCCGTTAACTTTTAGGTCTTGCACCTCATATTTGGGCAGCCTGTCCCTGATGGAGCACTTTCAGGCACGCAGGTTTGGGCGGGGCCCCTAATGGTCTCTGGCCCTGGTGCTAGTCGCTTTCTTTGCATCCAGCGATCGATCCGGACCGGTTTAGCCACCTCAACCTTTCCCTGAGCCAGGCCCTCTGCTGACGTCCGTTGCATCGTCCCCACACTCAACCCTGACAGTCAGATGGGCGGCGTCGGATGCAGGTGCCGACTGGAGGAATTCCATACACTCCACAGCCTGTACCCTATTGCTATGAGCTAGGATGCAGGGATGACTGGGAGGGGCCAATGGACCCTGATGAGTACTAGCCTCTAGGTGTCGCAGGACACTTAGTGTGAGGATTTGACAGAGATCAGTTGACTTGACACTTCCCCAGATACTGGCTTGGTCTCTCCTCCTGCTGCAAAGGAGTAAACTTCATTTGCTATGGTGGTGAGGAGGGCGACTGAGGTCCTTGACCTTCAGCTCACCTCTGTGGCTGCCAAGACTAATGTCTTGGTGGAGGTGCTTCATTCGGGAGTCACCCCTTCCGTACAGTTTCTCCCATTTAATGAAGCCCGCACAGACATCCAACTCTGGGCCTAACCCAAGCCCTGTATCGGGGATCCTGTGAGTAGGACAATAGCCCTCCACCATCACCCTTCCCCAGGGGACCCTAATTTCCTCACCCAGCTCCCCCCATCCCAGAGAGTTTGGGCCAAGCCTCCACTCCCAGAGTTCACCTGGTGCATTCCTCAATACTCCATGGACAGGGAATCAGAGGCTTGGTACCTTGGGAAAAGATGTTTTCTTCAGCCAGCCTGGCACTGCACTATGTGAACACAATTTGCCTTTTGGGCTGATAGCTCCCATTTGCTCTGGGACTCTGTTGAACAGGTGCTGCTAATGGTCCTGGAGGAGGCCCGAGACATGGTCTCCCAAGATATTGCTGACAGGAGGGATGCAGCTACCTTTGTCATACACTGTGGGCAGATACAACTGACTCAGCAGAGAGGCTGATTCAATATTGGCTGTTAGGTACCTCGTCTGGTCCAGAATCACTGGCTTTTCAGAGTATGTCAAGGCCTCACTCATGGGCTTGTCCTTTGACTGCTCTTGTCTCTTCTGAGACGAGGCAGACTCGGTGCTAAAACGCTTCAAGGGCAGCAGAGCCATTGACCCTCCCCAACCCCAGTCCTCCTTTCATGGCCATGGAAGGGGCTTACAGCGGAGTCTCTACCTGCCCAACCACCAGGGCATGCACGCTTCTAGCCCCTGAGTGGTTGAGGTTGCAGTACTCACAAACCTTGTGGGTCAGTTACACAGGGGACCGAACAGTCCACCACCCCTGCCGGCTTGCCGCTGCCTCCAAGTGTCTTTAGGTTGCCCTCCAACCAGCATGGGTATCCAGTGGGAGACATGATATGCCATCACCTGCCCCATTTGAGGTCGATAACATCCGACTACCCCTCAACCCCAGCCACCCACTTGAGATAGGCTGACTGAGGATCGTATCTCTTCACTCCACCAAGAAGTGGCAGTTCTCTAAGCCAATGGAGCCATAGAAGGTATTGGCATCAGAAGAAGGTTGTGGCTGTTATTCAAACTACTTTCTGGTGCCCAGGAAGGACTGATGCCTTTGTGCTATCCTAGACTTGCCCCCTCTCAAATAAAAAATTCTCACGCTCAAGTTCTGTCAGCCCTCGATCCAGGAGACTGGATTGGTAGCGTTGGACTTGTAGGACGCATACTTCAACATTCCCACCCTGCCTGCCTACAAAAGTTCACTGCAACTCACAGAAGTCCAGGAGCACTTAGTTTTCCATGCCCCTTTTGGTCTTAACAGGCCCCCTCAGGTGTTCACCAAGGTAATGGCAGTGGTTGCAGCTCAAATGTGGTGATCAGGAATACCAGTTTTCCCCTATCTCGACAACTGTTGAAAGCTGGCTCTCAGGCAGTCATCTCCCACCTCTAGACTATGGTGCACCTCTTGCACTCGCGGGGGTTCACTATCAGCGTGCTGAAGTTGCACCTAATCCCTTCTCAGAAGTTCCCTTTCATCAGAGCTGTTCTGGACACAGTGCTGTTTTCGGCTTATCCTCCTGAACTGTGAGTCTAGCATATTGTGGCTATGATGCTGATATTTCAGCCTCCAACCTGGATTTTGGTGAAACTGACAAGCTCCTGGGCCTTATGGCCTCCTGAATCCTGCTAATGACACATGTCTGTTGGCATATGTTGGCTGCGACGTGGGACCCGACTTTCCAGTGGGCCCAGCATCAGGTTGATCTATCATTGTCTAGATCTCGGAGGGCACTGCAAAAGATCTACAGTGGTGGCTAACTGCGATTCAGTCAGCAGTAGACTCCTCTCCCTTTCCCAACCAGATCTGATGGTAGTGACAGGTGCGTTAATTCCTCCTGTAATTAAGTGGTCATCTAGAAGAGGTGAAGATAAGAGTACTCTGGTCTCTGGCGTAATCTGCTTTACACATCAAGCTGTTGGAGTTCTGTGCAATCGAATTGACATTGAACGCCTTTCTACTCTCCATGAAGGAAAGGCTAGTGCAGGTGTTCATGGACAACACCACCGCAATCTGGTACTGCAACATACAGTTTGACTTGGGGTCGTGAAACCTCTGTATGGAAGCCCTGTACCTCTGGATGTGGCTGAAACGTCCGAGCAGTTCCCTGGTTGTTCAACACTTGGTGGACTCTCTGAACGGCAGAGTTTACAAACTCAGCCGAAGATGCCTCACAGATCATGAATAGCGTCTCCCACTGGAGGTTTTGCGAGGTCTCTTTCAGCAGTGGGAAGAGCCTTTGTTAGATATGTTTGCCACTGCAGAGAATGCGCCATGTCAGCAATTCTGTGCTCAGCAGTTTCCAAGGTGTCTCTCACTTGTAGATTCTTTTTGTCTCAAGTGGAGGTTTGACCTCCTGTACGCCTTTCCTCCAATAACACTCTTGCCTAGAGAGTCTGGTATCCCAAGATGTTACGTATGTACATTGGTCTTCCAGTCAGGGTGCCTCTTCGGGAGGATCTCCTGTTGCAGCAGCAGGGGAAAGGTCTTCATCGGAACCTGGCACCGCTCCACCTTCATGTGTGGAGATTGAGCCGTGACCGTTGCCAGCTTTCAACCTTCCAACCGAAGTTTGTAACGTCGTTTTGGCAGCCACAGTTTGGCAGCCTGGTGTCTTTCCACCAAGACGTTATACGCCTTCCATTAAGGCAAGTTTGTGGCATGGTGTGCAGAAAAACAGGTTTACCCCCTATCTGCTCCCCTTTCCCGGGATCTTTTGCTTGTTTCTCTAGCTCAGCAGGGCTCTGCTTTTTGCACCTTCTGTCATTGCAACATTCTGTAGCTGCTGATCA
Source organism: Lissotriton helveticus (assembly GCF_964261635.1). Classification (NCBI taxonomy): domain Eukaryota; kingdom Metazoa; phylum Chordata; class Amphibia; order Caudata; family Salamandridae; genus Lissotriton; species Lissotriton helveticus. The sequence goes on along the minus strand of NC_136065.1, from coordinate 1,820,074,355 downwards.
GCCATCCCTAATCAAGTCTCCCATTGTACATGGGTTTTTGAAAGGTCTCCAACACTTGTCGTTCTCACCCCCCGTATCATGCCTCAGTGGGACCTATATGTAATCTCTACCTTTCTGAGTTGTGTTCCCTTCACGCTGTTCTACAGCTGCCCTATCAGACTCTTTACTGTAAAAACTGCCTTTGTATTTGAGAACATATGCCCAGAGCATCCATAAGCTCCAGGCTTTGTCATCTGCAGGAAAGTAGGATCTACTTTCATAGTTACTCCCACTTTTTGCTGGTGTTAATCTGTTTTCTGACTAGTCTGACTGGGATCTTACTGATCAGGACTCCAGTCACTGTGCTTTTTCCCTAAATTGGACTGTGGTACCTTCCCAATTGGATACTGGTGTACCCTTCTAAGTCCCTAGTATATAGTACTATGGTACCCAGGGCATAGGTATACCAGGCGTCTCATGGGCATCAGCATGTATTGTACCATCCAGAAGAGAGCACTCAATTTGTGACTAAAGGCCTGCCATTGCAGCCTGTGTTAGTTGGTATCTGAAAGAAACAGTTGGTTATAGATTCCTTAATTTAGAATTACTTCCAGCTGTCCGACTGGATCTGGAAAGTTTTTCGGCAGCAGTACCCTTGCTCGTTGGAAGGTGGCTTTGGTCAACGCCGTGTTCGTTGATGACGTCATGGTAGCTACTTAGATGCCGCCCTCGCGCGCTGACGTCAGTTCTTTCTTTTTCCACGCCAGCAAGCGCAGAGCCGGGGAGAGCGGTACCTCCAGTCACTTTTTCACTGACTTTTGTTAATATGGTTTTTTGAGTCCATCGACTCCTGGTACATTAGGGATGCCCGGCTTCAATGCTTGCAGTTCCTGTAGCCGACAGATATCGGTGATGGATCCGCGCCACATGTGCCTCTTCTCCCTGGAGCGCGACCACAACCCTAAGTCACGCTTCGACTGCTGTACCATGAACCTAATTCTTTGTGGGAGTGGTCCCGAAGCTACTTAAAGCGCGGCAGTCTTCTCCGAGCCACTCAAGGTCCCGGTCTCGTAGGAGGTCGAGTGACCGATCGCGGAGCCACCATCATTCTTCGTCCAAGTCTTCACACTCTGGGTCAGGTACGTCGAAGCACAAGAAGAAGTCTAAGAAGCATGATCGCTCTTCAAATTCTCCCCGTCCGTCGGCCGACACGATGAGGGATGCTGGTGGTGCCCCTCCCGAGGCTCTGCCTGCGGACCCCGAAGGGTCAACTCCGGGTTCCCCCCCTCTCTTTCCAGGACCTGGTGAGACCCCTTCCCAGTTTCGTCAGTTTTACGAAGCGATTCACGCCATCTTTGGGCAACCAGACTCTTCTGGCGTGCCTTCGGGCCCTGGTGACTCTCCTGGGGGCCCGGGGCCTTCGATGCCGGCGGCTCCGGACTCTGCACCGCTGGGTCCCCTTGTATCCATGCCTGGATCGGGGTCGGCGAATTTGGTACGCCTCCCCCGGCGCCGATTGCACTTCCACCACGTCCGCAGCAGGCTTCGACCCTTTCCTCCACCTCGAGGTAGACCAGGAGCAGGACCGGCGTCAACAGGTACATTTGTGGCCCTGTTCTACACTGGCTCTGAGACCATATTGGCAGCCAGAGGAGGGTGAGGAGGACTGGGAATGGTCTGGAGACCCTTTAACAGACCAATTAGGTTACGAACTGGGGAAGCAAGTGGGCTGGATACCTCACCAGACCTTGTCATGTTGTCTCCTCCTACCATGGCTACGGAGGAGGAAGTGTTGTACGCAGTAGTGTTGCGTAGGGCAGCTGAGGCTCACAGCCTCGAGCTACCTACGGTGGCAGTCAGGTCTAACCTCCTGAGAGAGGTGCTTCAACCGGCTGCGTGCTCCTCGGAGCCCCTGCTGCCGTTTAATGAAGCCCTTACGGACATCTTTTTGGGCATGTGGTCTAGGACCAACACAGGGGCTCCTTTGGACAGGATGATTGCCCGATGCCACCACCCAACCCTGGGCGACCCCACTTTCCTCTCCCAACACCCCACCCCTGAGAGCTTGGTGGTCCAAGCCTCCACGTCCAAGGGTGCATTCCCTATGGCTCCACCTGATGGGGATTCCAAAAAGCAGGACCATCTTGGGAAGATGTTTTCTTCCTCCAGCTTGGGGCTGTGGTCGGTTACACCCTCTCCGTGTGGGACACGGTTGCGCAAGTGCTTCCTCAGTGCCCGAAAGAGGGTCCAAACTCTCTCTGGCAGTTGCTGAAGGGAGAGACGCAGCGAAGTTTACCATCCGCTGTGGGCTGGATACCGTAGACTCACTAGGAAGGACGATTTCCACGTCGGTAGCCCTTCGACGCTACGCTTGGTTGAGGTGAACTGATTTTTCAGGGGATGTCCAATCCACCCTTATAGACATGCCCTTTGACTGTCGTCTATTCGGTGACAAAGCAGACAACGCGCTAGAGCTCTTTGAGGACTCAGGCTACGGCCAGGTCCTTGGACCTCTACTCAACCAGCCCAGCGCAGTCTGCTTTTCGCCCCTTTCGTGGCTACGGCAGGGGTGCCCCGCCACGTCCCGCCTAGAGCCACAGGCCAGCGCAAGCTGTTCAGCCCCTGTGCAGCCGGGGATGTGGCAACCACTGCCGTGGTTCTGGGGACCAGCAAGCCGGCAAGTCTACCACAGCACCCTCTGCAGGGGCCTCCAAACCCTACTAGTCCGACCTTCCAGGGCCACCAATCTCCAGTGGGTGGCAGGATTCACCATCACTTCCCCCACTGGCACTGGCGCACCATCACATCGGACAGGTGGGTTTTGCAAATAGTCCGAACGGGCTACTCCCTCCCCTTCAAGACTACCCCTCCAGCCATGCCACCTCAGTACCATCGCAAGTCAGAGGATCATCTCCAACAGGAAGTTTCGGCACTCTTGGCCAAGGGAGCCATTGAGCGTGTTCCTGTCCCAGAAGTAGGTTGTGGTTGCTATTCCCACTACTTTCTGGTGCCCAAAAAGGGAAAAGGCCTGCGTCCTACCATGGAACTCAGGAATGGCAACCGCTTCCTCCGGAAGGAGAAGTTAAAAATGTTGACACTCGCTCAGGTCCTGACTGCCCTCGACCCTGGAGACTGGTTGGTAGCATTGGGCATGCAGGACGCTTATTTTCACATCCCCGTCCTGCTGACCCACCGGCGTTACCGACGGTTCATAGTAGGCCGCGAGCACTTTCAGTTTACTGTGCCCCCCTTTGGCCTTACCAGCGCCCCTCGGGTTTTCACAAAAGTGATGGCTGTGGTCGCAGCTCATCTGCACAGAACAGGGGTTCCAGTATTCCCCTATCTCAACGACTGGCTGTTGAAGGCGGGCTTGCCCCAGGCTGTCTTCTCCCACCTCCAGAATACAGCCGACCTCCTGCATTCACTGAGGTTCTTCATCAATGTGCCAAAGTCAATCCTGACTCCCTCTCAGAAGATCCTCTTCATCGGAGCGGTTCTGGACACAACACAGTTTCGAGTCTATCCTCCGAACAGAGTCCGGTATATTCGGGCTATGATTCTGATCTTTCAGCCTCCATCCCAGGTTTCAGTCATGATGACCCTCCGGCTACTGGGCCTGATGGCCTCCTGGTGGACAATCCCAGATGGCATATGTTGGCTCTGCAGTGGGACCTTAAGCTCCAGCGGGTACATCAGGGGAACCTGTCAAATTGCGTCCAGATCTCGGAGGGCACTGCACAACAGTTGCAGTGGTGGCTAACGAACCAGGATTGGGTCGACCGCAGATCCCTCTCCCTTCCCCAACCAGAATTCACAGTGGTGACTGATGCATCACTTCTGCGATGGGGTGGCCACATGGGGGAGGTGGAGATCAGAGGCCTCTGGTCTCCGGCGGAGTACGGGCTCCACATCAATCTTAGGGAGCTTCGGGCGATTCGTCTTGCACTCAAGGCATTCCTTCCCTCTGTCTGGGGAAGAGTAGTGCAGGTGTTAATGGACAAAACCACCGCCATGTGGTACTGCAACAAACAAGGTGGGGTGGGGTCGTGGGCTGTGTCAGGAGGCCCTCTGACTCTGGGCATGGTTGGAACATCAGGACATATCCCTTGTGGTTCAACACCTGGCAGGTTCCCTGAAAGCCAGGGCGTACAAACTCAGCTGCTGGTGCATGTTAGATCTCGAATAGCGTCTTCACTCAGAGGTGGTGCAAGGTCTCTTTCAACAGTGGGGAGAGCCTTGGTTAGATGTATTTGCCACCGAAGAGAATGCGCAATGTCAGCAATTCTGTGCATTGGAATTTCTAAGGCAGCACTCGCTAGGCGCCGTTTTTTGTTGCGAGTAGAGTTGCGTCTTCCAAAAGCTTTTACGCCTATACCACTTTTGCCCAGAGTGCTGAAGAAGAACAAGGGCGACAGGGCCCAAGTCATTCTTGTGGCTCTGGATTGGGCATGAAGATTCTAGTATCCTGATCTGCTACACATGGCCATCGATCCTCCGATCAGACTGCCTCTTCAGGAGGATCTTCTGTCACAGCAGCAGGGCCGGTCCTTCACCCAAACCGGTCCAGCCTCCTAGCATGGAGATTGAGCAGCAGCAGTTGACATCGTTTGACCTGCCTCCCGAAGTCTGTGATGTTATCTTGGCAGCCAGATGTCCCTCCACTAAGACGGTATACGCCTGCAGATGGAATAAATCTGTGGCATGGTTCCCAGCAAAGGCTGTGGATCCCCTTTCCGCCCCTCTTTCTGAGGTTTTCTTGTTCCTCCTTTCTTTGGCCGAGCAGGGCTCTGCTCTGAACACTTTAAAGGGCTAACTCTTGGCCATTTCAGCCTTCCTTAGGCTTCCTGATCAGCCTTCTCTTTTCAAGTCCCTTGTTGTAAATAGTTTCCTTTAAGGGCATTCCTCCTGTTCCCTTGGTAATGCCCCAGTGGGACTTGAACTTGGTTCTTAAATATCTTATGTGCGCTCCCTTTGAGCTTCTACATAACTCTCAGGCTTCTAACTTTAAAAACTACCTTTCTGGTGGTCATCACATCTGCGCGCAGGGTGAGTGAGCTACAAGCTCTTACTTCCAAGCCTCCCTTTCTGGCTGTTCATCCGGACAAGGTTGTCCTCAGAACTAGACCTTCCTTTCTTCCCAAGTTGGTTACTTCTTTCCACATTGGCCAGGGGAACCTGTCAAATTACGTCCAGATATCGGAGGGCACTGCACAACAGTTGCAGTGGTGGCTAATGAACCAGGATTGGGTCGACAGCAGATCACTCTCCCTTCCCAAACAATAATTCACAGTGGTGACCAATGCATCACTGCGATGGGGCGGCCACATGGGGGAGGCGGAGATCAGAGGTCTCTGCTCTCCGGCGGTGTCTGGGCTCCACATCAATCTTCTGGAGCTTTGGGCGATTCGTCTTGCACTCCTGAACCATCTCCAGGTGGGTTGTTCTGTGCATCAAAGCCTGCTATTCTTTGGCAAAGAAGGAGCCTCCAGTGGGACTGAGTGCCCATTCCAACAGTGCAACGGCAGCTACCACTGCTTTTGGACAGGTAGTCCCCCCTAAATTACATCTGTCTAGCAGCTAAATGGGCATCGCTGCACACGTTCACCAAACACTACTGCCTGGACAGGCACGTCCGGAGAGAGTGCTTCTTTGGCCGTTCTGAACTTGTGTGAACTTAGTTCGCAGATCCACCTATGGAGTTGGTTTTGCTGGGGTATCTATTCTAGGGTAAGGAATCTAGAACTGTATCTTTCAGATGAACAAGTTACTTTCTGTAACAAAATATCTGTAAGAAACATAGGTTAGTTATTGATCACTTACCGCCACAACCATCCTCCCCATTCTGCAAACTGACTTCTAGGGTTAAGGACTTCCTTTTAGGGCCATGGTTTTGTGCACCGGTGGTCAGTGTCTTGCATGGCTCTCTGCTTCTGGCGTGGAAAGTTGTGTACAGAACTGATGTCAGCGCGCAACGGTGGCGGCTAAGTAGCTACCGCGACGTCATCCCAGCGGCACGATGCCATCGACGAATGCGGAGTCAACCGATGCCACCTTCCGACATGCAGGGGTACTTCTGACGAAAACCTTTCCGGATCCAGTCTGATGCCTGGGCGTAATTCTAAGGTAAGGAATCTGTAACTAACCTATGTTTCTTACAGATGTATAGTTACCGAAGGCAAGTAACTTGTTCGTTAGCACCACCTACAACAGATATAAGTTCCTTATATCTGAGGTCACTGCACTTAAAACTTATGTCACCCCTAAGGTAGGACTCTTAATTCTGTAGGCAGGCTGCTAGGTTATAAGTGTGAGGGTGTTCTGCATTAGCAGGTCACCCACTATAAACCCTGGAGTTGATTCTCCTGTTTTTTTAAGTGCGGTCAGCGATTTTGATATAATATAGTGGCCATGCGCCATTCCGTGATGGCTAACTATATATTACTGTGCTGAACCTGGGCATGTTTGGTATCATACATGTTGGAATCATACCCCAACACAGTTAATGACGTTGGAGGTAAGATTCCATGTACCAGTGCTCCCAGTACCAGCCTTCCATGGCCTGCCAGTAAGCTAGTGCGGCTGCTGACCCCAGACACGATTCTGCCCTCCTGCTGCTGAGCGGAGCTCAAGCAGGGGAAGGTAGAACAATAGGTTTCCTGTCAGACCGGACAGCGCTTCTCCGTGCCACCAGACTGTCTTGAAAAGCCTATTTGATGCCCTCCTTGCAACCCCAGTATTACCTTAATTTCTCCAGTATTGGGGTGTCTTTCATAGATTCACATGCCTGAATCATTCCCCGTCGTCGGAATGGGAGTCCCACGGTACATAAAAAAGCAATAATATGCCTATAGAAAAACCAAAGCCTTGGTAATAACAAACCAGGAAGTAAAGTAGCCCTAAGCTACAGTGTACAGAACTTCCACACATGACTATCCTAGTCATTTTGTTAGTCCAAACTGCAGCCAATCAGGCGACAGCACCCACCAGAATGTTCTCCTCAGAGGCTCAGGCTCTCAGATTTTCTACCACATGTCGTGTGAAGAGAGTCTCCCTGAGCTCTGCTCTCTTCTTACTTTGGTTGGTTTTTACCTTCTAAAGATGTCTACTTCTAAATCCCTTTTCAGGGCTTGTGATTCCTGTGGAAAGCTAAGGCTGTTTAAGGAGGATCCTCACAAAAAATGCATATATTATCTGTATCCAGATCATGAGGTGAAAGAGTGTAAAATTTGCAGAACCTTTCCTCAGAAAACCCTCAGGGACAGAGAGGGTCGTCTTCTCCTGTAGCTCCAGAGAATAAAGGACCAGGATAACCCCGTTTCTGAGGTAGGGAGCATAGCTTCGGGGTCTCCTATATCTTCTAGAAAGAGGAAAGCTGAGGTTGAGTTAGCTTCTCCTGGGGCAAAGGTGTTGAAGAAAGCCCAATCCTCTCAGGATTCTGGCGTGCCTTCTACTTCAAAAAAGGTTTCTCCACCTGTTAAATCTGGTCCTGATACGCCCTCAAGGAAACCTGGAGAATCTACATCTTCCAAAGCAGCTTCTCATAAAATTTTACCTCAGACTACACCTTTGACGACTTCAGCGTCAAAGACCGCTTCACCGTCGCCATCTCTTCATGTTGTCACCTCCTCAACATCGACGGTGACTTTCTCCTCACCAAAACCAGCTATGGTAATGTCTACAGCCGCCTCCACCGTCTACGTTGGTTCACGTCCAAGTTTGACCCATCTCGTCCACGAAGATTGTACCATCAATTGTTGACGCCCCGCCATCGACTTGGATCATGAAGGTACCGTCGACGAGTACTCAGTTGTCGACACAAGCGTCGACTAATATCTTGCCGTCGAGGAAGATAGTCCTACCATCGACGGCATCCTCGTCGACGAAGATTACTTTACCGTCGACGACATCCTTGTCGAGGACGTTACTGACGACGAAGAAGATACGTCCGTCGACGACATCCTCGTCGGCGAAAAAGACGCTCCCGTCGACGAAGACACCCACGTCGACGACATAGTCGACGATAATATTACCGTCGACGGGCATACCATCGACAAAGGTTCTTGATCCACAGTTGGATACAGGTTTTTTACCGTCGACGGCGGCACCGTCGACGCCCCCACTGTCAACCTGTACGGACATGCAAGTATGGTCAGCCAAGCCATCCGCAATACCGCTGCCTTCGCCGTCTACAACAGCTTCACTTTTAGAAAGGCGTGGTTCATCTTTAACAACTCTATCTCCATTAAAATTGCCAGAAAGGTTGCTAGATTCTGAGGAAGAGGAATCCTATGAGGATGACACTTTCCGTGCAGCCAGAAGCCCATCTGAGCTGCTTATAAAACTCCAGGATGAGGAGCATGAAGAGGAAGAACAATTTCTTGAGCCTCTGGTCGGGCTCCTGTGTCTGCGCCTACCACGCAAATGCCACTGGACCTCTTGAATAATCTTCAATATATGTTAAGCGATTATTATCGCCAATTTCCTCCATCAGAATCTGGTGATTCTCACTTCTCTACACCTGTGCCAAGACCATCTAAGACGACACTAAGCCCTCCAAGACCAGCTTCTCTGGTGCCAACTACAGAGAGACAACCTGCAATACCTCCTTCGCCAGTGCCATCTCATCATACATAGGGTGATAATACTTCGGAGGTGGAACGAAAAGAAGGCGAAGTGGACGACAAGTCAGTATCGGCGGAGTGGGATGAGTATCATCACAAACTCCTTCTCCAGCTGGCCCACCGACAGTGGATTCTCTGCCGGTAGACATTGCGACCTTCCACCAAATCATGGAAAGGGCAACAAAAAGGTTCCTCATCACAATGGAGGCTAAACAGGATGAGTGCTTCCTATGATTTTAAAGATTTACTGCAAAGACAAGTAAAGACCATCCCAATAATTGATTTTATCTTGAAGGAGGGTCTAAAAATAATGGCTACGCCAAACTCTCTTCCTGCAGTTCTACCTCGGGTAGATAAGAAATGTAAGGTGCCTAACAAGTCACCGGCATGCCTTATTGGCCAGGCTAAAACGGACTCATTGGTTACCCAGGCGGCTCAGAGAAGAGCTAAGAATCCAGCTACGCAGGTCACTGCTCCCCCGGATAGAGAGGGAAGACGCTTCGACTCAATAGGAAAGAAAGTCTCAACTATTGCGGCAACTACTGTCCGTGCCGCGAACTCCCTTGCAATACTTGGGAGATAGGACAGGCAGATGTGGTCGGACATATCGCCTTACATTGAAAAGCTTTCAGAGCCTGATAGAGCTGAAGCCAGAAAGATTTTACAAGAGGGAGAATGTGTTTCATCTGAAATTATTGATGCAGCAGTAGACGTGGCAGCCACAGATTTCAGACAGCTGGCGGGTGCAGCTGTTCTGAGGAGACATGGATGGCTAAAATCTACATCCTTTCGCCTGGAGGTCCAGTCTAAGATCATGGACATGGCCTATGATGGAGAGTTCCTTTTTGGGCAACATGTGGATGAGGCTTTACAAGCCATAAAGAAAGACACTGAGACTGCACGATCGCTGGGATCGCTTCAATTTCGTAAGTCTTCCTTTCGTGGAGCAAGAGGAAGAGGCAATTTCTCTAACAGAGGAGGTTATTCACAACAGCGTTCCTACAACAACTCACAAGGTAACCAAAGATACCAACCATACCGACAACAAACATATGGTCAAAGGAGAGGCAATTACTCCCAGTCAAGAGGAAAAACCTCTTATCGAGGAAGAGACAACAACAAGAGCAAGTGAGAAATACATCCTGCCACCACTTCTACCCAACCTGAAGCAAATTGGAGGAAGAATATCCCTATACTTCTCAAATTGGTCCAACATTACTACGGACAGATGGGTCCTGGACGTGGTATCCAGGGGTCACATTCTAGAATTCGTCAAAACCCTTCCAAATTCTCCCCCAAGAGGTCCACCACCAGCTCATCTCAAGGAGCCGTTATCCCAAATACATTCCATGATTCGGAAAGGAGCAATCGAAAGGGTACCTCAACATCAGAGAGGGAAAGTATTTTATTCAAGATTTTTCCTGATTCGCAAGAAGTCTGGGGAATGGCGCCTGTAGGAGAGTAGGATCTGCAATCCTATGATCACCCAGATTTTTGCTTTTTGCTGCACTGGTTTACGACTTTCCCTGGCTGTGGGCCTGCTAATCAGACCCACAGCCTAGCTGTTCTCTCTATCCAAATTGTACTCAGGTACTGAATTGGCACTGGGCCCTCTCCAAGTCCCTGTACCCAGGGCTGAGGTGTACCCAGAAGTCTCCCAGGGGCTGAAGCATGTATTATGCCACCCCTGGGCTGACTAACTAAACTGACACAACTGGCTGCACGACAGCTGGGGCAAGGTGGTGTACTCACCCTTTGCTTTAGATATAGTATACCTATATCTAACCCTAAAAATGGACACACAGATCTCCTATCAGTCACTCCTATGGCAGGCCTTAACAATCCTGAAGGCAGAGTGCTTGGAATCGTGTGAGATGGTGCTCTGGCATGAGCTGAGCCTGTCTGCGGCTTTCGGGATCCATCCCTTAGCCGTTTCCATGATATCGCATACCATATACTCTTAAGTGCATTATAATCCTCGCGGTTATATGCCAACTCTGGTATCGCTTTATCAAAACATGTCGAGTAAGGTGTCATACGAATTGGAATACTAACCCCTCGCCAATTCTGGCGACGGGGTTAGCATTCCACCCTTCTAGAGGGACACAACATGTATGTAACCCCTAACCCCGGTTAAAGTCAAACAGAGCCTCAGCTCCACAAAATGGATGCTGCCACCGAGACACAAGTCTGCCCTCCTGCTGCTGGGAGTCCTCCCAGAGCAGGAGATAAGGACAAAGGGTTTCTTGCCAGGGGCGGTGCCAGCACCGTCCCAGACAGGGTTTTGTGTATTGTAGGTAGGCAGGGCTTTAGAGGAAGGTGACTGCACGTGGCACCCCGGTGCTCACTGTGCATAGGCTGGCTGGAACCAGTTCCAGGGTCACTCCAGACCCTGTGCTGGGGAAAAGCCCGCCAAGGAAGTGGGTGTAACCACCCCCCTCCTAGTCCCACCCCTAGGGCAGGACTTAGTCGCGTGCCAGCCCCTTTTTACAGGATAAAGGTAGGAACTGGCCCCCTTCCAAATCAGATCATCTTTGAATCCTGAAACTACTTTCCACGAAAGGAACTCAAGACTTCTTCCTAAGATTTCTCCCTTGTGACTAAGGAGTAGTCACCCTGCATCCGCAGGCACCATCTTAATAACACTGCGGTCTGCTGCAAGTCTCTCCTCCGGATCAAGACTGCCCAGCTCGACGAGAACCGGCTTCCCTGGCACCTCTGACCTCTACCTGCATCATCAGTCACGCTGAGATTCGTGGGTGTGACGAGACCTCGAGGGACCGGCCATCTTCAAGACTGCACGACTTCTTTCCAGCAAGCCCGCCGAGTAATTTCCTGGTGAGTGCTTTGGGGTCCGAGAAGCCCCGACCCTGAGCAGCTCCAGCACCGAAGTGCAGCCTCCCAGCATCTCCACGATCTGCGTGGGGCCCTTCTGCTTTTTGCTGCTCACCGCGTTGTTTGGCTACTAGCCCGCTGGCTTGTGGCCTTCTGAACGACGCCCGACGACATTTCTGCTGCTGGTCTGGTTGCTCCAGGCTGGCCCTTGCTCCCTTCCAAAAGAGGAGCACCCCGGACCCACCTGGTCCAATCAAGACGCCATTTTGAGTCCACCGCGTGGGCTTGAATTAGCCAAGGCTTGTTGCCCAATCCTGGGTAACTTCGACGCCGACAGCTTCATCCATCGTGGGACAGCTCGCCTCTCCATCCTGGTCGCCGACAACGCCTCCTGGTCCGTGAGATCTGCAGAGCCAGCGTCGCCCACTCACCTAGTCGAGGTGACTTCGCCCGGTGCCATCCTGGTGCCCACTTAATCACTGGCTAGTGATTCAAGAACTTGGTCCCCTCTGCTTTCAGGTTTCTTCTTCCTTGATCCAGGCTTGGATCCATCGAACTTTCCTTCACTGGTCGCCTGCCAGCAACTTCCTTCTTCCAGGCTCCTGGTCCGGCAACGAGATCCCAGACGTCTTTTCAGACCTATGCAGCTGCAGCCCCTGGGCTAGGTAACTTCGGCACTTCGGTGTCCCAGCATAGCCTCATTATCCTAGGGTCAGGATCCACTGTCGTTTTCTTCCTACCAGGTCGGGTTCGCCCGTGAACACTAACTTTGCCTTTACTAGCCTCCATAGACTTTGTCCCGCATCCCGCGTGAGAGTGCACACTCTGCACCCGAGTCCCCTAGGTCTCCTAGAAGTAATCTAACGATTCCCTAGTTAAGTCCTAGCGATTCCAAAGCCTATTAGTACTGTACTTACCTGCTAGTAATTTCGCATTCCACTTTTTAAGTATATGGTTTTTCGTGCCCCTCGGGCATTTGTGTATAACGTGCTAACTTAAGTATTTTCGTAAGAGTTTTGTTGTGTGCCTAGCACCCTGTCCTCATAAAGAGTACAGGGTTGTTGTGATTCTAATAAATACATTGTTTATTTTCATAACACTTGTGTGGTGTCCTTTCGCTGGGTGTTCAAGGGGTAATGTGATGGTAAAACAGCTGGCTTAACACGCCCTCTAGAGTCTTAGCCTTAGACTGCTCGTATCCATGCTACTAGGATAGCTGGTCTATAAGGTTGACTTACAACCAATCATCAATAAGGGTTGTTTGGACTGATATATAGTGATCACTAGAATAGTGAACACTGCACATCGGGCCAACTTCTCACAGCGCCCCATCCTCAACCTGCGTGCCCTCAACAAATATCTCAGAAAATTATCCTTCCGGATGTTAACACTTCAAGAAATCCTCCAATTTCTTTCAGAAGGGGATCACATGGCAACACTCGACCTTCAGGACACATACTTCCATGTGCCCATTTTTCCCAGACACCGGAAGTTCTTACGGTTCAGAGTGGCTGGCAGGGATTTCCAGTTCGAAGTTCTCCCCTTTGGACTACGTTCAGCCCCCAGAGTTTCTACAAAGATGTTAGCTCCTGTGGCGGCCCACCTGCGATTGGAAGGAATTCAAATGTATCCATATCTGGACGACTGCCTTATCAAGGCCAGTTCTTTCGTCACAGCAAGAACTCACGTTCAAAGATGTCTGTCACTACTTCAGAGCCTGGGTTTCTCAGTGAATTTCGAGAAGTCTCATCTGACTCCATCCCAAAAAGTCTTTCTTGGGAGCGACGCTAGACACGAAGCTCGCCCAAGTTTTCATTTCAAGAGAAAGGCAGTTAAAGATTCACAAGATAGCTTCTACATTACCAACAAGAAAGTGAGTTTCTGTTCGCAAGTCTTTCCTAGGGATGATCTCGTCCTGTATTCCTCTCATCCCCAACTGTCGCCTAAGGATAAGGCCTTTGCAAGAGGAACTCTGTCTTCAGTGGGTACAGGTAGTAGGCTCATTCGAAGAAGTTATCAACATAACCCCTCGGATGAGGAACTCCATTCAAATCAGGGAATGGCAATCAGTGGCAAATGGAGCATACAGCAGAAAAAGTGGCACATAAACCTCCTAGAGTTACGAGCCATTTTTCTCACCCTGAAATCCTTTCAAGCAATTTTAGAGGGTTCCACGGTTCTAATTCGAACAGACAACACAACCAGCATGCATTACCTGAACAAACAGGGAGGCTCAAGGTTGGCCCGATTATCCCATCAAGCACAAGAGATTTGGAATTGGTCCCTGGATCACAACATCAATCTGTCGGCGGTCCATGTCCCAGGGGTTGCCAATGTGCTAGCGGACTCCCTCAGCAGGTCTACTTTCGTTGCAATCACGAATGGGAGTTACATCAGCCTACCCTGGATCAAATATTTAAAGAGTGGGGTCACCCCGACCTGGATTTGTTTGCGACAAGTCCGAACCGGAAATGCCCACACTTTGCAAGCTGGATTCCCCACAGGAACTCATGCGGGGATGCCCTTTCGATGAACTGGTGTCGGATATTTGCATACGCTTTTCCGCCGATTCCTTTAATTCCCAAGGTCATCAGGAAGATGAGGAGACAACCATGTCGTCTAATCCCGATTGCTCCAAAGTGGCCCCGACAATATTGATTCACCAAGCTTCTCCTCCTCTCGGAGTGCAGGCCAATACAGCTGCCTCGAATACCGAATCTCCTGACAATTCAAGAGGGCCAAGTATACCATCCGTACCCAGTTTCTTTGAAATTATCAGCTTGGCTCCTCAACACAATGAATTCGCCCACTTAGACATTCCTCAAGATTGTCAAGAAGTTCTCGCTAATGCTAGGGCGCCATCAACGATTAAGACCTACAAACTCAAATGGAAGCGTTTGTGCCTGGTGTCAAGCTGTTGATCTGCATCCCATTCATGCTAGACCAGAACAAATCTTGCCTTTCTTTCTGCATTTGGCTAGAACGGGTTTGGCACATTCTACCCTTAAAGTATTTCTAGCAGCCATTTCCAGATTTCGTCAGGACGGATCAAACTCTGTTTTCTTCAAGAATAATCCAACAATTCTTTAAAGGTCTTTTTCGTATGTTCCCTCCAATTCAACGATCACCTCCATCTTGGCATTTGAATGTGGTGCTAGCCAACTCATGCGTCACCCCTTTGAACCGATCCATAAGATTGACCTCAAGTTTCTTACTTGGAAGGTCTCTTTGCTATTGGCTTTAACATCAGCTAGAAGGGTCAGTGACATTCAGGCATTCACTTCAAAACCGCCTTTCTTGCAATTTACCTCAGATTTGGTGGTGCTACGTACCAATCCTAGGTACTTGCCCAAGGTTCCATCGGATTTTCACCTAAATGAGCCGGTGATCCTCAAGACATTTTTTCCAAATCCACAATCACCGGCTGAAAGAGCTTTACACTCTTTAGACATCAGAAGATGTCTCAGGTTCTACCTTCAAAGAACTGCAACTGTTCGCAAGACAGACCAACTGTTTGTGGCCTATGGAAGACTGCGCCAAGGATGCGCGGTATCCCCTTCCACCGCTTTATTCGCTGGTGTGCCTCTTCTTCAGATCTGCAGGGCGGCAACTTGGTCCAGCAGGCACACTTTTACAAGACACTACTGTCTGGACTCAGCAAGTGATGCAGATGCTTCGGTGGGAAGAGCAGTTCTTCGCAATCTTTTCAGATAAGGTAAGCCTCTGTTCTCCCTCCTCCTCTATGCTCTTGTTTAGACGCTTCTAACATGCTATTGGTTATTGCCTTGCATGCATATCTGCTGTATACTGTAAGCGTCTTACGAGCATTTTTTTCTTGTACTGCTATCTACTCTGATTCAGGCCTGTGAATCTATGAAAGACACCCCAATACTGGAGAAGAACAATAGTTACTTACCTGTAATCTGTGGTTCTCCAATATTGGTGTCTTTCATAGATTCACATGCACCCGCCCACCTCCCCTCAGAGGCTCCCTCAGGCAATTACTTGGTTCCACTCCTGTGCGAGAAAATCTGAGAGCCTGAGCCTCTGAGGAGAACATTCTGGTGGGTGCTGTCTCCTGATTGGCTGCAGTTTGGACTAACAAAATGACTAGGATAGTCATGTGTGTGGAAGTTGGGTACACTGTAGCTTAGGGCTACTTTACTTCCTGGTTTGTTATTACCAAGGTTTTGGTTTTTCTATAGGCATATTATTGCTTTTTTATGTACCATGGGACTCCCACTCCGACGACGGGGAATGATTCAGGCATGTGAATCTATGAAAGACGTAGAGTCTCGTGGAGTTCTACTGTTGGGCATTCATTTTGTTGGATGTAAAACTGCGACAGTGGTTCCAGTACTGAATCAATCCCGGAAACAATTGGGCGCCCGGGAACTGGTGTGACCTCCTTATGGATCTTGGGCAAGATGTAAAAGTAAGGTACCCTTGAGTCAGTTTTGACAAGGAGTTCTGCCTCCTTTTTGCTTATCCACCCTTGGTTAGCGGCTGATTAAATTAGAACCTTAATGGTGGTTTTTTAACCGTAAACAAATTTGCCCACAGGAGCATGCCCACACTTTTGCTCACTAAGGATCTGCACGCACAATGAATCACACTTGGTGTTAATCACATGCTAGTAACACTTCCTAGCACAACATTAGGATTGTACTTGACCTCTAATTTGTTTTTACAGTGTACCTGTTGTAACCTCGCTCGTTTGTCCCATTCCAGGTAGAAGCAGCCCAACACAGGTATCAAGCAGGAAACACTATTTTTTCTGCACACCTTCACTTTGATATTAGCTTAATTTGATATAAAATAAATTTTTTTATATAATTCTCTTTGACGTAGACAGTTGACGAGAATAGTTAGTTCCAATTGTAGCTCCTGAAGAATCGCTAGCTACTTGCACCACAGCGAGAAACATGTCGACCAACTACAAGACACACTAATTTGTGACTCGCAACCTGGAAACAGAATATCCCAGCGAGTACTAGTTATTTTCATTTTAACTAGAGCAGGGGATCCCCAGAATAAAGTCATTCCCGGTACCCCCAGCTTTATTTTAAATCACTTACAAACGTCTACGCATTCCTGGCCCCCCACCTGCACTTCATCTACATGGCAGTTGGATAAAAGATCTCCGCCAAAGAGCCCCTCTTTGAGGTGTTGCCCGTTGGGTATTGCACCGCCGACCCAACGAGGAGCAAAGCCCAAATGATGAAGCATGACACCTGAAAGGGTGTGTGAGGGCATTATATCCAACAAAATGGATGCCCAACAATAGAACTCCACGAGACTCTACAACATCCAACAAGTTCTAGGGACTTTGTACAATCCACGTAACGGTAGGAACTACACAGCCCTTTTGTGATTACTCTACGGACGAGGGCATCTGCTGTGTTTGGACCGATCAGTCACTAGGAGTGAAAATCGCCCTCTACCAAAATTAAACTCCCCCTCTTTGTTTAATAATCTATGAAAGACACCAATACTGGAGAACCACAGATTACAGCTAAGTAACTATTCTTAACTGTGGAGTTTTTAAAAACCAAGATTGTTGTACAATGCGATGTAATTTTAATATGTCACCCACACACCTTCACTTCACTCACTTTTAATGCTTCATTGAGCACAAAATACCACAAAGAATGTATATGATTAACAAATTTATGGTGATAATACATTTGTTGTCATAATCACCCCAAATCTTGTGTCCGTGCTATTGAAGTAACACAGTCCTCCCAGGACCCCCTATGAAAGTGTCTAAGCGGAGTCATTTGTTTTCTTTAAAATGTACTCAGCCCAGGCTGCTAGAGGACCACTTAGGCCTCTCTCTAGACCTCTGTTTTCCAAAAGTATCATACTTTACCCCAGGTCTTACTACGGGGCTGACCTTGTTTCTTTAAGGACATGGAAGTATTCTCCTCTCTGCTAAGCCGCTCCTCTGGGAGGGACGCTTGAATCGTCTCAACCCTTTCCCTAGGGTACTTAAGGGCTTACTGTGGGTTGCTCTTCAGATTCCTCTTGGGACAAGATTCAAACGCGACGCCACTTCAACTTCAATCGTCTGGGCTCCTTGGACTTCGCCTGGAACTGAGACTGCATCAAGGAAGACTTCTGTTGCTCTTAGTCTTGCGGTTCTGCAAGTCTACTTTGTCGTCTGTACCTGGGCTTCATCGAGGTTCCTCTTAAGGCCTGTGGGCAACAAAAACACCCAAAGGAATTTCCCTTCTAGTGATTGAGTCACTCCCCTGCATCTGCAGTCACCACAACGAAGCTGACCGGTCTGCTGCTCCTGACGTCCTACGGTCTCCGAAAGGCTCAGCAACACAAGTGGTGGTTCTGTAACTCCCTCGAGGTCTGACCTGTCCTCTCAGCAAGTTTGAGGCCATACCCCTCGTCGGAACTGCTGGAACAGAATCCCTGAGCACCGCGTTGACTTGCCATTGCCAAGACTTGTTGACTTTGTCCTCCAGAGATCTTCTGGCTACAAGAAGCTCCAGCCTCTTTTCCTGCCAAGATCTTCGTCCTTACCGCATCCTATGCACCATGGGCCTACATCTTTGGTGAGCAGCTTGAGGTCCTCTTTGGACTTCTGTGCCTTTGTTGGGGGCCTGCGCTAACTCTCCTGCACTTGGGACCAGCAAGATCAAAGGGACTCACCGATACAGCACTGTTTCGTTCACCATGCCTGTTGCTCTGCGAAGGCTTGTTGGTACTCCCGCCGGACACAAACCCCTGGTTCTTGACTCCCAACATGGGACAACTCGTGAACGGCTCCTGGTAGTCTACAGTGTCGCCTGGTCCTCACAGCTGCAGCAACAAGTCACTATTATCACTACTGCATCTTCTGTCTTGGTGGTCATTGGTCTTCTGTGCCTCCTGATCACTTTCAAGTGGCATAGACTGTCCCCTCTGCTTTCAGGTTCTTCACATTAAGAATTCACCCTTGGATTTCATCGGACTTTTCCACCTTCTTTGCCAGCAACATCTTTCCTGAAGTCCTCCATTGTGGTCTACTGCGATTTCCGACGTCACTTCACATCCCTGGTGTAGGTATTCTGGTTTCTGTGTTATTTACGGGTGGGGTGACTCGCCAATGGGTGGGTTGACTCTCCAACCTTCTGTCTTCCACAGGGTTTCTTCAAGGTAGACTGGGAAGGGTCCTTCTCAAAAACTGCAACCGCAACTTTCCAATTGACTTGTATTGATTATGCAGCTGTTTTTCCACTCTGCACACAGCCTCCGTGGGGTTCTTGTGTACTTACCTCAGGTGGTTCCTTGTGTCCCAAACTCTTCGAAGTCTTCTGATCAAAGTTCCGACTTTAGTCGCATTTCGCATTCCACTTTATTAGTATATGATTTGGACTCCCCCTTGGATTTGGAAAGCGCAGCAAATAACCCATAAGGATCTCAAGGCGATGTAGTTGCTTCTTGCTTCGTGGTAATCTGTTCGTTCAAACAGCCAGGTCTAGAGTTTTCCTGAATTGGTCGAGCGATGGGGTGGTCCCAAGGTGCAGAGGAAGGTCTTTCCAGGCTTTGCCTGCTAGATGTGATGAGGAGCGTTCTCTGCTGTTGCTTCTACAGATTCGGGGCGTGTCTTGCAACAAAGCGGAAGGCAGAACGTGCTTGTCTGGTTGGTTAGTGGAAAGTCAAGTGTTTGTTGATGTAAGCTGGTCCTTTGTTATGCAGGGCTTTGTATAAATGGATCAACATCTTGAACTGGCGTCTCTTCTTGATCATGAGCCAGTGTAGATTCTTGAGGTGGGGTGTGATGTGGGTGTGTCTGGTGAGGTTGAGTCTGGCTACTGAGTTTTTTTGTATGTAGTGTCTTCAGGAGGCATGTGGTGATTCCTACGCAAGGTGTGAGCCCTTAGCCTAGCCCTCTGGTGACGTGGCCTGCATGACGGTCCTTCTGGTGTTGACTTAGGAAGCATGTGTAGGGTGTGAAAGCAGGTGAATGAGACTGTGTTTAGCTGTTTCTTCATGGAAAGCTGGCTGTCCAAGATAATGTAGAGGTTTTGGGCGTGGTCTGTTGAGTCCGTGTGGTCTAACAGTGGTGGCTAGTGGGGTGGCATGTACTTGGTGAAGAGGATGGGGCTGAGGAATGATTGTTGAGGGATGCTGCAGATCATTTTGGGTGCCAAGGTGAAATACGGAAGACAGTGAGGTGTCAATCAATCAGGGAATTGTAAGTGCACTACTCATCTGTGAGGGTCTGGGAGGGGCGGTTTCAGAGGGAGGGGGCAGGGAAAGAGGGGGGGGGGGAACAACTCCGTTCAGCGGAAGAGCCAGGTCTTAAGGTTCTTCCTGAAGGTGTTCAGGGAGGGGGCATGTCTGCTGGTAGCTCGTTCAAGGTTTTGGCTGCGATGTGAGAGAACGATCTCCCGCCTGATCTGGCTCTTTGGATGCACGGGGTTTCAGCCAGTGCGAGGTTGGATGATCGTAGATTTGTTTTGGGTACGTGGAAGGTTATTCTGTCGTTGAGATTTGGGTCCGTTGTTGTGCCGGCATTTGCAGGCGTGAGTGAGGATTTTGAAGGTGACTCTTCTCAACGGGGAGCCAGTGAAGTCGCCGCAGGTGTTGGCTGATGTGTTCGTGCGGGGGGTGCTGAGGACGTGTCTGGCCGCAGGGTTCTGTATTGTTTGCAATTTGTGGAGTAGGAACTTAATGATGCTGGTGTAGAGTGTGTTGCCATAGTCTAGTTTGCTGGTGATGAGTGCGTGGGCGACTGTTTTTCTCGATTGAGGGGGGATCCATTTGAAGGTCTTTCGGAGGATGTGCAGGATGTTGAAGAAGCTGGAGGTGACGGCGTTGACCTGTCGGTTCATGGTGAGTGATGAATTGAGTATGATTCTGAGGTTCTTGGCATGGTCTGAGGGGGTAGGTGGGCTTCTGAGGGCAGTGGACCACCAGGTGATGTCCCATGCTGAAGGGGTGGTTCCAAGGACGAGTACTTCTCTTATCGGCATTGAGTTTTAGGCAGCTGTTGGTCATCCAGACTGCCACATTTTGCATTCCTCTGTGGAAGTTGTTTTGCGGTGGTAGGGACTTTGGTGAGGGAGAGGATGAGCTGGGTGTTGTTGGCGTAGGATACGATGTTGAGGCAGTGTTGTCGGACGATGTCTGCGAGGGGGGCCATGTAGATGTTGAAGAGAGTAAGACTCCGAGATGACCCCTGTAGGACTCCGCAGGTGATGTCCATGGGGGCAGAGAGGAAGGGCGGTAGTCTGATCCTTTGGTTTCTTCCGGTAAGGAACGAGCAGATCCAGTCTAGGGCAGTTCCTTGTATGCCGTTGTTGTGTAGTCTGGTGATTAGTGTGCAGTGAGAGACCGTGTCGAAGGCTGCAGACAGGTCGTTGAGAATGAGAGGCGCAGAGTCTCCCTGGTCCAGGAGGGTGTGTATGTCGTCATTGGCGCCGAGTAGGGCGGTCTTGGTGCTGTAGTTGGCTCTGAATCCGGATTGGGACGGGGTCGAGGACGGCGTGCTCTTCGATAAATCTTGTCAGTTCCCTATTGACTGTTTTCTCTGCCACTTTGGCTGCGAAGGGGAGAAGCGAGATGGGACGGTAGTTTTTGAAGTCTGTGGGATCGGCCGTGGGCTTCTTGAGCAAGAGCTTGACTTCAGCGAGCTTCCAGTTGTCTGGGAAGGTGCCTGTTTTCAAGGTGGTGTTGCAGTTTGGGCGCGATGGTGACTGCGACTCGTGGTAGATATGTGGGGCTAGGGGTCGGTGGGTGCGCCTGAGGGGATGCCTTTCATGGCTGGGGCGGCGTCCATGGTTGTGATTGGTGTCCAGTTGGAGATGGTGGGCTGGCTGGTGTCTTGGGGAGTCAGGGGATGGCTGAGGTGTCTTGTGGGCGGTCGGTAAAGTTGTCGTAGAGTGTTCTGATCTTGAGGTGGAAGTGCGTTTCGAGATGTCTGTGGCTTTGCTGCGTGGGTTGGTGAAATCATGGATGATGTTGAAGAGGTCCTTGGAGTTGGTGAGGATTTTGTTGTGGATATAGTTTCTTTTGATTTGATTAGGTTGTGGTAGTCCGGCATGGCATTCTTGTAGGTGGAGTAGCTGTCGGTTGTCTTGGTATTCCTCTAGATGTTTTCCAGGCATCTGCATGTGCGCCTGGCTTCGTGGAGGTCGGTGGTGAACCAGGCGGCTTTTCTGGAGCACTGTTTGCTGGGGTTGCGTAGCGGGGCAAGCTAGTCTGCGCAGTTGGAGATCCATTTTTAAAAAAATGTAGTTTGTTGAGTTTTGTACAAAACAAACAGACACCCTTACATATAAGGGCTTCCATCGCATCCGCAAAGTAGCAATCCGAAACCCCCTCTACAATTTTACTGTACATGGTATGCCGATACATTATTCAGTCATAAAACAATACCCCAAATGCAGCAGACCCCCCAGTGCCATTTCTCTTTTCCTGGTACTGGTAAAACAATAACTTCCCTCCCTAACTTCCCACCTCCGACGCAGGGGACCATGTCCATTCTCTTTTAATGTGTGTGCTCAGGAGTGGCTATGTATTGATCTGTACGATGCACCTGTCGTACTTCGGGGCTAACCTCCCATTGGTGAACTGCTCATCTCAGCCATCGTGTGCCTCGTGTTCCCGTAGTGCCTGCACTAGTGTTTCCCACGCCGCTGCAGCTTCTAGTGCTTTATCATCGGGTCGCCGGCGCGCCAACTGGAACCTCTGTGTACTAGTGGCCACTTCAAAAACTCATCCTTCCATCTTTTATCGGGACCCACTCTTGCCTTCCAGTGTTTTGTAATTTCACGTTCTGCCAATATAAGTCCCATATCTATAAATTTACTAGTGATCTTGTTCTTGAATGTGTGGGGGAACCAGTGCAGTATACTAGTAGCCATATCAAACTCTAGCTGCCTCTCTGTTATCTCGTTCAGGGTATCACCCACCTCTTTCCAATAGTGTCCCATCATTGGGCAGGACCATAGCATATGGTCTAATTCTACTCCAGTTCTCGTGCATCTGGGACAAGCTGCCGCATCTACCTTAAAATATCTACGGATTTCCCAGGTGTCAAGTATGCTCTGTGGAGTATGAAGAAGTGCACAAGTTCAAATCTTGCGTTCCTCGTGCTCTTCCGGGCACGTCGTATTATCTGTGCCCAGGATGTTTCCGGGATATCTTTGCCTAAGTCAGTTTCCCACTTTCCTTTCAATACGTCTAGAGGCTCCAGGCCTTCATTGAGCATTCTAGAATACAGGCACTTAACTGCCTTAAAGGTTCCTGCCGCCATCATGGTGTACTGGCAGGCCATCGACGTCTTGGGTTCCACCAGCCCTTCTTTCCAGTGCGCCTGTATTGCTCTAGTTAACGCTGCATGTAACAAGTAATCACCTCTTGGCAAGTCGAATCTCTCTTGGAGAGTTTGGTAGGGCAGCATAGCACCATCTTCATACAGACCCACCACCACCCGCAACAGGTTCCCCGCAGAAGCTGGAGCAAGATCACCGCCGACCAGCTCACCACCTCTCTCAGCCAGAACCCCCCTGCCAACACGACGGACCCCAACGAAGCAGCCCGCAACCTCACACAGTGGCTGACCAACTGCACCGATGACCTCGCACCACTGAAGAACCCTCCCAGCAGACCCGGCAGAAAGAAAGCCTCGTGGTTCACCAACGACCTCAAAAACTCCAAGAAAACTGCCGCACCCTCGAGAAAGCGTGGTGCCCCGACCAGACTACAGAAAACATGACAGCCCTCAAGACCGCCACCCGCAAACACCACCAGCTGATCCGCACCACCAAAAGGACAACATTCAGAGAACGACTAGACAACAACACTCATAACAGCAAAGAACTCTTCAGCATCGTTAAACAGCTCTCCAACCCCAGCGCCTGCAATAACATCACACCCTCGCAAGACCTCTGCGACTCACTCGCCTTGTTCTTCCACCGCAAGATCGCGACATACACAACAGCTTCGGCGCACAGACCACGCACCCAACCACCGAACCAACACCCCCACCACCACCCTCTGCACCTGGACCCTGGTCCGCACCGAAGACACCACCCGCATGATGAACACCATCCACTCCGGCTCCCCTACCTACCCCTGTCCACACCACATCTTTAACAAAGCTGACTCCATCATCGCACCACAACTCCGTGACATCATTAACAGCTACTTCGCATCCGCCACCTTCCCGGAGAGCTGGAAACATGCCGAGCTGAGCGCCCTCCTGAAGAAACCCACTGCAGACCCCACTGACCTCAAGAACTTCCGACCCATCTCACTCCTCCCTTTTCCTGCCAAAGTCATCGAGAAGACCGTCAACAACCAACTCTCCGCCTTCCTCGAGACAAACGGATCCCTCAACACCTCGCAGTCCGGCTTCCGAGCCAACCACAGCACCGAGACCGCACTCATCGCAGCTACCGAGGACATCCGGTCCCTGCTCGACAATGGGGAAACAGCTGCCCTCATCCTCCTGGACCTCTCAGCAGCCTTCGACACCGTATGCCACCACACCCTGATACAGCGCCTCAGCAACACCGGCATCCAAGGATCGGCCTTGGAGTGGATCATCTCGTTCCTCGCCGGAAGAACCCAGAGATTCCGCCTCCCCCGTTCCGCTCCATGGCCACCGCAAGGATCCTCACTCAGCCCCACCCTCTTCAACGTCTACATGAGCCCCCTCGCAGCCATCGCACGCCAACACAACCTCAACATCTCCTACGCAGACGACACCCTGCTGATCCTCTCCCTCACCAACGACCCCACCACCGCCAGAACCAGCCTCCAGGAAGGAATGAAAGACGTCGCGGATTGGATGAAGCTCAGCCGTCTGAAGCTGAACTCAGACAAAACGGAAGTCCTCATCCTGGGACCATCCCCCTCTGCCTAAGACGATTCCTGGTGGCCCCTGGCCCTGGGCCGCGCCCCAAGCCAACGGACCACGCACGCAACCTGGGCTTCATCCTGGACTCCTCCCTCAAGATGACCCAGCAAGTCAACGTCGTCTCGTCCTGCTTCAACACCCTGCGCATGCTCCGAAAGATCTTCCGGTGGATCCCCACCGAAACCAGGAAGACGGTCACCCAGGCCCTCGTCACCAGCCGTCTGGACTACGGGAACACCCTGGAACCACAGCCAAACTCCAGAAAAGACTCCAGCGCATACAGAACGCCTCGGCACGACTCATCCTGGACATCCCCGTCACAGCCACATCTCTGCCCATCTGAAAGACCTGCACTGGCTCCCCGTCAGCAAGAGGATCACGTTCAGACTCCTCACACACGCACACAAGGCTCTCCACGACATGGGCCCCAAATACCTCAACAACCGCCTCACATTCTACACACCCACCCGCTCCGATCGGCCAGCCTCGTCCTCGCCTCCGTCCCACGAATTCGCAAAACAACCACCGGAGGAAGATCCTTCTCCTACCTGGCGGCCAAGACATGGAGCTCCCTCCCAACCCACCTACGGCTGACCCAGGACCACCTCTCCTTCAGGAAACAACTCAAGACCTGGCTGTTCGAGCAGTAGAGACTACCCCCCCAGCGCCTTGAGACCCTAGCGGGTGAGTAGCACGCTATAAAATTTGTATGATTGATTGATTGAGGTCTCCCAACATTTGCAACCCCGCTTCCTCCCAGATCTGCAATTGTGACCAGTCTCCGCCGTGCGGCAATGCCGTCACCATCCCAAACGGTATCTCGGGTGCATATGGATACAACACTCCCGCTCTACGTTGGGAAAGATTGCAGCAGAGTCTGATTGTTTTTTCCTCTGTGAGGAGGTCTCTAACAACGGGGAAACAGCTGCCCTCATCCTCCTGGACCTCTCAGCAGCCTTCGACACCGTATGCCACTACACCCTGTTCCACTGGTCTTCTGATATCTTTTCCGGTTTCTGCAGGTGTCCGGTGGTCAGGTGTTTAGGGGTTGTAAGGTATTGGTGGGTTCTGAGATGAAGTGGGCACTCAGTGGTTGTTCCAGATGAGCTGAGAGACCTGGTTGCCCTCTACTCTTTTGCTGGACATGAAAATGGGGACGAGCATGTGCCCTGCGATGTGGGTAAGAGCAGCGACCAGTTGATTGAGGCCGATGTTCATGCTCTCCAGGAGGTCTGTTATGTTGATCTTGCTGGAGTCGTTGAGGTGGAAGTTGAGATCTCCTTGGAAGATGTAGCACTTGAAATAGATGGTGATTGGTACAATGAGGTCAGGAATTGGGGTGGCAGAAGCTGGGGCATGGTCTTGGTGGTCTGTAGGCAAGGATGCCTCTCGGATGGTGCTTTTTCAGACTGTGTGAAGTTGGAAGTTGAAGTGGTGTATTATTGGGGTCAATTAGTTTGAGGAGGTAGTCTACTGGATGGTGTCCTTTTAGATGATGGCAATTCCACCTTTGTGTTTGTTGGATCGTTCCCGGTGTGTCTTGTAACCTTCAGGGTGGCGATTGTGACTTCCAATGGAGAGATGGGGGTTCAGCGGGGTCTCTGAGGAAGATGACACCCAGGGTGAGGGATGAGATCGTGTCCCATATCTGAGTGCCGTGTTTGCCGAGCTATTGTGCATCGAATAGGAAGCGCTGGAGTTTTACAGTGGTGGTTTCGGTTGGCAAGGTGGATGGTCTTATTTGAGGTGTCTCCGGCATTGTTGGTTGCTCCAGTGTTGCAGGAGAAGCGGCAGCAGTGACAGGTGCTGTTGATTGTAGTGATGTTGCAGTTGCTGTGGCATCCAAGGTCCAGGGCTTGGAGCTCTGCGGCAGAGTATCTGTGGGTGGCAGGAGGGCCAGGGTTCCTGGTGCTGGGTGTGGTCCAGACAGATGGGTGAAGACTGGCTTGCCTCTGGCCCTCCGGCTGTACTTGTTAACAGCCAGGTCAAGCTGCAACCTCCATTAAGTAGGTCCTGGGAGGGGAGAGGTGGGAGGTGGTGGGCGGGGACAGCAGGAGGGAGGGAAAATGGCAAGACTCGAGCAGTCTGCAGGGGAACAAGAAGTGTAGCAAAACAGCAAACAAGAATCTGGTAATCTGGCAAGATGACAACAAGGGGAGCAAGACACTAGGAACTGCTCAATGGTGTCGTGCTGCGACCTCCATGAAGCAGGTCCTGGGAGGTGGGATGCGGTGGGCAGGGCTGGCGGAGGCAGGAAAGAAACAGAAATCGTGCTGGCTGGTGGGGAACAAACAGCAAACAATAATCAAGTAATCAGGCAAGATAACCAAAAAATGGAGGTAAAGCAACAGGGAAGGAAGGGAGAAGGACACAGATGACCTCGCTACATTAAGCAAAATGAAAAAATTATTTGTCTTAAGGGGATGATCTACATTAAACCTTAATATTGTATTTTCTCAAACTGTCTTTCACCTCATCAAGAGTCTTTAGTGGTGGGCTGTGGCCAAGATGGGGGCACGATAGGACGGGTTTTCCGGTCTCTCCACTCTTGCCCAGCTAGGCCTCAGTCTGTAGCTGCTGATTGGGGGGCCATCTGGGACATACTCCCCCATTAAAATATGCCACGAGTGCTGGTGAAGCTGGTGCAGTGGTTCCAGTTGTTCAAGGTGCGTGGATCCGAGAGAGCGAGACCAGTGGGCTGCCAGAGATGGCTGCAAGCATGTGCGCTTTGTACAGAGATCCCTGGGCGGCCTTGAGGAGACTGTGCAGGTTGGACCCGAGGAGAATCGGTGGTCCCGGTGTTAAGCAGATGCAGCGCTCTGGGAGGGGGTGGGTTGATTAACGATTGCAGGACCAGAGCGTAGGAGTGGGGCCAGAGGACCGGCGTGAAGAGGCCGTGCCGGCGTACACCCCGCAGCTGTGCAAAGGTAGCCTGCGGATCCCCAGCCGCGAGGCTGAGAAGCAAGGGAAGGGGCCAGGAGCAGAACTAGCGTGGCCTCGTACCTCCAGCGTGTGTTGGACCGGGCGAGGCCTGAGGCCTGCAGCTGGAGGAGAGAGAGTGCGGCAATCTGGGGCCTACCAACCTTCTAGAAGCAACTGCACATGTTAGAGTCCCCGGCCGACTGTCAAGAGAACCGGAGCTGGCAGTCTAGACAGTGGGGACACTTGCTGGGAGAGCCTGGCCTGGAGGAGATAATGGGACTTCTTGTGGCCCTGATTTGATGCCTTGAATTATCGCTGATGCCCCCAATGAATGGTAAAGACACAGAAGTGAGGGTTGGTAGTTGGGGGGGAGGGGGGGTTGGGAGGGATGGGGGGGTCTAAGCTGAGCCCGGAGCAGATGGCAAGGTTTTAAGGCTCAAGACTAACCTGCAGGTGCCCCTGTCCCCCTCTGAAGACGTCACCTCCGACACCCAGCAAAGTTGTGTGGTGAAGGGGCGCAGCGCTTTGGTGGCAGGGAGTGGAGGTGCCCCAAACAGCCGGACAGTGATATCGGGGGGAGGGGCGGAGTCTCAGACCAGCCTAGAAGACAACTAGGGGGCAAACTCCCTGAGCAATCGACTGAAGAAGAGCCGGCCCCTCGCGGCCACCTCCTTCCCCCCCCATCTCCCGATATATAGCCGCCCGCTCTACAGGGATTGCAGGTGCTGGAGGTGAAGAACAGAGATATCAGACAGGATTCACCGGCGGCAGCGAGGCTGGGGTGTTCCCCCACTTGCAAAGTCCCGGGGCAAATAATCAGAGACCGAGCCTAGGGACTGGAGGCTAGCTTGGTGGACTGGAGCCAGTGACAAGCCATAGACTCTGTGGTGAAGAGCCTGCGGCCATAACGCAACTAGGGCCAAGACCCAAGGACTGTACTCAGGCCCCCACACGCCCCGGGCAAAGAAAAGCAACCTGCCGTCCCTCCACTGCTGAAAACCTGTGGAGCGGTGGGAGTAACCTACGGCCCAGAAGAATATGCTGCCCCCTTGACCCTGCCTATAGCTGGCTCTGGTGAGCTGCTGCAAACAGCAGGGTGATATTCTGGACATGGCTTCCTGCAAGGGGAGGAAGAACAGATCAGTAAAAGACATGCTGCTCAAAACGCCTAACTCCCAGGCCGAGGGTCCCACCCCTCAGAAGTCCATGGAAGAGGTAGAGGGAGCGGACGGAGTGGAGGTCCCGGTCAGTCGCTAATTCCTGGAATCACTCTTCACCTCCCTCCGAGAGGATCTTGCATCCATGAAACGCAACTTATCGGCTGAACTCAGGAAGGTCCGCCGAGACCTGGACTCCCTAGGTGAGAGGATTAACACTTTGGAGGACCACGAGTCCAGCAGGGACAAGGAGATGGGTCTCCAACAAGAGGTCATCCGACTGCGCGAACAGAACCTCGACCATCAAGCCCACACAGAAAATCTTGAAAACCAGTCAAAGCGCAATAATATATGCATCCGAGGTATTGCGACCGAGGCGGAGGACATGAACATTGAGACCATGGTGGCAGACCTCGTCCGTGCAAAACTGGGTGAGCCAGCAGACTTCGACATTAAACTTGGTCGCGCACACAGAGTGGGGCCTCGGAGGACTGCTCCGACCGCTGATATTCTGACCTTTGTGCATGACTTTCAGCTTCAAGAGCGCATACTGCCTTCTGCCAGAGACGATCCTGCATTCCAGTATAAAGGCCAGAAACCCATACTATGACAAGACTTAGCTGCATTTACGCTACAAAAACACAGAGCTCTGGCCGATCACCACGCACTTAAGGGCAGCTGGCATCTCATATTCCTGGGGCCACCCATTCAGATTAATTTTTCCCCTCGACGGGGAACTTCTGCAACTGCGCTCAGTGACAGAGACCTGAAAGCTCTTGGGTATTGAGGTGCCTTCAGTGGAGGAACCACAAAAATGCAAGATGAGCAGAAACTGCCGGAGTGGCCGTGGGTGGACTACAATCAAGCCTCCAACTCACACTCTACATCCTAATCTGGACACCATGGCCAAAGAAAGGCAAGCTGTCCTGGGGACCCTAATCAAGGATTCCCGTGGAGCATCGATGCCTTGGCAAGCGGAGGAAGATGGCCGACGATCTGCTGGCCCCTTTCCTGGTTGTTTTCTCTATGAACATATGGGGCTGGGTCTGTGCTGGAAAAGGGAGATACTGGCCACTGGTATCAGTTTACTAACTCTCTAGGAGCATATCGCTCCGGACTCTAGTCATTCATACGATGTTTGTTCACTGGTTCATAGTTTCACTTGGTTTTTTTTGCTCTCCCTCCCGGACTCCACGATGCTTGACTTAAAGTTCTGGTAACTGCTTTCTTCCAGGTATACTTACTTGGCTCCCTGGGGATCCCTGCAGGTGGGGGCCTCTTGGTATGCACTCGTCCCTTGTTAAGCTCTCGACCCTGATCTCAACACTTAAGGTAGCGAACACTAAAATCCTCCCATTAAATGTAAAGGAGCTGAATAATCCGATTAAAAGAAGGGCTATTTTATCTTACTTAGTCGTCAGGCGCGCACATATGCCTGTTACAGGAAACTCACCTCCTCGCCAAGGACACACACAGACTCTGTTTGAGGGCTTTCCCGCACCAATACTTCTCCGCACACACAACCAAAACAGTTTTATTTATTTATTTTATTTTAGCGATTTCTAAAGCGCCTGGTGACCCAAGGGCATCCCCGCGCTATGTAACTTGAATCCCATTGAGAGGGTAGGTAGCCGAGGGGTATTATTTGGGGAACAGATGGGTCTTTAGTTTTTTTCGGAACGCAAGGAAGTTGGATTCCAGTCTGAGGGCGCGAGGGAGTGCGTTCCAGCCCTTGGCCGCCTGAACTGAGAATTGACGACCTCCTGTTCGGGCTTTTTTGAATCTGGGGATGCAGACCAGATTCTCATTTTGAGATCGTAGCGATCTGGTTGCTGTATAAGGAGTGATCATTTCACTAAGGATCGCAGGGCCAGATCCGTTGTAAAGCTTGTGTGTGATACACATTGCTTTAAAGTGCACCCTTTGGCACACAGGCAGCCAATGCAGGGCTTTAAGGGCTGGCTTGGCGGATAACCTGGAGGGGGTGTTGGTAATCATGCGTGCTGCCGCATTCTGTGTCCGCTGGAGTTTCGTGAAGGTAGCCTCTGGGGCTCCCAAATAGACCAGATTACTGTAGTCCAGACGGGACAACACTAGGCCCTGAATGAGGAGCTTTCTGGACATGGGTGGGAGTAAGGGCAGAATTTTACGGGTTTTACGCATTAGCCCAAAGCATGTGCCCGAAGTTTTGGTTGCCTGGGTCTTCATTGTAAGCTGTGGCTCTAGCCATACCCCGAGTGTCTTGATTTCCGATTTGGGGGGGGGGGATTTCACCGAATACATCGGGCCATATCGTGGGAGGGATGGTTGTCCATTGTTTGCCGAGTAACATTACCTCTGTCTTAGTCCCGTTCAGTTTCAATGATGATTCGTTCATCCAGTTGTGGATGTTTATGAGGCAGTTGGTAAGATTTTCAGGATGGTCAATCAGCTGGGACAGGGAGACGACTAGTTGGGTGTCGTCAGCGTAACTCACCATTTTGATGTTAAAAGGTGTTACCACGTCCTCGAGGGGGGCCATATAGACGTTAAAAAGCGTCGGGCTTAGGGAGGAGCCCTGGGGGACGCCGCTAGTGAGTGGGAGGGTGGATGAGTGGTGGCTGTCATCCCATACTTGAAAGGTGCGTCCTGTAAGATAGGATTCGATCCATTTGATAGCTGTCCCAGTAAGTCCTGCATTTGTCAATCTACTCAGAAGGACACGGTGTTTGACCGTGTCGAAGGCTGCACTTAGATCCAGGAGGATCACTGCCACTGATCCTCCTGAATCTAGTAAGCCCCTTGCCTCTTCGATCACTGCAAGGAGTGCGGTGTCAGTTCCATGGCCTGGACGAAAACCGGTTTGGGATTGTCGAAGCAGTTTATTTGTTTCGAGGAACTGGGATAATTGGATGTTTACCAATTTCTCGGTGACTTTGCCAATGCCTGGGAGTAGGGATATTGGCCTATAGTTGGACAGGTCTGATGGATCTAGCTGGGTTTTTTTTAAGAGTGCTTTAACCACAGCACTCTTCCAGCTATCGGGGACGGTTCCATGGGAGAAGGAACAGTTGATAAGGTCCGTAATGGTGGGGACGATTACTGAGGCTACGGTCTTGAGAAACCTGATAGGGGCTGGGTCTAAAGGGGAACCACTTTTCATTTTAACTAAGGTTCGCTCAACCTCTGCGTGGGTGACAGGTTGGAAAGTCTGAAGCGTAGAATGACAGATGCTTTTAGTCGGTTCGGGGGAAGTGCTACTTTCCGTGAGGTTGGGGGAGCAGGGGGGAGGAAGGGAAGCCAGGATCCGGGTGATTTTCTCGTTGAAAAAGTTGGCTAGTTCGTTGCTTCTGTCAACTTTAGGGGTGATGGAGGAGGAGGTGGAGGGGACTTTGGTCAGCTCTTTGACGATCAGAAAAGATTCTCGGGCTGAATTGGATGCTTCTTGTATACGTGTGTTGTAGTAGGAAGCTTTGGCTGATTTGATAGCCTCTTTGTAAATTTTGACCGCAGACTGGTAAGCTTCTTTGTTGGCATGTTGCCAAGTCTTTCTCCAGAGTCGTTCGGCCTTTTTGCAATTTTTGCGCAGTGTTCTCAACTCTGCGGAGTACCATGGTGCTGAGCCATGTTTGCCGTTTTTATTCTCTCTATTTCTGAGTGGAAGTATAAGGTCTAGGGAGACGGTAATCCAGTCTCTGAATCTTTTGTCAGCCGTATTTGGGTCTTCGGCCTGGGCAGGGATGTTTTTTTCCAGGGTCTGAGCCCAATCGTCCATGGAGAGTCTGGGCCAGGTCCTATCCTTACTGAAGGTAGGGGGTGTACGGTTTGTCGTGAAGGTTCCCGGTAATTGAAAAGTGACCAAGAAGTGGTCTGTCCAGGGGAGGGGAAAGGCCTCCTTGGCAAGCATTGAGGACGAGTTGGTAAATACGGGGTCTAAAAGGTGGCCCTTGGTGTGGGTGGCTCCGGAGTTTAAAAGATGGATATCGAGAGCCGCTAGATCTTGAATCAGATCATGGGCTACCGGGTTGGCCGGGTCTTCTAGGTGGATGTTCAAGTCTCCAACTATCATGTAGTTTGATAGGGAGTGGGCTTGCGTTGTTACGAAGTCCAGTAGCGAACAGGTGAAGGGACCCGGGATACCGGGAGGGCGGTAAATGAGGAGTCCTGAAAGGGAGGTGGTTGCGCTAAGTGTGACAGAGAAGTGCAGACTTTCTGCGTCGGTAATCTGTGCGTCGTGGGTTTTGCAGTGGAGGTGTTCTCGATGAATGATGGCTAACCCGCCTCCTCTGCCTAGAGGACGGGGTAAGGATTGAATACAGTAGCCCTGTGGGGTTGCTAGGACCATGTCAGATTGAGAATGAGGGCCGAGCCATGTTTCCGTGAGGAAGAGTATATCAATTCCATGGTCTTCTATGATGTCGGCAATCTGAGTCGCATGTTTGGGTAGTGAACGGCAATTCAAAGAGGCAAAGTTAAGGGTGGCAAGTTTGCTGGGTTTAGAGGGTAGCGTGAGCTGCACTGGTTTACATGAGGGGCAGCAGGTGTAAGGTCCCTTGAGATTATAGATGTAATCACAGGAGGGTGGGGGAGGTCTGAGGCTCAGTAGATCTCTGCGGGAGTACTTTATAGTTGGGTGAAGGGATTCGGGCAGGGGTTCTGGCCCTGGACCCGGCCGTGCGCGGACGGGCGCAGACGGGCTTGCCTTAGGCGCGCCTTCGGCGCGCAAACGGCGCTCCCGCTGCGCTCGTCCGCTGCGCTGGGGAGGTCGACACATTTGTAAAGGATGTAATGGGCGTGGCCTCGTAGTGGGCGTGGCTCCGCCTTTTGGCGCGCTGGCGCTGATGTCGTTTCCCTGAGGGTGGGGGTCTGAATGAGCGCGTAGCAGCAGCGCTTTCAGCCAGGTGAGCAAGAGCGTTTTGTGATTTAAAAGCAGTAATAATTCGTGACAGTTTTAAAATAGTGAAGTTTAACAAAACCTCCGGCTTTCCGCCTCAGAGGGGTTCAATGAATGAGATCGTTGCGCTTTCAAGCGTTTAAGTAGTCGGTCGGTGGGCGTGGCCTCGCAGTGGGCGTGGCTCCGCCTTTGGCGCGCTGGCGCTGATGTCGTTTCCCTGAGGGTGGGGGTCTGAATGAGCGCGTAGCAGCAGCGCTTTCAGCCAGGTGAGCAAGAGCATTTTGTGATTTAAAAGCAGTAATAATTCGTGACAGTTTTAAAATAGTGAAGTTTAACAAAACCTCCGGCTTTCCGCCTCAGAGGGGTTCAATGAATGAGATCGTTGCGCTTTCAAGCGTTTAAGTAGTCGGTCGGTGGGCGTGGCCTCGCAGTGGGCGTGGCTCCGCCTTTGGCGCGCTGGCGCTGATGTCGTTTCCCTGAGGG
Organism: Lissotriton helveticus; assembly: GCF_964261635.1. Taxonomy (NCBI): domain Eukaryota; kingdom Metazoa; phylum Chordata; class Amphibia; order Caudata; family Salamandridae; genus Lissotriton; species Lissotriton helveticus. The sequence continues at coordinate 1,820,040,617 of NC_136065.1, read as the reverse complement.
TGGGGGTCTGAATGAGCGCGTAGCAGCAGCGCTTTCAGCCAGGTGAGCAAGAGCGTTTTGTGATTTAAAAGCAGTAATAATTCGTGACAGTTTTAAAATAGTGAAGTTTAACAAAACCTCCGGCTTTCCGCCTCAGAGGGGTTCAATGAATGTTGAGGTCTCCATTCTCATGTCCGCAACTTTGGAGGAAAGGTGAGCGCAAAACTGGCTGAAATTAAGGTGCAGCTGTTTGCTATCTCAGTAACCATCAACACACGCACTTTTACTCTTAGCTCTGTATATGCACCCAATGAGGGGCAAGAGGCATTCCTCCGAATGAGCGGTGCTGGACTTGACAATTTCTCTGGATAGGCAAATCTTGCTGGGGGAAATCATAAACACTGTCTTTGATAATCAATTAGACTGTTTGGCCCAAAGGCAGGGGCAGGCGGGGACCCTTTCGTGGACTGGGAGGGAATGGCTACAAGACCTGGGACTGGTGGACATTTGGCGCTCCCTACACCCACAGATTATAAGTTTTATTCACATGCGCACAAAACCTACGCTAGAATGTACTATTTCATCGGGTCTCAATCCCTGCTCCCATTAACAATCGCCTCTGGGATTGAATAATTTTCTCCTTGATCAACCTGCACTGACACACTGGCGATCCTTCCCACCCCAACCCCCACCCCCACCCAGGCCACCATACTGTTGGCGGTTGCACAACACTTTTACATCACCGGGCAGTGGTAAAACACTTAGCTAAGACATTAGAGGAATGCCTGGATTTCAATGATACCCCTGACACCTCAATTAGCACCCTATGGGAAACACCTAAACTAGTCGCTAGAGGGGAACTTATTGCCAATTGGTCAGCGGATAATATCAATCAATCCGGGGTTTGTAAAGCGCGCTACTCACCCGTGAGTGTCTCAAGGCGCTGGGGGAGGGAGGGGTACCAGCTTCAGATCAGTCGAAGAGCCAGGTCTTGAGTTCCTTCCTGAACATGTGCAGGGTCGGTGAGAGTCTGATGTTCACTGGGAGCTCGTTCCTGGTAATGGCTGCGATGTAGGAGAATGATGAGCTCCGAAGGGGCAAGAAGGAGGGCCTTACCAAATAAATGCAAGAGTTAGAGCGTATTCATGAGTGGGTGGGAGTGCCCAGGGTATGGCGGCAGTTGGAGGTGGTGCTTTCACAGCTTGCTGGCCTGGATTTCGATTAAGTGAAATACGCCGCCCTCAGGCTGAAGCACTAATTTTACGTGGGGAGGGGGACATATGGGGGTGCCTTTTGCCCAACAGATTGCGCGCCCAACGCCAGGCAACCACCGTCCACATGGTCTTGTACACGACTGGCTCTGAATGCTCGAGTGACATGATTTTTATGTTTAAGTTTACACAGCTTAATTATCTACAAGGGGCAAACCACTCTAAACTGACCCCAGAACAGGCAGCCAGCCTTGACATCCCAATCCGTATAGAGGAAGTGATATCAACCATGGCCCACCTTAAACATCTCAAATCTCCCAGCCCAGATGGGTTTTCTGCTATTTTCTGTTCAAGACTTTCTTGCACCATCCTAGCGCCCATCTTAGGCGAGTCCTCTGACACCCCTCCTCCCCCCCCCCCCGCCCCATGGGTCTTTCATCGGTTGTTGTACTCCCGAAACCAGGCAAAGACAGTTGACAATGTTCTTCTTATCGTCTGATAGCTCTCTTAAATATTGACCTAAAGCTTTTTACGCCCAGGCTCGGACCGATGATGCCGGGACTGGTATATCCGGATCAGTCTGGGTCTGTAGCCACTATGCAATGCAGTGATAATAGGCGGTGGCTACTCCATCAGAGGTTGGAGCGAGTGGTGTTGTTGGTCGGTGCTCAAAAAGCATTCGACCGGATGCACTGGTCCTGTATGGAGGCTACTCTTGCGCTGGTCTGGATGGGAGACCGCTTCCCCAAATGGGTTATTTATCAGCTACAGTCACCCCAAGGTACAGGTGAACAGCCATTCTTCAGACCCCTTTTAGATCGCCCGAGGCACGAAACAGGGGTGCACGCTCTCCCAGATATTATTCGCTCTTAACATTGAGCCTATGGCCCAGAGAATGTGGGAGAATCCACTGATCTCCGGGGTTTGGTTTGGGGAGTAACGCCATACCATAAGCCTTTACGCGGATTGCGTTGTCGCAAGCCTGCACGAGACCCAGATCTCCATCCCTGCATTCTTCGCTGAGCTAGAGAGCTTTGCAGAAACTTCAGGTCCACTGATCTCCTGGGATTCAACTGCGTTAAAGTGCGGCCTAAGTTCCTTCCAGTCACCCTTACGCCTATAGTTAACAATTTGGATTTCACTCCAGACCTCGACCTGGTAGCCTTTCAACACTGGGATAAGGATGGGTGTAGATCATAAGGATATCTCTTTGATATGGAAGGCCCACTGTCCTTTGAAGATCTTCGCTCCGACCTTGCGCTGCCAGAGACCGAATTCTATCACTTACAACAAGTACGACACTGGGTCCTGCATCCCTCGGTACAGATAGGGGCCCATAGACCCCTTACGAAAAATGGCTGCACACCTAAACAACTAGCACAGGCCTCACTACCAGTGCATGATTAATATGCTCTGGCTACTAGCGCTATGATTTCTACTGTATTTCGTTTCTTGCCAATGACATCCTTAACATTGTGCTTTTAATAACCGCGCCGTGTTTTAATTTACCTGCACAATACTGTAGCTCGTAGTTTGCTCACTTGTTGCCTCTCCTTGGCCTGTGCCCCGTTCCACCGCGGGTGTTCCCGTTTCGTGGAGGGCGCGTATGGCAAACAGCTGGTATCGCTCCCATTGGCTGATCTTGGTCAGGTGGGACACCAGACTTGGGGACGGATACATTTAAGGGGATGATTTTCTCCGCGTACAGCGGGCGTGCGCAGAAGTTGCGCCAAAGTTAAGCCCGTCTGCGCCTGTCCGCGCTGAGGACGCGCCGAGGACACGCCAGGGGCCAGGCGGGCTGGCCCATGCTACATACTCCCAGCAAACTGTGTTGTACACCCATTCCACACTTCTCTCACTTAGACCTCTGCTTAGAACTTGTCACTTTACCTCACCCCCTGAAAATCTTATTGAAACTCAATGTTGTAATGGCGTTGCAAGACCTACACGCTCCCGATACCTCTTCAAAAATCAGGCTAAACATAGGAGTACACTGCCCGAATCCAACTTCCTAAATGAGCCTGGCCTGCTCATAACTGCTAGGTCCCTAGTTCGAAATAATGTGGCATTCAGAGACTTTGTCTCCCAAAAAAAGCCTCCCTGGGTCTTTATCACTGAAATTTGGTGCTCTGATTCTTCTGGCCCAGATCTGGTTGATGCAGTCCCCGAAGGCTACACTTTATCCAGGATGGACAGGATTGGGCATAGGGGGGGTGGGCTGGGAATCCTTTTTAGAGATACTTTTACATGTCGTACCGAGCCTCTTTCTTTGCCCTCGGATAAATTCGAAGCTTTGCATTTTACCTTAAATTTTCTTCCCTCAGCTTCCTTCTCTGGTATTCTCTGTTCCAGACCTCCCGGTCCAAGAACTACTTTTCCCCAGGATATCCTTAAACTCATAGAGCATTTTGTTGACAAGCCCTACTTTAGTATCTTGGGCGATTTTAACTTTCATCTAGAGTCTACAGATGCCAAGGACACGATGACACTAATAGATGGTTTAGCCGCATGTGGGCTTGGCCAATTGGTCGTGGACTCTACGCACTCTGCTGGCCACACGTTGGACTGCATCTTCACTAATGATGCCAGAATCATGGCTGGTGCACCCATCCCTCTTTCCTGCTCCGACCATCTTGCAGTTCCCTTTTACTGTAAAACTAATCCTATCCTACTTAACAAACCTAAGAGCAACGTGTGGGAGACTAGAAGGAATTATAGAGAGGTTAACGATGATACTCTAGCACCCTTTATGGATGCTCTCAGTTATCTCTCCTCATCTGATCCCAACGTGGCTGCTTCTAATCTCTCCAATGTCCTTGCCGGCGCTATAGACACCCTCGCTCCGGCTAAATGGCACTATTCAGCCCGAAAGAGTCCTTCTCAGCCCTGGTTTTCTGACCGCTTAAGATTGCTGCAGCAGAAGTGTTGGAAACAGGAGCGGTCTTGGCATGCCCACCCTGACCCACGGGGAAAAGCCCTTCATAAAGTTCGACTTAGAGACTATAAGAAAGCCATCATTGAAGAAAAAAGGAGCCATTTTACCAACCTTACGGCTTCCCTTAAATAATCAAGGGACCTCTTTAATATAATTGACTCGCTCTCGGCACCTAAAACAGCTGACCCTACCATCGAAACACAGGAACAATGTAATAATATCGCGAGTTTCTTTCATTCTAAGATCGCTGACATCTATACCTCTCTTGAAACCCGCAATCATGAGTTGGATGCCAATGCAGCTTGTGCCCCTTTTCTACCTGCCTCCCCCCCTACTGGGAATGTTGATGCTTTTTCTAAATTGCAGCTTACCTGCTTCCCTCTCGACTCTAGAAGGGCTTGACCTCCTTCTTGATGCCACCAAGTCTTGTTCGCCCTCTGATCCTTGTCCTCTAAGAACATTTAAGATTTAAGACTTGTAGACGATCGGTCCTCCCTCCTCTTCTGGAGGTTATGAATATGGCCATCAGTGAGGGTATCTTCCCTTCATCCTGGAAGACTGCCGTCGTTAAACCACTGCTCAAAAAGCCCTCTTTGGACCCTGGAGTTCTAAAAAAATGATCGCCCTATTTCCCTGCTCCCAGCCCCAGCTAAGATACTTGAGTCCCATATAAATCGAAACCTCTCTACCTTCATTGAGAGATCCGAACTGTTAGACACCTCCCAACTAAGGGTTTCGGGCAGCTCACAGCACCGAATCTGCCCTAACGGTTGTGATTAACAACATCCGTATGGAGGTTGATAGGGGACATCCTACTCTGCTAGTGTTATTAGATCTGACAGCAGCGTTCTATACCTTGTCCCCGTCAATCCTGATCTCCAAGCTCATGGACATCGGAGTTGAGGGTACTGCCCTTAGTTTACTCTCCTCCTTTTTACATCATAGGGAGCAGAGAGTCAAAATGGGCAATTTTCTCTCCGCCTCTCAAAAAGTGCAATGTGGGGTACCACAGGGCTCCTCGTTGAGCCCATTATTATTCAACATCTGTTACCCCACTTGCCAAGGTGGTGAGATCCTTTGGTCTTGAGGTGTTGTTGTACGCCGGTGACACCCAGATCTTGGTATCTATTACCCAGTCGTCTAGTGACTCTGCTTCCAATTTTAGAGCATTCATGGAGGCAGTCTCCCAGTGGATGGTGCGTAATTTTTTTAAACTGAACGAAATTATGGTCTTTGGAGGCAGCCAAGATCTGTGGTCAAAAGACTGGTGGCCCTCTTCGCTGGGGGATTGCCCTCTTCCTACTCTTTCCGCCAGGAACCTTGGTGTCCTAATTGACCCCGTTCTCTCTTTCGATTCTCAGGTAAACAGAACGGTGTCTACCTGTTGTGCCATCATTAGAACACTTAGGAAGATTGCCCCATATCTATCCCAGGCAGCCCGGAAACAATCTGTCGCCTTAGTTTCATCTAGGCTAGATTATTGTAATGCCCTATACAGTGGCATTAACAAAAGCTCCATCCACTGCCTCCAAATGGTGCAGAATGCTGCCGCCAGGATGGTCTTGAACCTTCCCAGGCTCCCTTCTGTAACCATGGCCAGAAGGGATCTTCACTGGCTTCCGATTTTCTCTCGGATTTCTTTTAAACTTCTTTGTCTGGCCCATGGTGCAATTCATGGCTCAGGCTCAGAGGGTATCAGGTCCCTTCTACGCGTTTACATCCCCCAAAGAACCCTTCGTTCAGCATCTAAGAACATGCTTTCGGTTCCCAGATTTGTGAAGGCTAAATGGGGAGGTAGAGCTTTTTCCACCCTGGCTCCAAAACTTTGGAACCCCCTCCCTTTGGAGCTTTCCAGTCAGTCTTCCTTGGTGGTTTTTAGGAAACGCCTGAAGACTTGGCTCTTCTCTCAGGCATATTAGCGGCTTTGTTCCTAGCGGTATTCTGATTTTGCAGTTGGTAGTTTTGGACTCTTGTCTGTCTGTCTTTGCGCCTTGATGCCCCTTGGGGCTAAGTTTTCGCGCTTTATAAAACGCCTTTCATTCATTCATCACTCCGCTCTACCATTTACTGCCCCCTACAGAACCATTGGTCAACTCCGCAGGGCCGCAGAGCTGGGGCGTACACTTTTACAGAAGGAATAGAGCAACATCTTTTATCAGCCACGCCACACTGCACAGAATGTCTCTGGCATGGAAACGGCGACCAAGGTTGCCACATATTGGTATCTTATGCCCCCACAGAAGCAACCCCACCTGCAAATCAGACTGCTGGAGGAACTGCGGGTCAGAAGGCACGCTTACACATTTTCTCCATACTGGGAACAGATTTTAAATGATATAAACACTTTCATACATATACTGTGCTTTCCGGTATACCTTGTCCTAGGTGTCCCCAACACGCTCACATTTCCCCTCAGATCGCGCAAAGGCAGACCAATGGGAATACCTCTGGGTGTGGCACTACATATTCTCTCACTGGGACATCCACATACCAGGGTTGGCTATACAGATTGTGGCACATGCTGGGTATGGAACGTATAGCACTCTCACTGTCGGGAGATTGTGCCTCCTTCGCAGATCTATCAATCAATCGGGGGTTATAAAGCACGCTACTCACCTGTGAGGGGGGGGGCTCCAGGTCATTCGAAGAGCTAGGTCTTGAGGTCCTTCCTGAATGTGTGCAGGGTCGGGGTACGTCTGATGTTCACAGGGAGCTTGTTCCAGGTTTTGGCTGCGATGTAGGAGAAAGCTTGTCCGCTGGTTCTGTTTCTGCGGATGCAGGGCGAGGTCTGCGGAGCGTATGTTCCTCTTGGGTACGTGGAACGATACACACTCATTCAAGTATTTGGGTCCGATGTTGTGGAGGGATTTGTAGGCATGGGTGAGGAGTTTGAAGTTGACCCTCTTCTCGACGGAGAGCCAGTGGAGGCCTCGTAGGTGTTGGGTCATGTGCTCATGGCGCGGTGTCCCGAGGACGAGTCTGGCCGCGGCATTCTGGGTGGTCTGAAGTCTGTGGAGGAGAGTTTTGTTGATTCTGGCATAGGGGGGGCGTTGCTGTAGTCCAGTCTGCTGGTAATGAGGTAAAGGCTTGGGGAGGATGCGAAGGCACTTGAAACTAGCAAAGGCGACAGCTTTGATCTGGCGGTCCATGGAGAGGGAGGAGTCGAGGATGATGCCGAGGTCTGTAGTCTCCCGAGGGCAGAGGGCAACCAGGTGTTTTCCCAGGTGGAGGTGCAGGGACCGAGGATAAGGACCTTGGTCTTCTGAGTTTAGTTTCAGGCAGCTCTCTTTCATCCAGGCTGCCACGTTCTTCATACCTTCCTGGAAACAGTCTGGTGCCTTCCACATTCTTCATGAGCGAGAGGATGAGCTGGGTGTAGTCTGCATAGGATACGATGCTGAGGCCATGCTGTCCTACGATGGCTGCGAGGGGGGCCATGTATATGTTGAAGAATGTGGGGCTGAGTGATGATCCCTGGGGACTCCGCAGTTGATTTCCGTGGGTTTGGAGAGGAAGGGAGGGAGTCTGATCCTCTGGGTTCTGCCGTAGAGGAAGGATTGGATCCAGTCAAGGGTGGCTCCTTGTATTCCCGTGTTGTGCAGTCTGGCTGCGAGAATGCGAAGTGAGATGGTGTCAAAAGGCTGCAGAGAGGCCTAGAAGAATGAGGGCCGCCGTGTGTCCATGGTAGAGTAGCATGCGGATTTCATCAGTGGCGGCAAGAAGGGCGGTCTCTGTGCTGTGGTTGCTGCGGAATCCAGACTGGGAGTCGTCCAGGATCGAGTTCTCTTCTTTGAAGTCGGTCAGCTGGGCGTTTACGATTCTTTCGGTGACTTTGGCTGCAAAAGGGAGGAGAGAGATGTGCCGGTAGTTTTTCAGATGGAGCCCATTCCTCTCACTACTTTGCACCGAAATGCGGGAATTTACCTGCCCCAAATACTTCTGTGTTTTACATATCACAACGCCCCCACAGGACACCACTTAATCTGCAGGACTAGGCAGTACAGTTTGAATGCCCCTATTCGGTTCTCTTGACTCCGTACCAAATCGGCCTAGGGAGGGGACGGATGCGGGGTTTGGGTTTGGAGGGCCCCTTGGAGCGACCCAGGAGAAATGAGAGGGGGTAGGCCATTGTGTTGGGATTTCTTATAATCTGCCCTGCTGTACATGTGTGATCTAATTGGCTGATTATTGGTAGCACTGTTTGATGCATAAACTAAACTTATCAATAAAAAGATTTAAACCTAAGAATCGGATACATATAGCCGCATATTCTTTAACTTGGAATATCCCCAGGCGTGAGACTGGATCCAGAAATGTTTTGCAGCAGCACCTCTGCGCGCCGAGGGTTGCCGTCACGCGACCCCGACCTGATGTCGTCCTCGAACAGGACATCAGCGAGGTCATACAAGACCCTCCTGGCGCGCTGACATCAGTTTCCTTCTTTTCCGCGTGCAACGCGGAACCAGAGCGAGCTCCTCTGGCCTGCTTTCAGGCCTCCTTTTCGATGCCTCGTGTCGGGAAAAGTGTGCGATGCCTTCGGGCTTCAAATCTTGTAATTCTTGTTCACGGCAGATGTCCACCCCGGACCCACATCTTATTTGTATGTTGTGCCTGGGCGAGCACCATGACTCCATGGACTGTGAAGCCTGCCAACGTCTGAAACCGAAGTCTCGACGGGAGACTTCTCTCGGCACGGCTGTCCCGGTCGGAGTAGTCTGCAGGTCCCTCTACTGTACGGTTCCACCGTCGATCGCCCTCTGAGGTCGTTCTCCACTTGGTAAGTCGAGGCACATGTCCCCTAGGTCATCGACCTAACCACCTTCTATTGTCAGGGCTCTGGTTCCCGGAATTTTCCGGACTTGCGCTACTGATGATTGTCCCCCCCTCTATCCGCCCTGGTTTGGCGTTGGTGTGGGGGCGACTGGCCCAAATGGAGGCCTATGCTACGGCCTTGCAGGCCTCCCTTGAGTCCTCTCCCGTTCCTGGGGCGTCCTCGGAACCTCCGCCTCTTGTGGGGTCTCCTACTGACTCGCCGGCGGGTTCGCCCCCAGCGCCTATTGAGCCCTTGCCTTCCAGTAATGTCGGAGATGTGGTGTCAGGGCGCGGCCCGGCTGGGTCTCCCTCTACGCTTCATGTGGGGTCGTTAGGGCGCAGCCCTCCTGGGTCCCCCTCTTCGTCCCACGGCGCCTCTGCCGTGCTGCATAGCCCCATGGGGCTCCCTGTGGCACCGCAGGTGGTTGCCTGTGCTCATAGCCCTGTCTTGAGCAGACCCCAGCCTTCTAGGCAGACTGCCGCCTGTCCGGAGCTGGGGTCAGCGCCATCAGTGCACCGAAAGCTAGCCGCCTCCGCTCCTTTCGCCGGAGCCCGCTTCGGATGAGGCAGTGCCGGCGCCGTAGCGGTGCCGAATGATTGCCTCGCCTGCCCCTTGACGACTTCAGACTGTGCCGAGTTGACGCCGGAGGCCGCCGAGTTAGCGTCTGACTAAGCACAATCAATTCGACGCTGGGTTCTGGATTCTTTATACAGGACTCTGAAGAGGGTTCGGCGCGGATCTCCCGCCCAGCCTCGCCGGAGTTAGAGCTACCAGTGCCCCCCTTGGAATTTGTGTAGACTCCTAAAGCTCCCAGATCCGACAGGCTGTTCGCCTCCCCTGGAGCCTCGTCAGGATCCTCATTCTTCCATGGGGCTCCCTTCCGTGGGGTATTGGGCGCACCCTCAGTGTCCTGGGAGGGTCAGCCTACAACCCTCCCCCACTGATGAGCTGTTTTCCCCTCTGCTTAGGACTACAGAGGCTGGTGCTGCTTTTTTGAGAGTGGTCTCATCAGCCACTCGCATTTTGAATATGCAAACCCCTTCTACCCCCTTGTCGGTGGACCCCTTGCTGGAGGTCCTCAACCTTGGGTTCGGCAATGTGGAGCAGCTTTTGCCTGTTGAGGCATCCCTTTATGATGCCCTCTTGGGAACCTGGGTCGGACCTGCTTCAGGAGATCCGGTGGCACGTTCGGTTCTGCATTGTCACCGGCCAGCTCCACATGACCCGGTCTGTCTTTTTGGGCACCCGGAGGCGCAAGGGTTTGTGCTGCAGACTGCCTTTCCTTCTCTGCCTCCTCTAACGCTTCCTCCCTCTCTAGAGTCCAGGTGGCTTGAATCCTGCCGTAGGAACGTCTTTGCATCCACTAGTGCAGCCCTTTGGTCTTTAAATACCGTGTGTTTTGGCTCGGGCAACTTCTGCCCTGTGGGACTCTGCAGAGTCTTTGCTTACTGTCACCTCCTACGGTTCTCGTGCTGAACTTCTTTATTCCATTTGGAATTGCCGCGACATTGCCGAATTTACAATCCGTTCAGCCATAGATACTGTGGATTCTTTGGGCCCAGCCATGGCGAGTTCTGTTGCCTTATGACGTCACGCTTGGTTGAGAGACTGTCTTCCTTGAAAATATCTGGGAATGCCTGGTTGATTTACCCTTTGATGGGGTTTTGCTCTTTGATGCTCACGCCGAGTCGGTGGTGCACCAGCTGCTGGCGGGCTTTCGTCCTCCCTCTTAGGTCCCTTTAGGTCTGTCTTCTGTGGTACTTTTTCATTTTGGCATCCGTTAGATTCATTTCTGTATTTAACATAGGCAGTGAGCCTTACATGTCCTCTGTGTTTCACATGAGCAGTGAGCTTTACTTTCTCCTTTTATGTGGTCAAGGGTGTTTATCCTTTTATTATCATCTCTTGGATGCATTTTAAATTCAATTGCCTGTTGGCCTTCGGGGCCGTGTTTCACAGGTTGCTGTGTCCTCTGCTTGTGGCTTTCAGCCGGTAGTTCAGCTGGGAAAAGTCATGACGGGCTGGAACTCTGTTCATGGGTTTGGTTCGTTCCTGCATTCTTTTTGACCTGGCTTTTGCCCTAAGAGGCGTCCCCATTGTCCGGAGTGTTCATACTCCATGTGGGGTACTTGTACGCTATTATATAGCCTTGCTTCATTCACCTGGGCCAGGTACCCATTGAATGTCCATTGTACGGCGTGCAATGTTTTTCCTGGATGCCATCTGCTTTTGCCTTGGTTATCCTTTGGTTTTAGAGGTTTCATGGTTTCCTCTCCGCAGACTGCTCCTACCGGTCCTTAATGCGCTAGGTATGGTCCAGCTTATTCCTAGGTCTACAAACTGTTCTTGGTTTCCTCTTCCTACGTCGCCACCTCTTGTCATGGTTGCGATGTTTGGACCAATCTCTCCATGTGTGTGGAGCACTTTTTTAGGTGATTGCAAGTTGCCATAGGCTCCTTCTTGCTTCCACTTCCTGGAGTAATTTTCCAATTGTCATATGCTCCCTTTTTGGTTTTCGACGCTGTCCGTGTCTTTTGGAGGGTTGGTCTTGGACTCTGAGACTCTTTCCACCATTCGTTGGCTTGTTGTTTTTGGCCTCTCCCTTTGGATTTGCCTACTCTTGTTCCAGCTTCACCCGTGGGACAGTTCTTCTGATGGCAGTGGTCATTGCTTACTGTCTGCGAGTCTATATTGTGGTTGTTCCTCCCTTTGGCTTCATGCTGCCCAGTCGGGAACTCTTGTGTTCCTGTGTAAGCCACATCAAGGTTTATATTGCTGTTTGCTGGCGGCATATTCTACCTTCTTCAGCGGGTGGAAGGTTGATGCTTTGCCCCTCTTTACCCTTTTTGAGTTGGGTGTGCGCTTGGTGTGCTTTCTTGCCCTGCTGGCTGTCTCCAGTGCATGGCTCAGGTTCTGGCTTGCCTTTGGGCTCTTGCCGCCGGCTCTTTCGGCTTCCTTTATGATCTTGTCTGTTAAGCGCTGGTTGCATCTCTTCATGTTCATTGCAAGCTTGGGTTAATGCACTTTTCGTGCACCATTTAGCGGAGAGTAATCCTTCTCTCTCCCTTTCTCTCTCTCTTCTGATAATGATACCGTTCTACCTGTCATTTCTTTACTGGTATTGTTTTTGAGCCATTCTGGAATGTTGTTGGATATCTTCTATCCTGTGACTTGTGCTCTTCGAGCTGCTGGTGTTGCTGTCTGTCTTTCTGCCGCAGTTTTTTCCCACCTTTATCCGTCACCCTGTTCCCGGGTCACATGCCTGGCGCTTTCTGTTGTCCTGTCGCAGACTCTCCTCCCTTTTGGGTATGGATGTGGTATCTATTCTAAGTTAAGGAGTCTGCGGCTAGATGTCTCTATTAGATTTACGAGTTACTTACCTTCTGTAACAATGTATCTGGTAGAGACGTTGTCTAGCCGCAGATTACTTAACACCCACCCATTCTCCCCATTCTGCGAGGACCTTTTCTGGTGGTGTTTTCTACTGGCCTCTTCAGTTGCCATTGGGTTTTATTCTCTGAGGGTTCAGGTTGTTGCACTCCCCTGGGTGCTTTCATAAACAGTTAACCTCTGCTGAGAGACAGCCTTTCTGTTATATGGTACTTTGATTAACGGGAAGGTCTGTTTTCCTCTCCAGTTCCCTTCCCTTTCAGTCTGCTCTACTGCCTCGAGGTTCTAGTCTCCTCGTGGTCATCCTCTTTGAGGGTCGGTTGTGCTCTGTTTCCTACCTCTGTTTTTGGAGGGGAAAGGAAAGTTTCTCTGTCTTTCCTACAATGGACTGTTCTTTGTGTTCCGTCCTTTCTGGACGTTATAGTTCCACATAGCACTATCAGTCAATTTCTGTCTGTTGTAATGTTCTTCCATTGTGGCACTCGGGAAGGGGCCTCCGCTTGGCCTGCGGGGCTCTCACGGCCTCCACTTATATGTGTAGGCGGTGTCTATTCTGTCTTTAGGATGCGGTCTTCCACCATCCTTTTACTTTCACAGTTTAGTTTGTGGCTCGGCGTTGTGCTGCGGAAAAGTTTCTCCGAAGAAAACTGACGTCAGCGTGCTGGGAGGCATTTGTATGCCTTGCAGGCGTCACGTACGTGATCGACGTCAGGGCGGGGTCGCGTGGCGCCGTCCCCCGGCGTGCAGAGGTGCTGCTGCAAAAAAATTCAGGATCCAGTCTCATGCCTGGGGATATTCGAAGTTAAGGAGTCTGCGGCTAGACAACGTCTCTACCAGATACATTGTTACTGAAGGGAAGTAACTTGAACGTCTGTAGTGGGTTGTGTGCAGGTAAATGGGGTGGATGTGATTTTGTACACTCAGCACCTTTTTCTTGTTTTTCCTTTTACAGGCTGTGTGCTGTTCGGATAACATACATTGCTGTTCCAGTGGCTACAGTTGTAGAGTTGAGAAAAAAGCCTGCTTCAGTGGGGATCAGTCAGTACCCTGGTTAACTCTGGTCCCCGCTCACGTGAATGATTCACTGCAAGGAGGGGAAGTACCCTGCGATGAGACAACCAGCTGTCCAGATGGCAATACCTGTTGCAGAGTAGCTTCAGGAGATTGGGGTTGTTGCCCTATTTTGAAGGTGTGTTCTCCATTATTCCTTGCATGAGCATCCTTAAGATCACAAGCCTAATTTGTCATTGCTGCTTTCTTCCTAATTATTGCATGTGGGGTAGTTGAAAGCCAGTTGATCAAAGGCACATTCAAGACCTAGAAAATCCGAATTGAAACCATTTCCATTGGACCTGCTCTCTAGTGAGTGCCCTAGTCTGTGGATGCACACTAATATCACAAAGCCAGAGCACTTTTTGTGACTTAAGATAAATCTACTTATTTTGTATCGACAGGGTCGAATGTAGAGTAGATTGAATTCCTCATTTTTACGGAAATGTATGTAGTGCTGTTTTATGCTAGTATGTTACTGGACTACTTAGAGTTGCAGATCTGTTATCGAATGTCCCAACTGCTTGGCCACCTATTATGTACTCCTTGGTTTCTTGGTATATTCCTTCTTGAAGTCCTTGATATGCTTCCTTGTGCCTTTTGTCTGTTGGCGAACATCAAGGTGAGTAATCACACATTTGTTCATTTTCGCTTCTGCCTCTGAACTGTTGGATGAGAACCCTGTTTAAATTAGCTTCATAACCATGTTACCCAAGACCCTCTTATATGCTGTTGAAGTTCCTAGAAGGGCAATCGGTAGTTGCTACAGAAACTCAATGATGCCATCTACTTCCTATTGCTGCTACTGAACCCCAAGACCAGGGAAGAAAGTTTGCAGCTGTGCGCCATCTCCACCCAAATCGCTAATTAACCTTGTACTCTGCTAGTACTCCTGGACTGCAGTTTCACAATTAAATGAGACCCCATCCACAATATTATAGTGATGGGTAATACTTGCACAACAACTATCTGTATGGTTGACACAATTGTACATTCCTATATATAGCTCACCAATAATTATCTTGCATCACCCCAGTTAATGTTACATGACAATAATTTACTGATATCAAAAGCTGCCCAATTGGTGCAATAGATGCTTAGCGTAATTCACAATTTAATGATTCATTAATTACAAATGACCGTAGCAGATGAGAAGCAAGAAGCTCACACATTTTACCTTCTTCCCTTTTTTTCTCTAAAGTCTGCATTGGTCCGCAGATGCCATCCAAATGTAAAACTTCTGGTAAGGACATTTCAAACACATACCTAGTGGTCAAATTTGCACATGCGCTGCCTGGTAATAAAGACTGGCGTCTGTTCCCCAAATATGGGAATAGTGGCAAATGCTAGATTGGGATACAGAGCACTCTGCAATCAATCCAAATCCAACTAAAAATAGGGAAATATTTTAAGTAGTACAAGAAACATTTGAATGTTCTACTTTTGAATTGTTTGCCACAGTGTAAAGAATAAGTCTGAGTGTGTATGTGTGTGTTTAGTTAGTCTTTGGTACAGCTCTCCATTGAAAAGGCATTTCGTGATTTTCTAAAACTTTTAACCTTATGGCCAGATCTGCAACCAATTTGTCGTATGGCTTAGTCAACGAAGGTCCAATTAAGTGTTTTTTGTGCAGGGAACTGAAAATAAACAAGCACTGGCATAGCTAATAGGTCTCGCCTTTGGGACCGTATTAGTGCAGTGGCGGCTTGTGACATTCGAAAGTGGTGAACCTACAACAATGGGCCTACTGCAATGTTGCGAGCGAGCGCAAACCACTTACGAGGGGTTCGGGGGGTTCTAACCCATGAACATTTTGAAAAATGAGTGGGCAAATGGTGCATTTTCAAGCAAATTTGAGATAGCAGGAAAGTTAATAAAGCAATTGTGAATCTGTTCTAACAAAGACAGTGAATGGCTCAGCTCTGGTCGAGCTCTTCCTTTTATTTGTTAACTTGCCCACATATAGTGTCATACATTATTAGTACCATCACTATCTTTTGTCTCTATCTATTATCCTTTCTTGCCATCTGTCCATCCATCTTTCTCTCCATCACCCATCCATCTTTTCATCTCTCCTTTTCTCCCCTCCTTCCTTCCATCTCTCCTTTTCTCCCCTCCTTTCTTCCATCTCTTTTTTTTGCAGAACTCTGCTCTGGGCCCTTGAACCTGCCTAGTTATGCTGTCAACTATGTAAAATTAATATTTTGAACCAGAAATCCGCTAGGACACAACACAGCAACTGCCCAAAATGCCAGACTCTGTGTCAAGTTCAGGTACAATTTAACACCTACACAGCAGTTTTAAAAGCTGTGGTGACCTTTTAAAAGCAGTAAAGTTTTGACATCTGTCATAAGTCTGCACTTCGTAAGTCTGGTCTCGTAGTGCACAGTGGCGAATGCAGGAAGGCAATGGTGTGTGTGTGCACAGACGTGTAGGCCTATGCATTATTACAATGCAGCGTAGAACCCAGCAAGTCTTCATTAACAACCACTTTTCCAGACGCATGAATAATAAAAACAAATATTTCTCAGTCGGTTGTTTCCTTTTCTTTTCATCCCACTGGCACAACTAATTAACCCACTCATTGCCAGGGAACTACAAGTTTTCTGTATGCGATTTCTTTGTGTTTTGTGTGTCTGGCTAGGCTTTCGTCTCAGGGATTCCCTTTATGGTGAAATAAATCCATACAACTCGCCAACTTGCTGATCCCACTACAAGGGAATGGTTATCCATAAGCTTGCTCCCTCCTCCACCCCCGGCAAACACCCTTACACCCAGAGAAGAGAGGTGCATGGGAAAATCACGTTTTAATCACTTAGGTTTAGGGTGACAGTATTTTTCTCTTCAGAGCTGGGTCTTTCACGTTTACCAGCGTAACCGCTGCATTCCATCCACTAAAACAGAAGGCCAGCTCACACATGGTTATTGGAATCACAGTTCAGCGCACGCCCACTTCCCCAGACTGTCCTTATGTACAAGTTGGCTTCCCTATTTATTCAATTTTTTGACCCATCAAACATTTTTCTTAACAAATCAACGCACCCCGAAGTCTCATAACGACTTTGTTTATTGCTTTTTAGTGGCTTGTTTTCAATGGACAACACCTTTTTTTCGTTTAATGCATTTAATATTCAGATTTAATTTCTATTCCAGACACCTGATTTCTGCCTATCTGAATCCACCAGTGTCCCACAGGCTTACGGCATATTTTAGACCACAGTACCAGGTCACGTTTTTTAGGTCGCGGCTAGAAGTGTGTGAAGCGCATTCTCGCCAGAGAACTATAGTCGTCGGCTCAGCCGGCAACGAGTGGAGACGAGCTGGCCACGCGCGCAGCATAGTCAATGGGAGAGAGAGAGACATGAGCTGGCCACGCGCTCATGGGATTTGGTCGGGCGCGTGAGTCAGTCTCGGAGCTGCCGATGTGCACGCTCACGGCGTCGCCGCCGCGCGCCACAGCCCCATGATGAAGGTGACGTCCGTGAACGCTCCAGTGACTGCTGCACGCGTGCCCGGCCGGCGTCCGCTGCTCCTGGACTGTGTAACGCCGGGCTGTGCAGCTGCATGCTACAGCAGAGACTGGGCTTTCAAGAAAACCGTGCCAGCAAAAAGCACCCGCTACTGCGCACAAACTATCCCGAACCGCCCGGCCTCCTGTGAACCATGTTTTGAGAGCAGTTATTTCAAAGCCTTCGCAGAAGTTAAAGTGGGGCTTGGGTTGTGCTGCGAGACGAGGAGCGGCGCAAAGACCCGAGAACGGCTCAGGCTGGTCAGAGCTGCTTCTAAAGCGCCACGAAGCCTGCGGTGCCGGGGAGCAGTCACTGCATGCGTGTTCTGTGCCTTGAACAGGACTTCCCAGGCTGACTGGGACTTTCAAAGAGTGAGCAGGTTCGCTGTCACCAGGAGCTGCAGTTCACGCGCCTCTTCTTGGCAGACACCCAAGCCCGGGGGTCAGGGTGGAGGCTGGAAATGGTTACATCTGCACTCATCGCCGAATTTGATGACGCCTTTTAGTGGAGTCGAAATACTGCGAACGAAGTGTTCGCAGAGGCAGCTAAAGCCACAACAAAGCTGAGCAAACTAGGTTTTAAAAAAAAAAACAGATGGGTATGGCCAGCCATAGTGATTCGTAGCCCATACTGCGGTGTGAGCAAGTATCTTGTCTGTAACCCAGTAAGGCAGTCAGACTCTCTCCAAAAGTGACCCCGTCGGTAAAGATCAAAATCTGCAAGCCTGCGCTCCACAGCAGCCCGTGTAAGGTGCAACAGGTGCACCAGCTGCAGGTACATGGTTGGTACTGTGGCTGGAGCGTGGCAGCGGCACTGTGGGCATCACCCCGCGGAGGTGTACGCGAAAGTTCCCGTCATGCTCTTGGATCATGTCCCTGCGTGGCCCTGACCTTCTTCCCATATCCTGTACTCCGGGGCCTTAGTTTAGCTCCATCCTTTCACTCCTGTCCACCCTCGGATCTTTGTAATATGTTAATGTGGCCTGACCACCTCACATCTTCCCTTCCTACAACACTCTTCCCCCCCGACCTCCTTCACGTCCGTCAATTCCTGTCGCCCCTCCAATGCACCTTTCCCCTCACTCCCATGTCCCCTTCCCAGCAGTGGATCAATGGTAAATTCCTACACGGCGGCGCAACAAAAGGAGCATAGGGACCCAAAATGACATGTCCTGCCCTAAATGGTAGGTGCTGCAGCTGAGCCTTTACACGCAGGAGTTGGGAGTCAACTGATGCTTGTTGGTATTTGTCGGAGTGCTGGGGGCTCTTTCTCAACTATCACAAAAGGAAAGCCTTGAAATGGTGGACTGACTTACACAGGCTTCAAGATTGAGGTTGTATTGCATTTTCCATTATGAATTGAAAATCCAGTTTTGGCCTAGGGGGTTCTTAAATCTTTGCTTTCATTCCGCGTATGCATTTTTTTGTGTGTATGCAGGTTTTTTGTGTGTTAGGGATCCTGATTTAACACATTAATTTGGAACATTCCCATACACCCTTTCCAACACAGTTCTCTCTATTTTCTACATTACATGTACCAACCATCTGAATCCTGGCACGTACTTCAGAAACAGTGAGGTATGCTCACAAGTTCAACAGTCCATTATCTGGAATTCGTCATGTACCGAGTTGCAAAATCATTGTGTTACAATTAAAGGTGTTTTTTCAAATGAGAGTGGTTCAAGTAACGAATAAGGTATGAATTCTGTGTGGTTAACTACCTAGTCTGAGTAGAACTGTTGTATTATGAAAGTACATTCAAGCGTCGTCTGCCGCCCCCCTCCCCCTTCAGTCAGGACAGCGTGTACAAAACTGCTGTACTTGAAGTTACCATGGACGCAAGCTACGTTACTCTTCCCGTTTCAAAATAGATAATTACCAGTTATGGTGCTTTTTTGGTAAAGAAACTACATCGCGTACGGAATACGAGAAAGGAATACAGTCCTAGCTGTATCATTCAGAATCACCACGAAATGTTATTGAGTTAAGCCTGTATTTTTCGTTTTATAACTTAACCTGTATTTGTAAAGCACAGTATCACCCAAGGGTATCAAGGCGCTGAATAACAGATGTTTATTGTTACCCAACTCAGTGGTACTCATTTTGTCGACCTCAGAAGGATGAAAGGCTAAGTGGACCCGCTGGGATTTGAACCTGTTACCTATAGTGGAGGCGTTAGTCCACTAAGCCACCAAACTCTGTTTTATCAGTTTGTACGCAGTGCTCTCTTTCAGATAATGTTTTGTAAGTGCCTTAATTGAATTTGGTACGTTTCGGAATGTCTGGTTATAGTTTGCTCCCACTCTAAGCTTAAATCCTTTTGAGTTTTTTTCTCCGTTAATTTGTGCGGGAACCGTTATTTTTTTCTATATCAGGCCTTTTGACTTTGCCAGTTTGCTTGAAAGCGAGCCAGTCATGTTTGACATCAAGTCTTCAAGGTCGCCGTTGTTTGAGTTTTCATTCTTGGCTTTGGAATCAAATTGAAATTATCAAAAATTAGGCTAACGTCTTTCTTGGTGGCCGGCTTAACTTCCGTGTTGCCCGTACCACCTCTTTGCACCAGATGTTTGTCTATTTCTTCCAGGTGCAGTCTACCTCCGCCCCTTCCATAAAAAACTTACATTTCATATTGTGGGTTCTCATAAATTCTGTGGGCTAGAAGGAAACAGCGGTTGCTAATTGCGTACGGTTGCATAGTCCAGATTTCACGATGGACTTTATATTTGCTTCTGTTCAACAGCCGTCAGAAACCATCGTGTGACATCTAGGTGGTTGTCGTCGGAGTAGCTTTACTCATGAACAGTTAACACCAGGGGTGTGGGATTTTATGAAATACCATTTGTGCAAGAGACGGAATGTTCAGAAATCTGCTTTTCTGTAAACAAAAAAAGTCCACTTATCCCTTTTATGGCTTCCATATGTCTCAACTACATAACTGATATGTAGTTGAGACATATGGCAGTGTTCTCATCTATGAGCCCCGATAGCCCTTCTGATTATACGTGAGGTTACTTTTTTATACATTTTATGAATGGATAGCAATACACTTATTTTGACACCTTTCAGACATTTACATATAAGGGCTGGAAGCAGGGTTGGAACGTCCCGTGGGTCTGTGCACATCCACAAAATAGCATGTTCAATAGTATTCACCATTTTCTCTCCAGTCTGTTTAAGCCCTGAAAGGGGGTTGGAAATGACTCCTGACAAAGGCTACAGGTATCAACGCTTTTCCATGGTGGGGGAGGGGGATCGGGGGGAACTCTTAGCAGATTTTTTATAAGCAGCTATACGCCTATACCGATGTCCTCATGCAAAATAGGAATACAACGAAAGTTTGCCAGGACTAGTTTCTTGACTCAGTTCTCTAAATTGTTGTAAATTCCCTGCAGCTGTGAACTTGCTCCAATGCAAAGACATATGCCTACAGGTGCACTTTTGTGACTTCTTTAAACACTGGAACCCTAATTCATTTTTTTGCTACTGTAATTCTCAAACACGATTCTCCCATGTTAACCTGCATCAAACAATGTTCAACTGCCCTAGAAAAACAGCTCACATGTCGAGCAAGTCCCACTTTCTAACGAAATGCCATTTATTTATGTTTTAAAAACAAAAACAAATAATGTCATGAGCAATGCCAATACTTTACAACTCACTCCTTCACTCTTTAATACTCACTCTTTCACTTTTTACTACTCTCTCTAATACTCTCTTCACTAATCACTCTCTCCTACTCACTATCAACTACTCACTCTACTACTTACTCTGTGTGTTGGTGCAAATGCAATAGGTCTCGCATTTGCGAGTGATTAAGCTATTGGCATTGTAAATGACTTCCATTTATTTATGATTTAAAAACAAAAAAAAAATGAGCAATGCCAATAGCTCTACCTTTAATAATATAAATGACAATGCCATTTTTTTATTATTTAAAAACTAAAATGTCATGAGCAATGCCAATAGCTCTGCCTTTAATAATGCCGAGACCATTGCATTGTAAATGCTTATGTGTTGCAGGTGGACATAAAACGCATTCCTGCCGTGTTAAGCCGCCTCCGTCCCCACAGCTAGAAGGCTCCGTCCGTACATTTCTGTTAGCAGGGACCTGTGAGTGCGCAAACAGATTTGGATATCACTATGGTGTATGCTGCGCCCTGTCAGGTGCATAAAATCAAACAGTTCACTCTAACAGTCCCTTGGCATCTCACAGTAGCCAAGCATTTGTTTTATCTGCAGCTTCTAGTGGTAATTCCGTTCCCCTTCGTACCTCTCTGCGGTCCCCTCCCTTCCTGTGATCACGACATCGCTTTGAAGCTTCCGCCTGGGAGTTTAGGCGCTGTAAAGAATGTAGTTTGAAAGAATACACTTCAGAATCCTGTGCGATCACGGCTAAAAACAGTGAGACCAATTGGCAGGTGTTCAGTTCGCTACTTACCTGAAAAATATTTCACGTGTACCCCTGATAAGTCCCTTCTTCTGGATCTATGGTTTGTTATGTCATTCAGGGAGGCTCGGAGTGTCGTCATTAGAGAGGAAGGGCAAGGCATTCACGCATTTGCCAATTCCAAATGCCAAGTTGTATGCGCGGCAGGCCCCACAATCAGGCTTTGAGGCTGAGGGCGACCACGAGGTCATGGGTACGGAGTCCAGACTCCCACCGTCCTGCATTTTCCTCCAACACCAGGTCTCGTCGTCATCACAGGCAGCCTCCCTCCCCTCTACCAATCACAACGCTGGTGAGGCGCAGCATAGCGCGCCACCAGGGCCATTTTCTCTACATACATAGAGAAAACAAGCATTTACAATGCGACGGTCTCGCCTTTGCAAAAGTTAGAGCTATTGGCATTGTAAATGACATTTTTTTTATTTATGTTGGTTTTGAAATCAGATAAATAAATGGCATTGTCATTTACAATGCCAATAGCTTAATCTCTCGCAAATGCGACACCTATTGCATTTGCGCACAGACACACAGAGAGCCACACACACACACACAGAGAGCCACACAGACACACAGAGAGCCACACAGACACACAGAGAGCCACACAGACACACAGAGAGCCACACAGACACACAGAGAGCCACACAGACACACAGAGAGCCACACAGACACACAGAGAGCCACACAGACACACAGAGAGCCACACAGACACACAGAGAGCCACACAGACACACAGAGAGCCACACAGACACACAGAGAGCCACACAGACACACAGAGAGCCACACAGACACACAGAGCCACACAGCCACACAGAGAGCCACACAGCCACACAGAGAGCCACACAGCCACACAGCGAGCCACACAGCCACACAGCGAGCCACACAGCGAGCCACACAGCGAGCCACACAGCGAGCCACACAGCGAGCCACACAG
This sequence comes from Lissotriton helveticus, assembly GCF_964261635.1. Lineage (NCBI taxonomy): Eukaryota > Metazoa > Chordata > Amphibia > Caudata > Salamandridae > Lissotriton > Lissotriton helveticus. The sequence goes on along the minus strand of NC_136065.1, from coordinate 1,820,018,353 downwards.
CGAGCCACACAGCGAGCCACACAGAGAGCCTGTAATGTGGAGTGATGCGTTCTGATGTGTCAAGCTGCTAGGAGGGAGTGGAACCACCCAGGGACTGATCCGATGAAGGCTGCAAAGAAACTGACAGAATAAAAGCAGGGAGGAGTTGACGTCGGCGCAGTGAATGCAGCACAGCTGTGACAATTAGGAGGCCATGACAGGAGAAAATATCACTGCTAGACAGCCTTTTATACTGACAAATACAAAGTGAGGCAGTGAGAGCTGGGAATATGAGGATGAAGGAAGAGCGGTGGGGAGGGCCCTCTGTTTGACCTCATGGTCACAGGTTTCAAATCCCTGTGGGTCCACTCAGCCTTTCATCCTTGTGAGGTCGACAAAATGAGTACCGCTGGGTAACAATAAGCATCTGTTATTCAGTGCCAAGATATCCTTGGGTGAAGGTGCGCTTTACAAATACGTTATGTTAGTGTCTTTACTTTGTCGGTCTTTCTGACCTATTCCCTGTTCGCTCACCTCATGCCCGTCCCTCCCTTGATCAGTTCTCTGTGGGTCTTCTTGCCCGGCTATGCCATATTTCCTTACTTTTCTGCCTCTTACTTTCCCTCTCTCTGACGCACTCTTGTTAGCGATTTGAAGTAATTGAAAGGTGACATGGAGAGCTGGCACTTTACAACGCTTCTAAATATTATCTCTGTGCAAACCCATCCCTTCCCCTTCTGCTCCTTACTTTCCGCTCTCACTGACCGACTCCTTCCCCCACCCCCTCACTCTCTGGGTCTGGCAGCGAGTGTATTCCTCGAGTCCTGGAGCTTTTCCATTTTCCATCGGAAACCCTTGTGACCGCTTCTTTGTCCTGACGTAGGCACTGCCATGCCAATGCGATAACTCTCTCTGCAAGACGAATTGCGCAACATGTCAGACGCAACTGTTTCACGATATTGCCCTTCTACCCCGTGACTTGCTCAGCAGGAAGCGCGCAGGGAGAGACCAGACAGGGACAGTCACAGCGACACTGAGTCATCCTAACGTGAAAGGTGTTGCGACTCTACCGTAGAAAGGATGCCCTAACCCGTTGGGGGGGGGGGGGGGGGGGGGGGGAGATAATGAAAACATGGAATTGTGAGAAGAAATAATAAATGAAAGGTAGTAGAGCGGAGAGACAGGGATGGAGGGGCAGAAAGTAGACTGGGGAAGAGTGGTATGAGGAGAAAAGAGTGAGACATATGGAGAGGAGCAGGAGTCAAAAAGGGACCAGGTGGGTGGCGAAAAATGAGTGAATAAGTATTAAGAGGTTAGAGAAGGGTTAGGTGAAAGACTAGGTGCAAGAGTAGGAAGAACAGAGAAAAAAATACTGCCTTGGGGGCAAAAATGGGCATGCAAAGAATGCAAGTGGAGGAAAGAGAAAGTGAGTAGCGAGAGAAAGGAATGGGGCTAATAGGTGGGAGGAAAGAGGAAAGAGTGATCGATTCAAAATGGGAAATGGATCCCCCAAAAAAACAAGCGCTCGCCATTTGTGTCTAAGCCCCGTCCTTTTCACACGGGGGCGTGCTTCCTAGGATGTAAACAGTCAAAAACACGCCCCCCCCAGTCTGAAAAGGATGGGGCTTAGAGACAAATGGTTCTTCTTTCGATCTAAGCCCCGTCCTTTTCGGATTGGGGGGCCGTGTTTTTGACTGAGAACGTCACTAGTAGAACAAAACTAAAAAACATGCCCCCCAATCCGAAAGGGACGGGGCTTAGATGGAGAGAATGACGACACTGAGACCTTTTCTCCAATGGCTGGCCGCCGTTTAGGAGGCCAGCCAATGGAGAAGAGGGGTGGGGTTAACCCTCGCTACTCAGTCATTAAATCTCGCCAACGAGACTGCGTATGTGCGCAGCCTATGCCACGCGAGACCTAAAAAAAGGGAGAGTGGGCGGTCCTGCTCGAGGGCAGGGGGAGTGGCTTGCCCACTGTTGTGGTTGACTGCTTGGTCTGGCCCAGGGCAAGCCACTCCCTCCTCCCCACCCTGCCCTCAGCAGGGCCACCCACCTGCCTGCCCCCAACCAGGCACTTCTGCTCTCTCGCAGTGAGAAGCAGAAACATAAAATGGTAGTTTTTACCATTTATGTTTCTGCTTTCTCGCACTGCGAGAAAGCATTGGGGGGATGCCCCCACACCCCAATGGGGGAGCCGGCACTGTAGAGGTTTTGGCTTTGCCTTTGTTTTTAAGCTATGTTGTAGAGCAGTGTGGCCGCTGTGTAGCCTGTTAAAAAATTATAATAAAGAAGACTGTCCACATTATTTTGTAGACACCTGAATGCATTACCATGTGGAATAGCAGGAACCTTATTGAGCTTTACTAGGCAAAGTTGTAGCTCTCTTGCACCTTTTAGCAGCTTCTGTTACACACGCTGCTGCTGCCTTGGTGCTGAAAGTTAAAAACCAGAAAGGCACTCTCCCTTTAAACTAATTACCTTTGAATTAGCTGGGGGTGGAGCAGAGCTCCGTGGCCCCGAGGCAAAGAAATGTCTGTGAATGAGAAAGGGCTGGGTTAGCAACGAACAGCTGACTACTGGGGGGAAAAGATGAAGCACACATGGCATCAGGCAGTGGGAGGCCTCCTTAGTTAATTAGTGGTTGTTGAAGTTGCAGGCAGGTAAAACGATGGAAGTAGGGGGGTGAGCTTGAAACAAAGGGCAAAAAGGTTTAGGGCGGGGCTTTACAAGTGCTGGCATGCCCGAGTAGTGAGGTATGCATCTGAGCACAATTGGGTCAAAGGAACCAGGGGGCAGGTCTGCAGGTTTATGGGGGCAGGCTAAAGGTGAATCTAAGAACAGCAACACTCTTATAGGCCGTGGATCAAAGGATGTATGACTGCGGTGTTACTGTGGGGAAGCAAACACTGAAGAGGGACATGGCGAAGCAACCCCCAGGCTTCAATATGGCTGCAAGGGATAATTGTGTGACTTGGACGTACACTGCGTGGATGGTCATTGTAGCCTAAAATGTGGCTGCCGGTCCAACTTTTTCTTTTGCATAATTAAGTCAAGGAAAATATCGCCGAGATTGTGGGAGATGTAACCCAATCTGTCTACCCGGCTGCTAACTGGGTAGGAGGCCCAGGGGTGTGAGGGTGGAGAGGCTTCGGAGCACAATGTGGGAGCTGAGGAGCATTGGGAAGGAGACATGCATGGGCGACCTGAGCTTTCCTGTGGTTAGATGGTGTAAAAATATAGAAAGCATTGGATACAATTGCAAGGTGGACTGCAGACATGCTGCGGAGCGGGTTCACCCCTGCTGTTAGGCAACTCAGTACTGCTAAGAATAGCAGTGTGCATAATACATGCGTTTTCGAGCCCCTCCCCTCACTTTACGCTAGAATTCACAGTGATTTACGCAGATCCAAATTGAGGAAAAGCACTGTGCCTCGATCCCTCCTCAGCCATATCAGAGAGAGAGCGCGAACTGTTGTAATAAAAATGTGCGCCATAATTTAATATGTACCAAAAAACACAAGCAGCCCTGGATTATGAGAGCAGGTATAAACTTCTATGGCTGGCTGCGAACAGCAGTGGGGACGGGGGTATTTAATGAATTCTAACCACCGATCTGCAGGCAGCCTGCAATGGGCGAATGAAAAACAATGTTATTGGCAAGCTCAGCAGGGCCAAGGAGCTTCCACCATTCGCACAAAATTGTTCCTTGTTTGAAAACAGGAACCTCTGCAAATTGGCGCAGAGACTTAGGAGCGGAATGCCTTGACATGCGTGCGGAGAAGAAACTGCTATTTTAATACATTTAATGGCGCTATGCTAAGTGGTGGTGTTTATTTACATGTATCTAATTTTCTAGTCTCGAACTATCTTATCTGTTACTGAAAGTAATTAATTCAGCCGAAAGTTCACGTCAGCGAAAGCTGGTGAGTGGATGAATGAATACATTTATAGAACGCAGAGGTTAAATTGCTAGCATCTTCTATTTATTTTTTTGCCTCCAAAGCTTTAACAATCTATCTCAATAGACTAAATGTCAATTTTCTTGTGTAAATGTGCCCTTATTGTTTGTAACTTAGTTATTCTGTGTTTAAAAGTCCTATTTCTAGAGACGAGCAATGAACGTTAACCACCTTCTAAGCAAATGATGTAGTCTTCTAAAATAATATCTCAATGTTAGTTTTATGAAGGAAATAACTGTTTCCTTCACGCCAGCTGAACTGGATACATAGTAAAAAATATGCCTTCTCGGCGAGAAAGAACTGAAATAATGTTGAAAAGAACAGCGTTAGATTGTTCTTAAAAAGTCAGTGGCGTGCGTTTGAGAAACAAAAAACTAGCTCCCCATTGGCTGCTGAGCTTATAATCCCGTCACCCTACCCAATTATGAAACAATGCACTCTTGTTTACAGTGCCTAATACTTGTCCAGCTCGCTTCATTAAATGCACGTTGGACTTCTGTTTGTTCACGTCGAGAGCGAGGAGAGGGCTGAGGCGGCCTGCGCAGAGCCAGTGTGTTCAGCCCGAGATAAGCCCATCAGGCAGTGACAGGTGACAGCCATCTCGGATACGGCGGGGAGTCTGTCACTTGGTGTGAACGCACCACAGTCCGGTGCCAATCACACCCGAGTGAGAATAGAGGTGACCAAGTGGCATGGGTGCAAATTCAGGGAGGTTAGTGTGAAAAATCTGAAAGAAACAGGTTAGTATTAGATTCCTTACCTTAGAATATCCCCAGGCGTCAGTCTGGATCCGGAAACTTTTGCGTAGCAGTACCCCTGCGCGTCGGTAGGCGTCGTCTGCAGGCGTCCCCTGCGGCTCCGCGTCCGTCGTTGGCGCCGTGATGACGTCGCTGGAGTATATAGACGCCGCCTCCGCGCGCTGACGTCAGTTCTTCTTTTTTCCGCGCCAGTTAGCGCAGATCCGAGAAGTGCAGTACTCCGGTCTTTTGACCAAAGTTTTTTCTGTGAATCTTTGATTCTTCTACGGTGCCGGTAGGATGCCCGGTTTTAAGAACTGTGACGGCTGTGACCGCACGATGTCGGTCACGGATCATCACTGACTCTGCCTCCGGTGCCTGGGCCCCGACCACACCGTGGACGACTGTGTCGACTGCCGGGCCCTGACGAGTAAAGCTACTCGAGCTGCGGGTGTCGGCCCGCCTCGAGAGCGGTCCCGGTCCGGCCGGAGGTCGAGGGAGCGGTCGAGGGAGCGGTCGCGGAGCCGCCACGAGCGCTCCGGAAGTCGTCACCATTCCTCTGGTTCCTCAGGTAGGAAACACAAGAAATCGGGGCGTCGTCATCGTACCCCCGACTCCCCCCTATTCTCGCGCGATGCGGCCGGGGGGTTCGGGTGGCCGCGGCTCCGCGTGAGTCGCCGGCGCGGCCTGCTCCATACCCTACGGTCCCTGGGCAAGGCGCGACGCCCGGGGAGATAGAAGAGTTCCTCATGGCCATGAGGGCACTGTCTCCTCCGACGGGGCCTACGGCGCCTTCGGGCCCTGTGCTTCCGTCCGTCGACGCCGGCTGGTCTACCGGCCTCTCCGGCGCCGATTCCATCGGGGTTGCCCCCGACGCCGCCCCCATACCCTCTCCGACTCCGGACCGGCGTCGCCCGACGCCGATGGGGCCTGTGGACCCCGGGGAGCCGGTCTACATTGTTGATTCCGAATATGGTGAATATGTAGATTACGGAGAGGGTTGGGAGGGGTCTGAGGACCCTCTGTCACGCGAGTGTCAGTACAATGTGGACTGGACAGGTGATTTGGGTGAAGCCAGTGGTCTGGACGACTCTCCTAACCCTGGCTTTGTCTCGCCTCCTACCGTGGCTTCGGAGGAGGGGGCTGCTTATTCAATGGTGCTGATGAGGGCTGCCAAGGCCTTACACCTTGAGCTCCCCGTCGCGGCCGTGAGGCCTAACATCCTCACTGAGGTCTTCAAACCGCAGTCATGCCCACAGGAGCCACTGCTGCCGTTCAACGAAGCCTTGTCTGACGTTCTTTTGGGCACGTGGTCCAGGCCCGCTTCAGGTTCGCCTGTTGATAGGAACGTGGCCAGACGCCACCGTCCGTGTAAGGATGACCCCAAGTTCCTGTCCACCCATCCCACCCCTGAGAGTCTGGTGATCCAGGCCTCGACTTCCCAGACCGCATTCCCGTCGGCCCCGCCCGACCGGGAATCCAAGAGGTACAACCAGTATGGAAAAAAGGTCTTCTCGTCCCTGAGTTTGGGACTGCGGTCTTGCAACACCGCATCCCTCTTGGGCCGCTACTCCCACTCTCTGTGGGATACGGTCGCGGACCTGCTGCCAGAATGCCCGCAGGAGGTACGGGCAAAGCTCGGCAAGGCTATGATTGAAGGCCGAGACGCAGCAAAATACTCCATCAGGTGTGGTCTTGATACGACCGACTCGCTGGGCAGAGCGATGTCCACGACGGTGGCGATTCGTCGCCACGCCTGGCTGAGGTCCGCCAACTTTTCGGCAGATGTCCAGAATGCCTTGATGGACATGCCGTTCGATGGCAGTCGCCTGTTTGGCGACAAAGCGGACCACGCGCTGGAGCGCTTCAAGGACTCCAGGGTCACGGCCAAGTCCTTGGGTCTCTCGACCCAGCGCCAGCAAACGGGTTCGTTTCGCTCCTTTCGTGGCCAAGGAAGGGGCGGTCCCACACGTGCTGCCAGCCACGCGCCGCAACACATTTCTCAACGCGGTGGCGGCCGTGGAATCCGCCGTGGAGGCGGTCGGGGAAAACGGCGAGGTCAGACCACACCTCCCCCCGCAGCATCGGCCTCCAAATCCTCCTAGTCCTTGCTTTCAGGCCCATGTGACGCCAGTGGGTGGCAGGGTTCGCCATCACCACTCCCGCTGGCGCGCAATCACATCGGACAGGTGGGTGCTGCAGCTCTTCCGAAGGGGCTACTCCCTCCCCTTCGAGACCACTCCTCCAGCCATGCCACCGCAGAACCACCGTGTGTCGGGGGACCACTTGACACTTCTGCAGGAGGAAGTTACGGCCCTCTTGGCCAAGGGGGCCGTCGAGCACGTTCCTGGGCCAGAAGTAGGGCGTGGTTGATATTCCCACTACTTTCTGGTACCCAAGAAGGACAAAGGGGGCCTACGTCCTATCTTGGATCTACGGAACGTCAACGGCTTCCTCCGGAAGGAGAAGTTAAAGATGTTGACTTTGGCTCAGGTCTTGGCTGCTCTAGACCCGCTAGACTGGATGGTAGCGTTGGACTTGCAGGATGCGTATTTTCACATCCCCGTCCTGCCGGCCCACCGGCGTTACCTGCGGTTCACGGTAGGCCACGAGCACTTTCAGTTTATCGTGCTCCCATTCGGCCTTACCAGCGCCCCACGGGTGTTCACAAAGGTGATGGCGGTGGTCGCAGCCCATCTGCGCCGGTTGGGGGTTTCAGTCTTCCCCTACCTGGACGACTGGTTGTTGAAGGCGGGCTCGCCCCAGACAGTCGTCCACCACCTTCAGATGACGGCAGACCTCCTGCACGAGCTGGGGTTTTCCATCAATGTGCCGAAATCACACCTGTGTCCTTCTCAAAAGCTCCTTTTCATCGGAGCGGTTCTCGACTCGGCGCAGTTTCGGGTTTATCCTCCGGAACGGCGAGTCCGGGATATACAGGCTTTGATTCCCATCTTTCAGCCGTTATCCCGGGTTTCGGTCAGGTTGACGCTGCGGCTGCTGGGGCTGATGGCTTCCTGCATCCTTCTGGTGCATCACGCCCGGTGGCGGATGCGGGCTCTGCAGTGGGACCTGAAGTTTCAGTGGGCCCAGCATCAGGGCAACTTGTCCGACCATGTCTTGATCTCGGAGGGCACTGTGAGACAACTGCAGTGGTGGCTTACGGACCGCGATTGGGTCAGAGGCAGATCCCTCTCCCTTCCCCAACCGGAGCACGTGGTTGTGACAGACGCGTCCCTCCAGGGCTGGGGAGGCCACTTGGGAGAGGCGGAGATCAGAGGCATCTGGTCTCCGGCGGAGTCCCGGCTCCATATAAACCTGTTGGAGCTGCGGGCGATCCGTCTAGCACTGAAGGCATTCCTCCCCTTTGTCAACGGGAGTGTAGTGCAGGTGTTCACGGACAACACCACCGCCATGTGGTACTGCAACAAGCAGGGCGGAGTGGGGTCGTGGACCCTTTGCCAGGAGGCTCTGCGTCTCTGGCAATGGCTGGAACGTCAGAGCGTGACTCTGACGGTTCAACACCTGGCAGGTTCTCTGAACGCCAGAGCGGACGAACTCAGCCGTCGGTGTTCGGTGGATCACGAATGGCGTCTGAACTCGGACTTGGCGCAAGGCCTCTTTCTGAAATGGGGAGAGCCTTGGTTAGATCTATTCGCCACAGAAGAGAACGCGCAATGTCATCAGTTCTGCGCGTTGGAGTTTCCAAGACGGCACTCGCACGGCGACGCCTTTCGGCGCGCGTGGAGTTGCGGTCTGTTGTACGCCTTTCCGCCTATACCACTTCTGCCCAGAGTGCTGAAGAAGATCAGGCGCGACCGGGCCCAAGTTATCCTTGTGGCTCCGGACTGGGCTCGAAGGTACTGGTATCCCGAGCTACTCAGCATGTCAGTCGTTCCCTCGATCCGCCTGCCCCTTCGGGAGGACCTTCTGTCGCAGCAGCAGGGGACGGTCCTCCACCCGAACCTGTCCAGTCTCCACCTCCATGCGTGGAGATTGAGCGGCGACAGTTGAGGCCATTTGACTTGCCTCCTGAAGTTTGTGATGTGATTCTGGCAGCCAGGCGTCCCTCCACAAAGTCGGTATACGCCTGCCGGTGGAACAGATTTGTGGCATGGTGCACAGCAAAGGCTGTGGACCCTATTTCTGCCCCTCTCTCCGAGGTTCTCCTCTTTCTTCTCTCTCTTGCCCAGCAGGGCTCTGCTCTGGGCACTATCAAGGGCTACCTTTCTGCCCTTTCGGCCTTTCTAAGGCTGCCTGATCAACCTTCTTTGTTCAAGTCCCCTATTGTAACGAGATTCTTGAAAGGCATCACGCACATGTATCCACCTGTTCGTTTGTGATGCCTCAGTGGGACTTGAACCTGGTTCTGACCTTCTTGATGTGTGCTCCCTTTGAGCCACTTCGTTCCTGTCCTCTCCGTCTCCTGACTTTAAAGACGGCCTTCCTGGTTGCCATCACCTCTGCCAGGAGAGTGAGTGAGCTCCAGGCTCTTTCTGTCAAACCTCCTTTCATGTCCATTCATCCAGACAAGGTGGTTCTGAGAACTAGACCTTCTTTCCTGCCCAAAGTAGTCTCTGCTTTTCACATCGGGCAGTCCATCACCTTACCCTCCTTCTTCCCGCCTCCGCATCCTTCAAAGGATGAAGAGCGGCTCCATCGTCTGGACCCAAAACGTGCGCTTTCATTTTATATGGATCGCACTCGCCAGTTCCGGGTGGATGACCAACTGTTTGTTGGCTACGTGGGTGCGAAGAAGGGACGGGCGGTGCATAAGCGGACCATCTCTCGGTGGGTCGTCCTGTGCATCAAAGCGTGCTACTCTTTGGCTTGGAAGGAGCCTCCTGTTGGGCTGAGGGCCCATTCCACTTGGGCCACGGCGGCTACTACTGCCCTGGGCCGGGGAGTCCCCTTGCAGGACATTTGTCAGGCGGCTACGTGGGCCTCACTGCACACGTTTGCAAGGCACTACTGCCTGGACAGTCAAGTCCGGAGGGATGGCTTCTTTGGCCGTTCTGTCCTCCAGGACTTTCTGGTGTAAGCTGTATTGGTTCGCAGACCCACCACCGGGGTTGGTATTGCTGGGGTATCTATTCTAAGGTAAGAAATCTAATACTAACCTGTTTCTTTCAGATGAACAAGTTACTTACCTTCGGTAACGATATATCTGTAAGAAACAGTAGTTCGTATTAGATTCCTTACCACCCCACCCATCCTCCCCGTTCTGCAAACTGATACATAGGGTTAAGGTCATCCCCTTCAGGGCCCTAGTTTCGCATGGCACCAGTGTTGGTTCTTACATGGCTCTGCGTGTTCTGGCGCGGAAAAGCTGTGTGCAAAGAACTGACGTCAGCGCGCGGAGGCGGCGTCTATATACTCCAGCGACGTCATCACGGCGCACGACGTCAACGACGGACGCGGAGCCGCAGGGGACGCCTGCAGACGACGCCTACCGACGCGCAGGGGTACTGCTACGCAAAAGTTTCCGGATCCAGACTGACGCCTGGGGATATTCTAAGGTAAGGAATCTAATACTAACTACTGTTTCTTACAGATATATCGTTACCGAAGGTAAGTAACTTGTTCTTCAGGACGAAGGGTCAAAATTCAGGGCAAAAATTCAGGACAGGTCAAAATTCAGGACAAAAATTGGCAACAAAAGGTACGTTTTATAGACACTCCAGAGGAGGTTGTGCCATAGTATACAAGTAAGTAAATTGGCAACCAACATAAGTACAAAATAAGTTTATATTAGGTTGAGATACCATGCACTTCACGTTTTTCGGTATGCACGCAGCTTTGAGCAGCTGTGCAGGTCTTTTTGTGGTATTTCATGTGATTTAAGAATGCTGAAGCTCTAGGTAATGGCAAAGATAGCACTTTTTAGGCAACAGCGGTTATTAAAAAAAAAACTGTGGAGATTTTTTTTGTTTCTTTCCTTAGTATAAAACATCTGTGAGATAGTATGCCTTCCTACATTCATGTAAACAACATATCACTGCATTGCCTCATTTAAAGTAGGACATCCAAACCGAGAAACTCAAGATAGCCACAAGAAGAAAGTCAGAGATCAATGAAGAGGGGTGTGTGCAGTGAGGCAATATAGCAAACGGTTCGAGATAGCTCCTGCATTTGCAGTTACAGCAGAAAGAAGAAATGTTTCACATCAGGCGGCGTAACATGAACTCTAGCAATTAACACCCATTTTGCATTCAAGCAGCCTTTACATGTTCAAATTAACCCCTTCTATGCTGATGACGAGCTCATCTCGTCATCAGCGTTACCTGCCGTACGCGGATGACGAGCTGAGCTCGTCATGTATCGCGGTAATTTAAAAAATGCCGCACACAGCGGGAAAAGCCGCCGCACGCATGCGGTTAACTACTTGTCTGCATTTCCATTTCTTTGAAGCAGCCGGCCTCCTGGCTGCCCCTCCCTTTGAATCACCTCACAGGAGACACCCTCCTTTCTGCTAAGCCATCTCAACTTCTTAATACTTGTCCTTTAGCACCAAGTCTGAAATTATGGACAAGTGCCAGCTGTGGAAACTTCCTTCATGGACAACGGGCATTATGGTAAATTCATGGACAGTCCGTGAAAATTACGAACGGTTGCTCACCCTAAGTGAGAGACAACCATTCCACGATGTCTTCATTTCTAAACAATCTGTGACACATTTGCAGGCTTGTCACAGCGCACGTCAAGCACCCCCAGGGTGCACTCCAGCTGGAACACAGGTCCCAGGCACACAAAAATGCCTTCAGATTGTAGTGTAGTTCCTATTATCCCAATAGGCTCTGCGCATTGGAATAATACCTTCAATAGTATAGGCCTAGACCAGACGTTAACTAGGTCTTCTATTGTCGATATTAGACTTAAAGTTTTGGGTTTGCCAGCTAGCTCAGAGTTCACTAGAAACGTTCTCGAATAGGCAAGGAGGAGTTGAACCTCCCTGGATAGACAAGAAGGGATTTAGTTTCTGACAACCATAGAACATGACAACTTTGCTCTCCCCTAATCAAGAGTGTATCTCTAGAGTCGTGTGAAAACAAAAGACAACTTATTTTACTCAGTCAGTACGTGCATTCTTAGTCTCACCAGATTGTAGAGAAAAGGAAGAGACGGGCGTGTTCAATAAAAGATGGTATTTATTGATCAGTCTCTTTTCTCGTACAAGAGAAATGAATCGATATTATTGCAATACTTATGGTTAAGTAAAGTGCATACAATAAAAGCAGAATTATGAAATAATACTGTAAAAGCATTGATATGGTTTCTAAGCCATAAGGTGGTTTAAAATTGATAAAATAGATATATACATATAAACATTTGACTAATCGTACTCAACTGGTGTTTCTAACTACGCCTACCCCGGTGTACCTGACCTAAGCCTAATACGTGGGCGGGAATAGAAAGTAGCAGGTTAAGTTTGTTTTGCCAAGTGACTGACTCAAGAAGTCTCTGCGAGGGGTTATTCAGTTCTGTACCTGGAATTTAGGATGAATGAGGGATGGTATCTCTCGTCTCTGGTCTCGATATTCCAGGCTGCCTGCGAGGGCTACCCGGAAGCGCCGGAGCTGGATTTCTCGGCAGGAGAAAGCAGCGTCTCGTTCTCAGCGCGTCAGGAAGGCGGGGCTGCGCCAGCGGGGTCTGCTCTGCTCTGGGCTTCGGCAAGTCTGGCTGCTCCGATCTCGTCACCACCGCGTGTGTTTGCTTAAGGCAATACCGGTAATATTTATACCTGTAAGGTGCCGAGATTGACGTAAGGATGGACATAGATACGTCAATAAGGATGTCATACGACTTGGTCGTTAGCACATTCTTTTGCTGAAGTTCTCGGTGAAATCAAAACAATGGCCGCAGGGTTTTTCCCAGGTTGTCATAGGTTTGATTTGTTTTGAGAACTCTGTATGCCTTATCAGGGGCTGGAGGAATATCGCTTGTCTAATTAGATTGCAAGCGTTATGACTTAATCAGATAACACGTTCCTGTGCCGTGTTGTGGCATCATCAGATAACGGTTTCTGCATCATGGGATGGCTGCTAGTTAACTTGTTAACCAGAACAGGGTCAGGAATAGGGGGATCGATACAGAACCTATAGGAATACATCACAAGATCACCATCAGAGCAGCTCTTAAACCAAAATTACTGCACAGAACGCGCAATTCGGGCTCGCAGGTGAGTCCTATTGGCTATGCCTATGCTTGTTTTGTTGTATTATCATTTTAAAACTCTAAATTTGCACGTTGTTGCAATTTTATTTGTAAGCAAATCCGGACTGGATTAAGCTGGAGATTAAATAGTGGGCTGCAGGATGTATTCATATTAGTGTCGCTGTGTCACGTACTGTGCTGTTGATCATGTCTTGTCATTGCCGCCTGGTTCCTGCTGCTGGTCCCCAGTGAACCAGTTGCACGCAGCAGGACTCCGCGTGGACTGTGATCTGTGCACCAGATGTCACCTGCATTGCAGCCACTCTCATGCTACAGCACCACCTGTAACACATTTAACTCTCCCAGGCTCATTCACTAACCTTAGTTCCGTCTCCGACCAATGTCCTTAAAGGGTTTCCAACAGGTGAGGTCCCGCCGAGTGTCGTGCGAGTGTTGGAAAGGCACCTCTTTCTATCAGATGCAGCCCGGTCAGCTCGAAGCAGCTGGTGCCAATCGGCACCCTTTGTAACGTCCAAGGGAGGACCCTTGTCTCGCTTTGTAGTGAAAAACAGAAGTTCATAGGCGCGTTAGGTGCAAAACTGCAGCTCACATTCATCTGACACTGTGCCTGGTGGAGGTCAAGAGTAAAAGCCCGACCGCCACCTGTTTACAATTAACGCGGGCGCGATAATTGCAAATAGATGGCGCTGCTGCTCGCTCTCGAAAGCTGAAGGCCGTGGGCGGATACAAAGGTGGGACATGCACCCGCCTTTGTCCAATTGCGTGCTGTCTTTTTATAAAGGTGCATGCAAAGCCCAATAGCGTGTGAGAACCACACGCACAAGCTTCAAGAAAGATGAGAAAAGCTGTAGCGATGCTAAAAGGTCGTTTTCCTAGCGCCGCGCATGTGCACTGCGTAAGCCTCGACCTAAAAATGGGGGAGAGCGATGTTTGGGAGCTAGAGAGAAAAATGTTTTTCTATTTTCCCAGTTGGAATGTTTGCTTATGCCTGAGATTTACACCAAACTTTGACCTCAATTTTCTCATAGAGCTCTTTTGTTTTGTGGTGTCAAATCTGTTATCCAGTATTGGGGTATCTTTCATAGATTCACATGCCTGAATCATTCCCCGTCGCCGAGGCAGGAGTCCCACGATAAAAAATACAAAAGCAGTGCCTTAGTAAAACAGTAGTAGGCTAAAAAAGGCCAAAAGGCCTAAAACTTAATAGCCTATCTACCTCATATGAAAAGAACAAAAAAATAGTTCCAACCAATCAGCTACCAGCACCTTCTTGAACCTTCCCAGCAGAGGCAGTTCTCCTCAGATTTTGACCGCACGTCATATGGAAGGAAGTCTCCCTGAGTGCCTACTCAGTTTCCTCACCTTTGTTCTTCAAAATGTCTGAAAAGAAGGCTCTTTTTAGAACTTGCAGGACCTGTGAAAAGACGGTCCATGTGGATGATTAGCACAAGGACTGCATCTACTGTCTACATCCTAAGCATGTTAAGGATTGTAGAATCTGCCGGACCTTCCCTGCTAAAACTAGGGACAGGGAGGCAAGGCTGCTTTTGTGGTTGAAATCCTCCTCGGCTGAGGAGGGTGACGAGGCCTCGACATCTAGCAAGAGGACTAGATCTCATGACAGCTCTTCCAGTGAGGGAAGAAAGCATCACAAGGCTTCTCATGACGTTTCTGACCAGTCACAGAGGTCTCCCAAACTATCCTCTGGGTCAACGCTGTCTCCGTCATCTGAGGTTTTTAGAAGGCCATCAGCCCCCAGAACCGTGAGTAAAATCCAGGTCAAAACCCTTGCTCTGGTTTCCTCTCATACGGTCTCTGACTTCTGCTGCTCCTCTATCTACAGCTACAGTCTCCACTGCGACCATTTATTCGCCTATTTTGTCTTCTAATATCTCCATTTCAAAGAAATCTAGTGGGTCGAAGGATTCGTCAATGAAGAGTTCATTAACTAAGTCTCCGTGAACGACAGCGTCGATGTCGAACTCGTTGAAGACAGTTACATCGACGAAGGAAAAGTCCACCTCTTTAACGTTGAGGTCGACGACGGCGCCGCCTAAGAGCCCGTCGACGACGGCGCCGCCTAAGAGCCCGTCGACGACGGCGCCGCCTAAGAGCCCGTCGACGACGGCGCCGCCTAAGAGCCCGTCGACGGCGTCGCCCAAGAGCCCGTCGGCGACGACGATCATTCGGTCGACAGCGAAGAGCCCGTCTACGAAGAGTCTGTCGAAGGAGATTCCACCAGTTTCACAGGACACCTATTTCTTACACTCATTTCCAATTAAAAACTTACCAGAGACTTGTTTACATCCGCATATCTCCTCTTCTACCATCTCATATTCTAGAAACTTATGTGGAGGATGAGAACTTTGATGACAAAGATGATGATTTATCGTTCGGCCTAGCTCGCCACCCCTCTGAACTTGAAATAAAGTGTCAAGATGATGTGGAGGAAGAAGAGTACCAGGAACACTTTTACCAGGAACACCTCTCTGCCCCGATCAAAAACCTCCCAAGAGAGTTTCGGATCAGGGAGCGAAGTCATCTTCCTCCCACTTTAATACAAGATCTGCAAGCCATGTTGGCAGATTACCGCCAAAGTTTTCCTTCAGTACCGCCTGCTCCTGTTTTACCACCCTTACCCACGGAAGTACCAGTCTTGCTGCCGCAGGTGGAGGACCCTAGGTCTCCAACACAACCGTCTGGAACAGTACCTCAAGCACACCATGCTACTATTTTCTCGGACGAGGATGACGTTGAAGAGGGTGAATTACCCAACAATACTGGCAATGTGGATCCTTGGGATGACTATATCATTCCCATGCCTTCTCCGCCTATTCCTCAGCCTTCAGATTCTCCCCCTGAGGACATCAGCGGTTTTCACAACCTGATGCAACGTGCTGCAACCAGTTTTCAGTTACCAGTCAAGATATAGCCCATGAATTGCTTCTTGCATGATTTTAAAGAAGAATACAGGAAAATAACAAGCGATTCCCATCATAGATTACATTTGGAATGAAGGGATAAAAATTATGAAAACGCCTGCCTCTATACCTACGGTTATCCCACGCATTGAGAAAGTACCGTGCTCCTCCAGATACTCCATCTTGTCTGATAGGTCATCCATGACCGGATTCAGTTATATCACAGGCTGCACAGCAGAGATTAAAAAATCCAGCTACGCCAATTTCAACACTGCCGGATAAACAAGGAAGGAGGTTGGACTTGATATGGAAAAAGTTTTCCACTAATGCAGCAGCCTCCATTAAGGCAGCAAATTCGCTGGCCATTCTTGGTCGATACGACCGCCAAATGTGGTCAGATTTAACAGAATTTATGGACCTCATCCCAGAGGTCCAGAGACAAGGAAAATACTTTTGGAAGGGGAGCAAGCCGCATCCGAAATTATAGACTGCGCTCTAGATATTGCTAACACCAACTTTAAACAACTTGCCGGTGCTGCAGTACTTAGACGCCAAGGATGGCTTAAAGAAACATCTTATGCCAGAGGTACAAGCAAAAATCCTTGACATGGCCTACGACGGTGATTCTTTATTCGGAAAGCACATAGACGAGGCCCTTCTAGCCATTAACACTGAAACTGATAGGCCAAAATCATTGGCTGCTCTCCAATACAATCGTGGATCTTTCCGAGGTGCCAGAGGTCGTGGCTTTTCATCTAGAGGAGGATATCAGAATCCGCAAAATAGACTGTATCAGTCACAATACAGACAGCCCTATGGCCAATAGTCTTAGAGACAATCTTCCTCTAGCAGTTTCTCTCGCCAGGGCGGACGAAGGCGATCAAACAATCAGGGTCTCGATTCCAACTGGAAACAATGAGTTCAGCAGGACGCCAGACATCCATCCCTCTCTCCCTGTGGGTGCAAAGACCTCAGCCTTTGTTCACCAGTGGCAACCGATCACGTCAGATCGATGGGTTCTCGACCTAGGCAACAATGGTCACACCCTAGAATTCATCAAACGACCACCTACTAACCCGCGCAAGGGTCCTCTCTCCTCGTCTTCACTTACTTTTCAAAGAAGCCATAATAATGCTCCACAAGAATGCAGTAGAGAAGGTCCCATTATTGCAGAAGGGAACCGGATTCTACTCTAGTTTCCTCTTAATAAAGAAAAAATCAGGAGAGTGGCACCCGCAAGCTCAACAAGTTTCTGAAGAAACAGTTTCCAAATGGTGACGCTTGCCGAAGTTCTAAGCTGTCTAAACGAAGGTGATTTCATGGCTTCTCTGGACTTGGAGGATGCATACTTCCATATCCCTATACATCCCAAACATCGCTAATACCTGCGATTCACAGTAGCTGGCATCCACAATCAGTTCAAGGTGCTTCCGTTTGAACTGAAATCGGCACCAAGGATCTTCATGAAATGCTTAGCACCAGTGTCCGCAACTCTGAGATCTCAGGGAGTACAACTGTTTCCTTCTCTCGACGACTGGTTGCTCAAGTTTCCTTCAGAACAGGTAACAGAAGATGCTATATCAACATGCCTGCATTTCTTCTCAAGATTAGTCCGTTACATCTCAAGATTAGTCACAGTTAAGTCTTCTCTAAGTGATTCCTTTTCTGGGAGTAACACTGGACACCATACAGTGCAAAGCATTGTTGTCAGAAGATCACCAACTACGACAGCAAAGATTGGCAATATCAATCTCAAAAAGAAAGTCAGTTTCTGTCAGGACATTATACCGTTGGCACGACTCAGAATGAGATCTCTGCAAGAAGAGTTGCATCTACAATGGCAGCAAGCCGTAGGGTCATTCGACGACTCCATCAAGGTCACATTGCGCATGATAGACTCTCTGCATTGGTGGTCTCAGAAAGCGAACTGGACTCCGGGTCTCACTTTCCTGGCAACTCCTCCAGAGTTCGTTCTAACAGACGCCTCCATGGAGGGATGGAGAGGCCATCTCCAAGACTTACAAATTCAGGGACGATGGTCCCAAGAATACCGTCTGCAGCATATCAACAGATTGGAACTGTGCGCCATCTTTCTCTCTCTGCATACATTCCTCCTGGGGATTGCAGGATCCTCTGTGCTGGTCCGTACCGACAATACGACCAGCATGTATTACATCAACAAACTGGGTAACAAGGTCACTGTCTCGGTCACAGGAGGCTCAGGAGTGGGTTACAGACCACAAGATTACCCTAAGAGCAGAACATGTCAAAGGGCTCCAGAACACCTTTGCTGACACCCTTAGCAGATCTCTCTCGGGGGTTAAAGCGCATTCCACCAGAACTGTAGCAGCTTCTACTGCGCTATTTGTTGGAGTAACATTGGAAAATAACTATCGTGCTGCGACATGGAAAAATGTCCACACGTTCATACAGCACAACTGTCTGCAATCTGCGTTGCAGGACTATGCAGCTGTGGGACAAGCCGTTCTTAAACATCTTTTTATTTTGTTTATTTTTTTTATTGAGAATATTCAGGTACAAAAAAGAAAATCCATTACATATATTTCATTTTCATACTATTATATCATTTACACTCGGTGCATATAATAGATACAATAAGTCCTGCAATTAGCGTCAATTTTTAAATTAAATTTGTTGGTTCCTCCAGTTATTTAATGGGGGCCAGATCTTTAGACCCATCTCCCGTGTTCTCCATCCCTTACCCTCGTATATTCGATGTTATGTATTCCGAGAAGCCTAGTCAACCATACTGGCATGGACGGTGCTGATGTGTCCTTCCAGCCTGAAGATGTAAGGATCCGCAGGACTGAGGTGCATATAAACACAAAAGCTTCAGCATCTTTCTGAAGCTTCAGCCTACTGTCGCAGCCAAGTTCCATTAGAGTAGGAGATATTTCGATCTTCTGAACTAATACATCTTCCAAGAATATTTCTAATTCCCTAAAAATTGGTTTGTTTTTCTCAATCATAAAACATGTGTAATAAATTGGCTGGTCCTTCCTGGCACCTTGGACAGTTACCATCATCCCTTTTGCCCCACTTACACAATTTATCCGGTGTGTAATATAGATTAAATAGCGTTTTATAGTGTTGAGCCCTTAAATTCGAGGACCGGAGTATTTTTTTGTCCAGGTGCAACGCCTTAACCAGATCCACATCTGGATTGTCCAGTTTCTGGGCCCAGGAGACATCGCATTTCTCAATGTCGTCCTGTAGCCCACTCATTAGGATCCCATAGATTATTCTGATCCTACTACCTCCCTTTAAGAGGTAGTCCAGTAGGCTGCTCCTGTTCCCCAGAGATATCCGAGGTCTCACAGCCTTTAATGTCTGAGATACCTGTATATATTTAAACCTTTGATTATCAGTTATGCCAAATCTCTGTTGCATTAAATCAAAACTGAGCACTGCGTTGTCCTGCATAACATCTCCTACAGTTCTAATACCCGACTGTTCCCGATGTCTCCACATACCATCCCTGCTAATTTGCGTAAAGGTCCCAGACTGCCACAACGGTGTATGATAATTGATTTTCAGAATTGCACATAACTTTTGTACAGATTTCCACACCTCCCGGGCACTACGTTTCTGTGCCCCTCATCTCCTGCTCTCCCGATATTTTATTTAGAGCGTGTCTCCCCCGCGGAGTCCGTTTGTTAGAGCGGACCCGCCTGAGCGGGGTTAGCGCTCTAGTTTTTCCCCTGACATCACGGCATAAATTGCACGCTGGCGCGGACGCGCCAAAGGCAAGCCCGTCTGCGCCCGTCAGCGCCCAGTGCCAGGACCCCAGGTAATTTTAAACTGGACCACTATTCAAAGCATTTTTTATTAAGCCTACAACCAAATTCATGCGGCGAAAATAATAAGGTAAATGGGGGGGGGAGGATTGGAATTATAATAAATATCTAGAATGTGGCTTCTGTCTGGTCAACGATCAGGATCGGACTGAATCAACTGAGGTGACTGCCGGCCCGTTACTAATTAATGAAGCACACGGTATCAGGCAGGACACCCAGATTCCGACGCCCCAAAGTGCCACACATGAGAATGGTGCCATAGCTAAGAATAGCCTTCGGTGCTTCCTATTAAACACTCAGTCGGTAGTAAAACACCAAACCGAGTTGGAATCACTGATAGAGGATCATAACCCAGACATTGTATTCTTAACTGAGACCTGGACGGATGACACTTCCGCTCCGGACTGGAATGGTGCTATCCCCCCAAACTATATGCTGCTCAAACACGACAGATTGAGCGGTAGAGGAGGGGGAATCTGTTGTGTACAGAACTGATGTCAGCACACATGGGTGGTGCCTAAGTAGTCTCCATGACGTCCTCTTGGCGCTTAAGACGCCAGCGACTGATGCGGACCCGCACGACACCACCTACCCATGCGCAGGGGTTCTGTTAAAGAAAAACTTTTCAGATCCAGTCTGATGCCTGGGGATATTCTAAGGTAAGGGATCGCTCACTAACCTATGTCTAGTGCAGATATATCGTTACACAGGTAGTAACTTGTGCTTTCGAGTCAGACTCTTGGTGCATCAACAATGTCCCAGTGAAGGACGGGCTTCAGGCCCTGGATGTCCTGCCACTGATTATGTCCATGAGGGATCTGCAACTCTTGTGCCTTTGGTGTCTGGAGCACCACCACGACAGAGTTGTCCTCGAGTGCCAGGCCATGAACTCAAAGGCTTTACTGGAGCGTCCCGATAGCTGCTGGAGGCCCGGCACTCTGTTCCGCGTTGCTCTCGTTCGTGGGGAAGGTCTCGAATGGTCGGGGAGCCTACACTTCTCGCACTCCAAGTCGTTTGGGAGATCCGGTAAGCACAAGAAGTCGAAGCAGCACACGTGTTCTTCGACTTCACCCCGTCGGTCGACCGCGGGCTTCCGAGCGTAGTCTCTCGAAAGCTTAGTCTCCGGAGCCTACTTCTGAGACTGCTCTGTGCCTCCCTCTGTTTCCAGGAGCTGGAGCGTCTTGTGCCCAGATCCAGAAGTTCTGTACTGCCTTGCGCCTCATATTTGGGCAGCCCTTTACCGCTGGCATGCCTTCGGGCCTCGTGGAATCAGTCAGGGGCCCTGGGACTTTGAAGCAGTCAGCTCTGGCCCAGAGGCTCCCGTGGATCCAGGCCTGAATCTCACTCGACCTTCCCTAATGTCTATGCGGAGCATTGTCGACCGTGCCACCGGTCGACGCCAACCCCATCCTCATTCCTGAAGCGGGTACTGAGCCGGAATGACTGCTATTCCGATGCAGGAAGGGACTTTAGTTCCTCTGTTCATTGTTGGTGTTCCTTTTGGGCCATAAGATAAGGAAGAGGACTGACAGAGGCCTCTGGACTCTTTAACAGACAAGATTGAGAAATAGGACTGGAGAATGGACCTATGTGATGCCTGTTGTCTGGACACTTCCCCTGACACTGGCCCGCTTACTCCCCCCAACCCTGGCTACGGAGGAGGGAGCTTCCTATGCTGCTGTGGTGAGAAGGGCAGCCGAGGTCCTCTGCCTCGAGCTCCCTATGGTGGCAGTCAGTGCTAACCTCATGACAGGTGCTCAGCCTCCGGCTTCCTCTTCTGAACCCCTTTTTCCATTCAATGAAGCCCTCACGGACCTCCTTCTGGGCATTTCGACCTAGCTAAGCACATGGGCTCCTGTGGCTAGGACAATTTCAAGCCGCCACCACCCACTCCGGGTGACCTAGCATTCCTGACCCAACACCCCTTCCCTGAGAGCTTGGTAGTCCAAGCCTCATAAAAAGACTCACTTCCTTCTCCCCCAGATAGGGAATCCAAGAAGCTGAACCATCTTGTAAAGATGTTCTCTTCCTCCAGGTTGGCGTTGTGGTCGGTGAATTCCGCATGCCTCTCAGGCTGATACTCATACTATCTGGGATATGGTCGCGCAGGTGCTGCCTCAGTGCCTGGAGGAGATTCCAGGCTGTTCTCTTTCAGTCAGTTGCAGACTTGAGAGATGCAGCCAAATTCACCATTACGATGTGGACTGGATACTACCTACTCACTGGTCAGAACTATTGCCAAGTTGGTAGCTGTAAGACGCTATGCCTGGTTATGGATTTCTGGTTTCTATGGGGATGTCAAGTCTTACTTGATGGACATGTCCTTTGATGGCCTTTTTGGCGACAAGGCTTCAGTGCTTAAAGGAATCTCGAGCTAGGGCCAGATCTTTGACATTTGCAGCTACCTCACATCCACCTCAGTCTGCCTTTTGTCCATTTCGTGGCTACAAAAGGGACGCCCAGCCACGTCCTCCCCAGCCACAGTCACGCAAACTGTCTAGCCTCTTCGTTGCTGCGGACGTGGGATCCGGCGTGCTAGTCCACCCTTCTCCCCCACCGCAGCCTCCAAACCTTCCTAGTCTGGCGTTTCAGGCCCATCAATGGCCAGTTGGAGGCAGGATCCGCCATCACCACCTTCACTGGCAATCCATCATGTCCCACATGTGGGTTCTGCAAGTAGTCCAGAGGGGCTACTCTCTCCACTTCGAGGTTACCCCTCTGTGCCACCTTCTTATGAACGCATGACAGGGCATCATTTGACACTTCTCGGCCAGGAAGTATTGAATCTTGGCCAAGGGAGCTATAGAGAGGGTACCTGTGCCGAAAGTAGTTGTGGGTGTTAATCCCGCTACTTTCTGGTACCCAAGAAGAACAAAGACCTGCGTCCTATCTTAGACCTGCGGGCCCTCAACTTCCTCTTCCGGTAGAAGTTGTTCAAAATGCTCACCCTAGCCCAAGTTCTCTCTGCGCTCGTCCAAGGAGACTGGTGGCGTTGGACTTGCAGGATGCTCATTTTCATATCCGCATCCTGCCAGCACACAGATGTTACATTCAGTTCACTGTAGACTGTGAGCACTTTCAGCTCAGTGTGCTCCCCTTTCCCCTTACCAGTGCCCCTCGGGTGTTCATAAAGGTGATGGCGGTGGTCGCAACTCATCTGCGCAGATCAGGGTTTATGGTCGTCCCCCTATCTGGACTGGCTGTTGAAGGCGGACCTTCCCCAGGATGTCGTGTCCCACCTGAAGACCACGGCAGACCTCCTGCATTCGCTTGGGTACACTATCAATGTGCCAAAGTCACCTCTGACTTTCTCTGACACTCCCTTTCATCAGGGTGGTTCTGGACACAGTGCAGTTTCAGGCCTATCCTCCCGAGCAGTGAGTCTGGGCTGTGAATCGGTTATTTTAGCCTCTATCCCGGATTTCGGTGAGAATGACAGAGGCTGCTGTGCCTCATGGCCACCTGTAAATTTAAATATAAATGCATGTGTCTTGTAAAGCGCACTGCTGCCCTGAGGCGTCGTGGCACTGTAGACCGCTGGGGAACCCGTCCTGGCTATCCCTGAGATGATCCCTACTGGGTATCTCCAAGGTGAAACCAGGCATCCCTGGCGAATGTGGGGGGCCGTTGTAGAGATGAGGCAAGCTAATGCCCAGAGTTGCCGAGTGTGATCCCTGGTTAGAGTAGGCACCGAGGCGAGAATTATCGAGTCCACTGACCCTGGTCCACGACCCTGCCGCGTCGGGAATTGAACCCTGGTCCCGGGCTGTTCTCTGCTTCCGGGTCTGCCGCCTCTAACCAGTGAGCCACACCACTCCTGCATCCTGCTGGTGGATTATGCCAGATCTGCAGTGGGACCTATGGGTTCAGTGAGATCGGCATCAGGGGAATCTTTCAGTACAACAACTGCAGTGGTGGCTAACATACCCAGATTGAGTCAGAGGCAAATCCCTCTCCCTTCCCCAACCAGATCGAACAGTAGTGACGGATGCTTCACTTCTCGGATTGGGCAGCCACCTAGGAGAGGCGGAGATCAGAGTTGCCTGGTCTCCGGCGAAGTCCAGCCTCCATATCAACCTTTTGGAGCTTCGGGTGACCGGACTGGCACTGAACGCATTCCTTCCCTCTCTCAGGCAGAAGGTGGTGCAGGTGTTCACCGACAACACCACTGCTATGCGACACTGCAACAAACTGGGTGGGTTGGGGTTGTGGACCCTTTGTCCAGAGGCTCTCCACCTCTGGAATTTGCTGGAACAGCAGGACATAACCCTGGTGGTTCAACACCTTGCGGGCTCCCTGAAACGCCAGGATGGACGAACTCAGCAGTCTGTGTCTAGTTGATCACGAATGGTGTCTCCATCTCGAGGTTGCACACGAGGTTGCACAGTCTTTCAGCAGTGGGGAGAGCCTTGGTTACATCTGTTCACCTCCGAAGAGAACACGCAATGTCAGCAGTTTTGCGCATTGGAGCTTCCAAGGCGGCGCTCGTTCTGCTGTGTTTTTTGCCATGAGTGGAGTTTTGACCTCCTGTATGCCTTTCTGCCTGTACCACTTCTGCCCAGAGTGCTTGAGAAGATCAGCCGTGACCGGGCTAAAGTAATTCTTGTAGCTCCGGACTGGGCACAAAGTCTGGTACCCTGACCTTCTGATCATGGCCATCGATCCTCCGATTAGACTGCCCCTTCGGGATGATCTTCTGTCACAGCAGCAGGGAACATTTCCCCAATAAATCTATCCATTCCCCATCTCCTTTTGTGGAGATTGAGAGGCGGCAGTTGACTGCTTTCGACCTTCCGCCCGAAGTCTGTGATTTCATCTTGGTAGCCATGCGTACCTCCACTAAGACTGTATATCCCTGTAGATGGAACAAATGTGTGGCCTCGTCATAACTGTCGTCTTAGATTGCTGACTCTCAAAACTGAATTCCTTGTTGCCATCACCTCTGCTCGCAAGGTGAGCAAGCCCCAGGCTTTATCTTCTAAGCCCCCTTTTCTATCGGTCTATCCAGATAAACTTGTGCTGTGGACGAAACCTTCATGGCTTTTCATGTGGGACAAGATGGAGTGGAGACTCCACCGCCTGGATCCAAAACGTGGACTGGCTTTTTATTTTGATTGCACAAAAGAATTCCGAATGGATGATCAACTCTTCCTTGGCTATGTGGGTGCCAAGAAAGGTTGGGCTGTTCAAAGATGGATCATCTCTTGATGTGTTGTCCTTTGCATCAAAATATGCTATGTTTTGGCAACTTGCCCTCTTGTTGGTTTGCTTGCTTATTCCGCCAGAGCAGCGGCTGCTCCCACAGTTTTAGTACTTGGGAATTCCAATCCTTGACATCTGGCAGCAACATGGGCATCCTTGAACACGTTTACCAGACACTACTGCCTGAACATCCAAGTCCTGAGGGATGGGTACTTTGCCAGTACGGTCCTCCAGGATTTTCTGGTTTTATCTTGGTTTGCAGACCCTCCTCCTAGGATGGTATTGCTGGTGTATCTATTATAAAGTTTGAATCTACAACTAACTCTCTATTTAATGAACAAGTTACTTACCTTCGGTAACGATGCATCTGGTAGACACATATGTTAGTTGTAGATTCCTTCCTGCAGCAGTTTATAGCTTACGAACTTCCTCCCGAAGTCTGTCATTTTATTCTAGCAACCAGGTGTCCCTCCACCAAGACAGTATACCTTTGCAGATGGAAAAAGTTTGTATCATATTGTACAACAAATTCTTGTACAAAAGTAGGATCTACTTCCATGGATACCCCAACTTTTTGCTGGTCTCAGGTTTTTTTCTTCTTTTAACTAGTTTGACTGACATTCTACTAATCACAATTCCATTCACTGTGCTTCCTCCCTAAATTTGACATGGTAAGTACTTTGGTATCTCCACATTGAGCTCCTGGTGTCCCTAGTATATGGTACTGAGGTACCCAGGGCATAGGTACACCAGGGGTTTCTCATGGACTGCAGCATGTATTCTACCCATGAGACCACTCAAACTTTGACTACAGGCCTGCCATTGCAGTCTGTGTAAGTACCACTTATGACAGATATACGTTTTCTTATATCTGAGGTTCCTATACTTAAAACCTTTAATTCACCCCTAAGGCAGGCCTTTCAATCCCGAAGGCAGGGTTTTGGGTTATAAGTGTGTGGATGCCCCTGCATGTGTAGGACACCCCTATAAACCCTAGAGTAGATGCTCCAGACTTTGTAAGTGTGGTCAGCCATTTTGATACATATAGTGGCCATCCATCACTACGCGATGGCTAACTATATTGTGGCTGT
Organism: Lissotriton helveticus; assembly: GCF_964261635.1. Taxonomy (NCBI): domain Eukaryota; kingdom Metazoa; phylum Chordata; class Amphibia; order Caudata; family Salamandridae; genus Lissotriton; species Lissotriton helveticus. Next base: position 1,819,992,471 of record NC_136065.1, on the reverse strand, counting down.
GCTGACCTGGGCATGTTTTATATCAAACATGTTGGAATCATACCCCAACACAGTTATCCGTGTTGGAGGTATGATTCCAGGCACTGGGGGTGAAACTGGACAAAGAACATGGGAGTATCCCCCCTCTGTCCATCCCCTCCTCTGGGAGGGACCCCCGAGTTGTTCCAACCCTTTCCTTAGGGTACTTAAGAACTGACCTGTGGGTGGGTCCTTACATTCGTCGTGGGACAAGACTCAACCCTGAAACTGTCACTCTCAGTAGTTTAGACACTTGGAATTCATTGGACTTCGCTTGGAACTGAGACTACACCAAGGAAGACTCCTGCTGCTCCTGGTCTCGCTGTTCATCAAGTCTTATTCGTCATCTGTGCTTTATCCAGTTTCTTCAACATACCTGTGGGCATCACGTTCATCTGAAGAAATATCGCTTGGAGTGAAGGAGCCACTCACCTGCTTCTACAGGCACCACCACAAAGCTAACTGATCTACTGCTCCTGTTGTCCTATGGACTTTCCGACGCCTAGCAACACAGGTGCTGGTTCTGTAACTCCCCCGAGGCCTGACCTGTCCTCTCTTCAATTTTGAGGCCAGCATCCCTGATCAGAACCGCTGGGAAGAAAGCCCTCTGCACCGTATTGAATTGCAGTTGCCAGTGCTTGTTGGCTCTGCACTCCGGAGATCTTCGTGCTATAAAAAGCTCTAGCCTCCAGCATCTCTTACCGCCAAGATCAGCATCCTCACCACATTCTCTGCACCGTAGACCTTTATCCTTGGTGAGCCGCTCGAGGTGCCATTGCCACTCCTGGGCCTATGGTCTGTGGGTCCTCTTGAGGGTCTTCTACTGCTTCAGGGGGCTCCCCCGCATGCTTGGGTCTTGCTCAGACTCCTGCTGTTGGCATGTACCTTGCTGGTCGAAACGTTGCTTCTTTTTAGTCTTCCACCCCAGTTGCAGCTACCAAGGCTTGTTGGTATTCTCTCCAGACACGGACCACCTAGTCACCAACATCTGACCTGAGACAGCTCTTGCGCAGCTCCTGGTCTTTCTCAGCGTCGCCTGCTCCTCACAGCTGGAGCGACAAAGTCACAGCCTCTGTAAAGTATTAGTTGGTGCAAGGTGGCTAACCCTCAGACAAGCGCTAAGAGACCGATGGTAATTATGCCCTGTATATAAGTATTACCAATATAACCGTTCACTCTTCAGAACCTCCCGACATCGGTGGGCATTGTGTCTCTGTACCTCCTTGTCACCCCCCAGTGGCATAGACTGTCCCCTCTGCAATTTCTTTACTAACAGAATCCACCCTTCGATTCCTCCGTTCTTCACAGTCTTCTACAAATGCATCTTCTCCGAACTCTTCCATTGTTGCCTACGGCGGGTTCAGACGTCACTTCTCCCCTATGCACCCAGCTTCCCTGGAGTAGGCAACCTGGTGACTGGGGCATCCACGTGTGGGTTGGCTCTCCAAAGTTCTGTTTTCCAAAGGGTTTCTTCCTTGTTCTCTGGGAAAGGACCATAAACTACAACTTCTCCATTGACTCCTATTGGGTACACAGCTGTGTCTCCACTCTACACACAGCCCCCTTTGGTGGTTCCTGAGTGCTTACCTCAGGTGGTTCCTTGTGTCCCAGGCTCCTCTGGGTCTTCTAGTCCAAGTCTTGTTTTCCTTTGCAGTTCGTGTTTCACTTTCTTAGTATATGGTTTGGTCTCCCCCTGGAGACATCTGTGTTTTGCTTCTTACTTGATTGCATTTGAGGTAATTTTGTGTATTGTGTTGGTCTCTGGGTAGGAGATATAGCAATGAGATAGTGATATTGTGTTGTACTAAGTTGACTTATTTTTGCTAAACCATGTGTGGTTTCCTTTCATCTAATCTACACTCTGGATTAATTGGTAAAAACAAGCTGTTTAACACCACTTAAAGATAAGCCTAAAGGCTGCTCTCCACAGCTACCACTTTGAGAGCTTTATATGAGTATCAAAGGCTTCCATAAGGGTTGCCTGGGTTAGTGCAATGTGCACCACTTGAATAAGTGTGCACCATATACTAAGCCAGTCTCCTACATTGGTGAGAGTGGTGGTATTTTAGCCTGCACTGTTTTACCATTTAACCTAGGTGAAGGTTACGTGAAAAACTAGCTAAGCGCAGTGTTTTTGTTGTCAGTAAGCCTGCAGAATTTTGTATTGGTTGTCAATGGTCTTAGCACAAACCTCTGTAGGGGAGTAGGGTCTCACCCCATTTATTTGCTTTTTGCTTCACTGGTTTTCGATTGAATGTGGCTGTGGGCCTGCTAATCAGACCCACAGCCCTGCTGTTCTCTCTCTAAATTCACACCATGTACTTTAGGTACATCACCAATTGGGATTGGGTCACTCTTATGAGTCCCTGTACAGTGTACTATAGGTACCCAGGGCATAGGTGCACCCAAGGCCTACCAGGGGCTGCAGCATATCTTTTGCCACCCCTGGCTGGGCATCCAAACTGACACAACTGGCGGATCACTCAGCTGGGGCAAGGTTGTGTAATCACCCCTTGCTTAGATAGAGTATACCTATGTCTAACCTTATATCTGGACACCTATACACCTATAAGTCACTCCAATGGCAGGCCTTAACAATCCTGAAGGCAGAGTGCTTAGTTTTATGTGAGATGGTGCTCTCTGCAGCTTTCGGAACAATGTCCTTATAGCTGTTCCAGGATATTGCCATACCATATACTCTTAAGTGCATTATGTACCTCGCGGTCAGATGCTAACTTTGGTTTGGCTTTATCAAAACATGTCGTGTAAGGTGTCATACGCTTTGGAATGCTACCCCCTCGCCAATTCTGGCGACGGGGGTAGCATTCCACCCTTCTAGAGGGAGAAGACATGTTACTTCCATTAATCCCGGTTAAAGTTAACCAGAGCCTCAGCATCACAAAATGGATGCTGCTGCCACACACAAGTCTGACCTCCTGCTGCTGGGAGTCCTTCCAGTGAGGGAGGCTTGGACAATAGGTTTCCTGTCACAGGGAGGTGCTAGCAACACCCCAGACAGGAGATAGTGGATTGGGGCAGGGAGGGCTGAATGAAAGGAGACACTGCCTCGGGCACACAAGGTGTCCCATGCATAGGCCAGTTCAAACCGGTGCTGGGGCACTCCAGCCAAAGCTCTGGCGCGAAACTGGACAAAGGGAAAGGGGTGTAACCACCCCCTTCCTGGGTCCCACCCATAGGAGAGACCTAGCAGGTAATCCAGCCCTAGATTTGGTATATAGGTAGAAGCTGAGTCCCAAGACTTTAGATAATCCTGACAAACTCTGATACGAAACTCTGGACCCTTCGACATCCTACTCGACGTAGAAGACTGAAGAATCTCCCTTGTGGTCAAGGAGTGACCACCCTGTGCAAGCAGGCACCATCAAGCGCTCAACTGTTTGCTTTGTCATTGCTCCCGCCGGAGCTCGAACTTCAGAGCCTGACAAAACCCGGACTTCCAGACATCCAACAGCCCGATCCACAGCCCCAGCAAAGCTGAGACCCGTGGAGGCAACGAGAGACGTGGGACCGGCCATCTTGGAAAGCCAGCGAAGTGCTTTCCTGTGCAGCTTCTGAGGCACCCTCGAAGCTGGGGATTGAGAAGCCCCAGCCTCGAGCATCCATTGCACCGAAGATCACCTCTCCACACTCACCGAGTGCTACGTGGGACCCTTTTGCATTTTCCTGCTTGACGCGTCTGTCCGGTCACTTTCCTGTTGGCTAGTGGCCTCTGCGACGACGAATCTTTGAATTTCCAACGCTGGTCTGGTTGCTCCAGACTGGCCCTTGCTCCCCTGAAAAGGAGCAGCCCATCAGGCCTTGGGATTCCTGCGTGGGTTGCATTTGCCAAGGCCTGTTGATTCCGAATCGAGAACCGACACCACCAACACTGAGAGCCTTCGTGGGACAGTCCGTGCCCAGCTCCTGGTCGTTGTCGACACCTCCTGGTCCACGTGGCAGCGGAGACAAACTTCACGACAGCACCTGATCGCATCCCAAAATCGCCTGGTTCCTTCCTGGTTCCATCCTGGTCACTGGCTAGTGACCCAGACTGTCCCCTCTGCTTTCAGGTACTCTTCATCCTCGATTCGCCCTTGGATCCAACCGGACTCTTCTCTCCTGGTCGCCTACAGCATCTTTTCTCCAAGGCTCCATAGAACTCCACGACGAAACCCGACACACTTTGGGACCTATGCAACCTGTGGTTGAGGTAACACGAGTACTGCGGTGCTCCTGTGAAGATTATCTCTCCTAGTGTCCTAGTTTCAAGTGGTTAGCTTCTAGTCCAGTCGGAAGACTCCTAAATCTTTAACTTTCTAACTTTACGCACCCATTGACTTCTATGTTTGCACGCGTGTGCATTTAGACACTGCACCCGCATCCCGTGGGCCTCCTGCTCCCTAACAACTGTTAGTCCAGTGTAGCCCTAGCGATTCCCAAAGCCCTAGGCCTTACCATTGTTCGTGACGTGCTTCTTCTACCACTATTTTAGTATATGGTTTAGCGGGCCACCAGGGCTTATCCATATTTGTGCAACTTTTGTATGTTATATTAAGTTACTTGTTATGCGCTTGTGCTCCTGTGCTCATTAAGAGTTGAGGGGATTGATTTAGAAATAAATACATATTTATTTTGAATATATAACCTGTGTGGTGTCCTTTGATTTGATATTAAAAGGTTTGCATATGGTAAAACAGCTGGCTTCACATACCCTCTTGAGTTTAGCCTAAGACTGCTTTGTCCATGCTACCACTAGGATAGCTGGTCTATAAGGTTGACTTTACAACCATCACCATAAGGGTTGTTTGGACTGGTGCAAGGTGCTCACTAGAATAGTGAACATCATATACCAGGCCCACTTCTCACACTAGGAACTTGAGCAGGATAGTCCATCCTTACCAGGTGGGGGAGATGACATCCATAAATTGATCACTGCTTTGGAGAGGGACTGTGAAGTTCGGGGCAGTGGTCAGCTCTTTTGTGGCTCTCCTTTGCTAGCAAAAGTAGTGACAAACTTCACAGTTCGGGAAGAAGATGCAGATAATTACAGACATGAAAAATGCCCTTATGGATGGGTTTAGTTTAACCTCTGAGCAATACAGGGTAACATTTAGGTACACGCAGAAGGCACACACTTAAGACTGGGTAGAATTTGTAGACAGTTCTGTTAATGCTCTGCAAGGCTGGTTTCATGGAAGTAATGTACATGACTGAGGGACTGTACAATTAATTGATGAGGATCACATCCTTAACTGTCAAAATAAACAACTGCACCAGTACCTGGTGGATCAGATCTGACTTTTCCCCAAGAATTGGGAAAGAAGGCAGACCAGTGGGTCTGCACCACGGTGAAGCGTAGATTTCATGGTAGTGGTGAGCAGAAAAAGAAAGATTCTTCTAAGACCCTAGAGTTGGGTGGGGAGAAAGGTAAAGGCAAAAAAATTCACAAGGTTCCCATAAGACTTCCTCTGTCAGTGGGTTCCAAACCTCTTCCAACAAGAAACCTTAATGCTATCTCTGTAAGAAAAAGGCCATAGGGCAAAATATGCCAATTGCTCTGTCTGGAAACTACTCCTACTGCTCCTAAAGCACCTACAGCCCCTAGTAGTAGTGCCACCATGGGATTACTAGGGTTAACCTTGGGTACTGAAGTGAGTTGTGCCCAGTCAGATCACCCACTCAGACTGTTTTGATCTGTGATGGTGGAATTGACTTTTTAAATCTGCTATGCGCTGGCCAAGAAGAAATCCCTTGAGGGTTTCCGTACTCATTCCCCCAGAGTGAAGGTTGCAACCACACTGTTAGCATGTGGAGTTCTGGGCTTGGACATCTGCCAGGCAGCAACTTGGGCTTCTCTGCTCATGTTCACCAAGGTCTACTGCCTGGACAGTCGGCTGTTTCAGGAGGAGTGTTTTGCTCGTATGTTCTGGCAGGACATTTTGGTGTGAAACAGTTTAACAGACCCACCTTCGGGAAGGTATTACTTGAGTATCCATTCTAGGGTAAAGAATCCGCAGCTTGAAGTCGGTCAGAAGAAAAAGTTACTTACCTTTGACAATCCCTTATCTGGTAGAGCCTGTCTATCTGCAGATTCCTTAACAACCCACCCATCCTCCCTGCTCTGCAAATAGATTTCTCGTTCTTCTATCCAAAATCTCCAATGTAAACAAGTTGGCTGCTGAGTAATCTATTATGGAAGTTGCCTTTTGCAAAATGTGTCCAGGCTGGGGGCTTATCTCCTGGGAATGTACCATTTAGTACGCAATGGTCTAATGCTCTCGGAGACTCAAGGCGAGTACCTTGGATGTTTTTACCTCTTATGCTGGAGCTACCTGTATTGGTATGCTCAACGCTTCATTGTGAGTAATTATATTTTCTACTGTATTATACGGGTGGAACAAATGAGTTGAAATCCCCTGAGATTATCGTATAGTGTATCTGAAAGAGACAATTAGTATAGATTCCTAACCTGAGAATTACCTCCAGGCGTCAGACTGGATCCGGGGAACTTTTTCATCAGCAGTACCCCTGTGCGTCGATAGGTGGTGTCGGTTGACTAAGCTACCTTCATGGTCGCCGTAATGACGTTGCGGTATCTACTTCGATGCCACCCTTGCATACTGATGTCCGTTCTTTATTTTTCCGCTCCAACAAGCGCAGATCTGGAGAGAGCAGTACCTCCAATCATTTTTTGCGACTTTTGTCGACACCGTTTTTGAGTCGATTGACTCCTGGTGCATGCAGGGATGTCTAGTTGTCCTTGGCCTGGCTTCAAGGCTTGCGACACCTGTCGCAAGCGGATGTCGGTTACGGACCTGCACCGTGTGTGCCAGTGGTGCCTGGAGCGCGACCGTGCTCAAGTCATGCTCCAATTGCCGGACCATGAGTCCGAAGTCTTTCGGGAGCAGTCTCGAAAGCTTCTTGAGGCACGGCAGTCCGCTCCACGCCATTCGAGGTCCCAGGCGCGTGGGAGGACGGGCGACCAGTCGCGGAGTAAGTCGAAGTACAAGAAGTAGTCGAAGAAGCATCGCCGCTCTTCAACTTCACCCCGTCCGCCGACACGACGAGGGTTGCAAACTGTGCCACTCCCGCAGATCCGCATGCGGAGCCTGAATGGTCGACTCAGTTTCCCTCCCTTTCCGGAATCCAGAGCGACCACTGCCCAGCTTCGAAGTTTATACGAAGTGACGCATGCCATCTCTGGGAAGCCTGACTCCGCTGGCATGCCTTCGGGCCCCGCCGACTCTGCTGAGGGCCCTGGGCTTTCGACGCCGCGGCTCTGCCCCTGGCACCGCAGGGTCCCCTTGGATCCAGGCCTGGATCAGCATCGGTCAACCTTATAACACCTTCCCTGGCGCAGATTCCACGGGCACCATGTCCGCACCCGACACCAGTTGTGTCCCCAGCCGTCGTTGACCCTGGCCTCCACCCTGACTTGGACATGGAGCTGGACTGACGTAGACTGGCGTGGAGTGGTACTTTTGTATCTGTTCTAACCTGGTGCTCCTTACAGGCTAGATTGGCAACCAGAGGAGGGTGAGGAGGACTGCGAGGGGTCTGTAGACCCTTTGGCTGACCATTTGGTTGAACCGGACTGGAGAGAGAAGTTGGGGGAAGCCAGTGGTTTGACACCTCCTCAGACCTTGGCATGCTGTCTCCTTCTACCGTGGCTACGTAGGAGGGTGCTTCATACGCGGTGGTGTTGCGTAGGGCGGCTGAGGTCCTCAAACTCCAACTACCTATGATGGCGGTCAGGCCGAATCTCCTGACGTAAGTGCTTTCAACGAAGCCCTTACTGGCATCCTTTTTGGCACCTGTTCCAAGCCAAACAGATATCCTGTGGATAGGATGAATGCCCAATGCCACCGCCTGGCTCCGGGCGACCCCTCTTTCTTCTTCCAATACCCCACCCCTGAGATCTTGGTGGTCCAAGCCTCTATGTCCAAAGGCGCATTCCCTAACACACCACTTGATAGGGAATCCAAAAAGCTGGACCATCTTAGGAAGATGTTTTCTTCCTCCAGCTTGGGACTGTGGTTGGTAAACACTGCATGTCTGTTGGGCCGTTGCACCCACTCTGTGTGGGCTACGGTATCACAGGTGCTGCCACAGTGCCCGGAGCAGGCCCAGGCCGTGCTCTCCTGTGCAGTCGCCGAAGGGAGAGACGCAGCAAAGTTTACCATAAGATGTGGACTGGACACCACCGACTCGCTTGGCAGGACAGGTTCAACGTTGTGCCCGTCACACCTGACTCCTTCTCAGAAGCTTCTTTTCATTGGACTGTTGACATGATGTAGTTTTGGGTTTATCCTCCCGAGCAGAGTTCAGGATATTCGGGCTATGATTCTGATTTTTCAGCCTCTATCCCGGGTTTCAGTCAGGGTGACCCTGAGGCTGCTGGGCCTCATGGCCTCCTGCATCCTGCTAGTAGATCATGCCAGGTGGCATATACGGGCTCTGCAGTGGAACCTGAAGTTCCAGTAGGCACGGCATATGGGGATTGTCCGATTGTGTAAAGATCTTGGAGGGCACTGCACGACAATTGCAGTGGTGGCTAACTAACAAGGATTGGGTCAACAGCAGATCACTCTCCCAGGCAGAGTTCACAGTGGTGACGGATGCATCGTTTCTGGGGTGGGGCGGCTACATGGGAGAGGCGGAGATCAGAGGTCTCTGGCGGAGTCCAGGCTCCACATCAACCTTCTGGAGCTCCGGGACATTCATCTTGCACTAAAAGCATTCCTTCCCTCTGTCCTGGGAAGAGTAATGCAGGTGTTCATGGACAACACCACCGCCATGTGATACTGCAACGGGCGGGGCGGGGTGGGGTTGTGGACCCTAAGTGGTTCTCCATCTTTGGACATGGCTGGAGCATCAGGGCATATTCCTTGTGGTTCAACACCAGGTAGGTTCTCTTAACGCCAGGGTGGACTAACTCAGCCGCAGGTGCATGTTGGATCCCGAATGGCATCTTCACTCGGAGGTGGTGCAATTCTGTGTGTTGGCATTTCCAAGGCGGCACTTGCTCTGCAACGCTTTTCGGCGCTAGTGTAATTGCGGTCTTCTATGCGCCTTTCCGCCTATACCACTTCTGCCCAGAGTGCTGAAGAAGATGAAGCGCCACCGGGCCCAAGACATTCTTGTGGCTCCGGATTGGGCACGAGGAGTCTGGTATCCCAAGCTGTTACACATGGCCATCGATCCTCCGATCAGGCTGCCTCTTCGGGAGGATCTTCAGTCTCAGCTGCAGTGGACGGTCCTCCACCCGAACCTGTCCAGTCTCCACCTCTTTGCGTGGAGATTAAGCAGCGACAGTTGACGGCCTTCGACCTTCCTCCCAAAGTCAGTGATATCTTGGCAGCCAGGTGTCCTTCCACTAAGACGGTATACTCCTGCAGATGGAACAAATTTGTGGCATAGTGCACAGCAAAGGCTGTGGATCCCCTTTTTGCCCCTCTTTGACGTTCTCTTGTTCCTCCTTTCTTTTAACCAGCAGGGCCTTGCTCTGGGCACTTTTAAGGGCTATCTCTTAGCCATTGCAGCCTTTCTTAGGCCCTCTGATGAGCCTTCTCTTTTCATGTCCCCTGTTGTAAATTGCTTTCTTAAGGGCATTACTCCTTGGTTTCCTCCTGTTCCCTTCGTAATACCTCAATGAGACTTGAACTTTGTTCTTACTTCTCTTGTGTGCTCCCTTTGAGCTACTACACAACTGTCCTCTCAGACTTCTTAATTTAAACACTACAATCCTGGTTGCCATCATCTCTGCTCGCAGGGTGAGCGAGCGCCAGGCTCTTTCTTCAAAACCTCTTTTTCTTGCTGTTCATTTGGACAAGGTTGTCCTTCGAACTCGACCCTCTTTTCTTCCCAAGGTGGTTACTTGGTCAAACCATCACTTGCCCTCCTTCTTTCCACCCCCGCATCCTTCTAAATAGGAAGAGGCCTTTCATTTTTTTTGGATCGCATGAAGCAATTCCAGGTGGATGACCAGCTCTTTGCTGGCTATGTGGGCGCCAAGAAAGGTCAGGCCGTGCACAATGGAGCATCTCGAGGTGGGTCGTTTGTGCATCAAAGCTTGCTATTCTTTGGCAAAGAAGGAGCCTCAAGTGGGACTGCACGCCCATTCCACCAGGGGGACGGTAGCTACCACTGCTTTGGGACGTTGAGTTCCCCTCAATGACCTATGTGAGGCAGAAACGTGGGCATTTCTGCACACGTTCACTAAACACTACTGCCTGGACAGCCGAGTCGAGAGAGACCGCTTCTTTGGCCGTTCTGTTCAACCAGGAGTTTCTGGTGTGAACTTAGTTCACAGACCCATCTCACAGGTCAGTATTGCTGGGGTATGAAATGAAATGAAAATTAAATGAATTTGTACTTGTAAAGCGCACTGCTGCCCCAGCAAAGGGGCGTCCTGGCACTGTACTCATACCGCTGTGGTACCCTTCCTGGCTTTTTCCTGTGAAATGTCCACTCCTGGGCACCCCCAAGGTGAAGCCAGGCGTCCCAGTGCTGTTGGGGCCGTTATGGAGATTAAGCAAGCTATTGCCCAGAGTTGCACAGTGGGACCCATGATTCGAATAGGCACAGAGGCGAGAATTATCAGTTCCAAGGAAATTGAGCCCAAGACCCGCCGAGGCGGGAATTTAACCCTGGTCCCGGGCCAGACCTCTGCATCAGGGTCTGCCGCTCTAACCATTGAGCCACACTTCTCCACTGATCTATCTATTCACAGGTCAGAAATCTATAACTGTCTCTTTCAGATGAACAATCTACTTAACTTTGGTAACGATATACCTGTAAGAGATATAGATTAGTTATAAATTCCTTAGCACCCCACCTATCCTCCCCGTTCGGCGAACTGATTTCTAGGGTTAAGGAAGGGCCCTATTTTTGTGCACCAGTGGTCATTGTCGTGCATGGCTCAGCGCTTCTGGCGTTGAATGTCATAAAAAGAACTGACGTCAGCGGGCGAGTGCGATGTCTAAGTAGATACTGCGGCTTGGATATATGACGTTAAAACGCATGTTTTTACAACGCATACCGTTACAACGGGACTTTTACAACGCCAATACTATTACCACGCATGTATTTACAACGCATTTTTTTACAACGCAGGTACCTTTACAACGCATACCATTACAACGTAAGTATTGGTAAGTATATATTTTTTATTTAATTGTATATTATTTAAAATTAATATAATGTAATGTAATTGTATTTAATTTAATTTAATTTCATTTCATTTAATTAATTTAATTTAAATTTAATTTTATTTTATTTTTACCCTGTATCCCTTTACCCAAAAACCCAAAACTGACCCTGAACCCTAAAAATACCCCTTTACCCAAAAACCCAAAACTGACCCTGAACCCTAAAAATACCCCTTTACCCAAAAACCCAAAACTGACCCTAAACCCTAAAAATACCCCTTTACCCAAAAACTGAAAACTGACCCTAAACCCTAAAAATACCCCTTTACCCAAAAAACTGAAAACTGACCCTGAACCCTAAAAATACCCCTTTACTCAAAAACCCAAAACTGACCCTAAACCCTAAAAATACCCCTTTACCCAAAAACTGAAAACTGACCCTAAACCCTAAAAATACCCCTTTACCCAAAAACTGAAAACTGACCCTGAACCCTAAAAATACCCCTTTACCCAAAAACTGAAAACTGACCCTGAACCCTAAAAATACCCCTTTACCCAAAAAAATGAAAACTGACCCTGAACCCTAAAAATAACCCTTTACCAAAAAACTGAAAACTGACCCTGAACCCTAAAAATACCCCTTTACCCAAAAACTGAAAACTGACCCTGAACCCTAAAAATACCCCTTTACCCAAAAACTGAAAACTGACCCTGAACCCTAAAAATACCCCTTTACCCAAAAACTGAAAACTGACCCTGAACCCTAAAAATACCCCTTTACCCAAAAACCCAAAACTGACCCTGAACCCTAAAAATACCCCATTACCCAAAAACCCAAAACTGACCCTGAACCCTAAAAATACCTCTTTACCCAAAAACCTAAAACTGACCCTGAACCCTAAAAATACCCCTTTAAAAAAAACCTAACATATAACATTTTAAATATAATTATATACTTACCAATACTTACGTTGTAATGGTATGCGTTGTAAAAGTACCTGCGTTGTAAAAACATGCGTTGTAAATAAATGCGTTGTAATGGTATTTGCGTTGTAAAAGTTCCGTTGTAATGGTAGTGCGTTGTAAAAAATGCGTTGTAATGTGTGTTTACCCTGCGGCTTCATTACGGCGACCATGATGTCAACAACTGACGAGGACTCGACCGACGCCATCTATCGACGCGCAGGGGTACTGCTGACGATAAAGTTCTCCGGATCCAGTCATCTAGTCTGAGGCCTGAAGTAATTCTCAGGTAAGGAATCTATAACTAATCTGTCTACAGAAGGTAAATAAGTTTTTCTTATCATAGATCCTCTTTAGGTTAATGAGGAAGTTTTCCCTCTAAATACGAGATGTGTATATAGAGAGAGATTGTGTGTGCAATTGAAATCGAGAACGATTGTGAGAGAGTGGCAGAGAAAAGGATTGGCAGAAGCAGAGGGGTGTGTGTGTGTGTTTGAGAGAAGGGCTGTGTGTGAGGGTGTTGGTTTGTGTGTGTGGGGGTTGTGGTTGTGGGTGTGTGGGTTTGTGTGTGTGGGTTGTGGGTTTGTGTGTGGGGGAGTTTAGGGGGGTTTGGGTGTGGGTTTGTATGTGAGATGGGGTTGTGGGTTTGTATGTGAGGTGGAGTTGTGTGAGGTGGGTGTGTGACAGATAATGAGAGCGATTTAGTGTGTGTGCGGGTGATTTATTTATATATATATATATAGCCTTGCTGCTTAGTATTTACTTCGTGGCAATATCTCTACTATGTCTATGATTGCATTTTAGAAAAAACACACACAGCTGTAAATGGTTTGCAATCAACCGTTTTTACATATATACCCTCTTCTATGTCTGTGACACATGTGATCAAGCCTCTGTGAGAGGTGAAACGCGTCATGGCATTTTGCTGGCTGAATTATATGCACGGAATAAAGCACTGAAAATACTGCACGCATTTGTGGTTTCGTTCCGACGTTGTTTGCCCATGAGGTAATGGAGCGTGATGGATGGCGTCTGTTGAGCATATATATATATATCCGCAAAAGTATTTCAATCATTTGTTGAAAAAGATTGGGAAAAGCACACTCTCGAGTGATTTTCAAAGTTGCATCGACTTTTTCACGCTTGCCAATAGGGTTATTGGCAAGCGTGAAATAAAGTCGCTGCAACTTTGAAAATCACTCGAGTGTGCTTTCCCATTCTTTTTCAACAAATGATTGAAATACTTTTGCGGATTTAACATCGGCTGGACACCTGCCGAAGGGAAAGGCACCCGTGTTTATCAGAGCGCCGACTTTGAAAAGGAATCAACCTGGTTGATATATATATATATATATATATATATATATATATATATCTATATCCACTTGCTTGTCACTCCTTCTGGACCCCACGGACCCATGAAGAGTGGCACGCACGCCGGCGGAGTAAACCGGCAAATTAATCACACAGGAATTGTCCAAAAGATAAGCGCGCTCTCAGGAAAGTAAAAAGCCAGCACTCCAAATGGTGTAAGTGTTGTTCAATCCACAATTCCTGTGTGATATATATATAGATATAGATATAGAAATATATATATATATATATATATATATATATATATATATATATATATAGAGAGAGAGAAAGAGATAGATATATATAGATATATTTCAATTTTTCAATTCAGTAGCTTTATTCGATTTTAATAATAAATAACGTCTGTTAAAATTGGATTAAATCAATAGAGTAAATCAGCTAATCATTGAAGAACGATTCCTTACGACGTACAATTAAAAACAGTCATGACAATATACATGCAATAGCACAAAGTATCAACAGGTTAAAATGTCTCCCCGGCCGTTGAAATAATTTTCTTATTGTTTGCGTGGTTATCACAGGACTGGCATTCACGGTTCTACCAATACATCAGGTTGTCACTTGCTAGAAGCAAATTAATATAACCTTCCATGCTTATTGCTATTGTGCATTGATTCAAATTGATTAGATGCGAAAAAGCTACTACCATTCAGTGCACAGACGCTTCTGCCCATAGAATAATTGTACTCTGTATTTGGTCTTAATAAAGGGGTGTATGACGCACTGGGGTAGAAGTCATGTAAATCCCAGGTGGATATAGGGCCGTCACCTTCTTGAGGCCGCCAGGTTTGCAGGTACGGGACAATGTGGGTTCTTAAATTTAACTAACACTCGATCGCCAGGAATGTCTTTTAGAAGAGAGCCTAATCAGCCCACCCTTCTGACATTCACTATTCTTCCATTAAGGTTGGTTGGCAAGGGTCTATTTTTTGCTAACCAAAACATAGCCTTGTTTAATAGATCTTCTTGCCTTTCCACTTTACCGTATGTGGGTGCTGGTACTTCCGAGAGGACACACACAAATGGTGCGGCCTCCGGTGGTAGGTGTATGTAAGGTGCTTTATTAAGCTCTGCTCTGGGAGCGGTATGCTGTGCTAGTACGGGTTTAGAAGAGATCTTAGAAGCATTTGGGGCCGAAGTGTTGAGAGCTAGTGGCTGAATTAGGACATTAGTATTTTGTCTAGTTAACGTAGGTGCTTCGGAGCCAACAGGTGGCTCTGAGCGGTTGGATGTTACAGAGTTTTTAGTGGGTGGCAAGTTAGCCTTGATCATTTCTTTTAATCCCGTTAGCCGTTAGTGTTTAGTTTTTCCACCAACGGCAATGTAATAGATTTGACCATTAATTCGATCTGGGACAATAAAACCAAGTGGGAGGGAGGTAATAGATGGTGTATTTCTTCTCCTCCTCCATGGTTAAGGGGGAATTAGTGATGGACAATGAGGGACTTTTGTTCAATTTTTGTAGCTTTGGGTGTTTCCCATTGTGTTTGTCCCCTTCGTGCTTCCTTTTAACGGATAAGACCTGGGGGAGTGCTATGCTATGGGTGTTAACTTTTTTAGGCGATAGGGAAGCTTCCAGCGGGCATTGTTAGGGGATGGTGTACCAATACTATTTGCAAGACAAGGTAGGGCATTATTTTGTTCGGATCTCGATTCCACTGGGACATACCTAGTTTTGCACAGAATATTTAATTCCTCTTCCAATGAGAGGCTTTGCGCAGTACTGGCTATAAATGAAGGTAAATCTTGGCTAAATGTGCTATCTACTGACTGGCAGGAAGCAGTTTCGTCCGTTTCTCTTGGAATGGGCAATATTATCCCATTTGGGTGGTGAACTTGTGTCCCATGGCACGAACCCCTCTGAGGGATGGTTTTTCTGTCGATCCCCTTAGGAGACCTAATCTTGCTTGGTTATGAGTGGGATGTGTTTGCATAATACCAAGCAGCAACAACGTCAGGGAGTATTAGTGTACAAAATTTAAAAGTCCATAAATAAAGTCAAATATTAGATAGACCACAAAATATGGAGTCCAAGTCTCTTTACCTCCTCATGTGGAAGTGCCAAGGGGGGTGGCCCGTCCCGTCCTCAGGCCTCTGAGGGCCAGCCCTTTGCCCGTGCTTAGCTCGGCGTCCCGCGAAGGAGGGCTGTCGTTAGTTTTATGCGCCTCCTGGCGCTGTGGTCTGGTCAGGTGGATCCCGTGGGCTGCTGGGGATTGCAGTCCCCTTTCCTACACTCCTCGCGGGCCGGCGCTTCCCCAGATGGAGATGGGAGCGGGCAGCGGGAGGCAGGCGGCAACCCCAGCAGGCGAAAGGGCAACTCTCCACCCGGGCTCCCCAAAGGCAAGTTCAATGTAAACGATCCCCCTGCTCTGCAGGGCTGTCGTTAGTTTTATGCGCATCCTGGCGCTGTGGTCTGGTCAGGTGGTTCCCGTGGGCTGCTGGGGATTGCAGTCCCCTTTCCTACACTCCTCGCGGGCCGGCGCTTCCCCAGATGGAGATGGGAGCGGGCAGCGGGAGGCCGGCGGCAACCCCAGCAGGCGAAAGGGCAACTCTCCACCCGGGCTCCCCAAAGGCAAGTTCAATGTAAACGATTCCCCCGCTCTGCAGGGCTGTCGTTAGTTTTCTGCGCCTCCTGGCGCTGTGGTCTGGTCAGGTGGTTCCTGTGGGCTGCTGGGGATTGCAGTCCCCTTTTCTACACTCCTCGCGGGCCGGCGCTTCCCCAGATGGAGATGGGAGCGGGCAGCGGGAGGCAGGCGGCAACCCCAGCAGGCGAAAGGGCAACTCTCCACCCGGGCTCCCCAAAGGCAAGTTCAATGTAAACGATAGATATATATAGATATATATAGAGAGTCAAAAGTTTCTTCAATGGTCCTTCGAAGAAAACACACGAACACTTGGATCTCCCAAAAGCCTTTTAATGAGACCGATTAAAGGCAATCACTCTACGCGTTTCGGGTCTGTGACCCTTGCTCACGGGTAAATTTCAACATACTAAGTGCAACTTAAATAGTCATGTGACAGTTGTGCAAATCATAAAACCGAAAAACAGACTATAACTGTGATTCTAAAATTAAATAACAAATGTAAATAATACCTTTTCCTTTGTATGCACATATTTTCTAGCGGTTTATTAAATTTTAAACCATATTCTTTTCAGTGACAAACATCGATATTGATATATTTTTAAAGCCGTAGGGTTTAGGGGATTTCAACACAAAATTGAAGACAGGGGTAATTGAAAACAGGGGTAATTCCACTTCTATTACTTTTAGTCTGTGTGCGTCCCTTCTGGGACAAAAATTGCCTCTTAGTCCTTTATTAATCAGGACAGACTCCAGTGACAATAAGGTATCTAGCCCAAGTGGACACCCCCGGCTCTACATCACCGCATTAATTAAATGCCTTATTGTACCCTCTTGTCACAATTTCTTTTTCCCTCATTCTGAACGACCAACTTAGAGAAAGTTATCAAGCCCAAGTGGGCATTTCTCTCCCCCAATTCAACGCAATTTGACTCAATTTATAAAGTGTACATGAAAAGATTCTCGGTATCCGTGAATCCTACCGCCTCTTTTCTTCATGTGCTCTAGAGTAAATAAAAATAAAAATTATAAATAAAACAACCTGTGACTGATATGTACTTATTTGAAAAAAACAAATTTGCTTCTTAAAATTACTATCTAGGAGAGATCAAAATAGATAATCAAATATTCTTATTAGCAATTTGGATACCATGTAGACTGCTGCTTCTAAGCTCCTAAAAACGAAGTAAAATCTTTATAATTCAAATTCTCCAATGATGTAAGCCATTTTTATCCCCTATTATACAACAAAACAGTAATCATTTCATTCCTAGCAGATTAACCCAAATGTACTTCAAGCTCTTCATCGCAATTGTGCCCTAACTGAGTCATTGTCTTATACTGAATGATTATTCTTGACTCGAGCCTCCGTAGGTTTTGGACTCTATTCCCACCTCTTTCATCAAACTAGATCGTATCCAACACACAAAAGCTTAGTATTGATGTGTCCTGTTTATGCTGGCTTTGAGATATATATATATTCACTGAAAAAACCATAGGTTATAGACCATATATAGTTAGGAATTAGCATTTAAAAAACCTTATTTTACTCACACAAAACCATTGAAATTCCATATATAGTTAGTTGCACTAACTATATATCGCGCACCCGCAATCCACTGCTGATCATGTCACATATTACATCATTCATGACATGGTCAGTGACATCACTGATGACATCACTGATGACATCTCAAATGACATCACTGATGACATCACTGATGACATCTCAAATGACATCACTGATGACATCACTGATGACATCTCAAATGACATCACTGATGACTACATCCAGTGACTGTATAATTCTGCAAAGTTAAAATATGTCTTACATATTGAAGAATGAGTGGATGTATAAGTGTCTTGATGAAGGATTTAGTAGGGGCATGGCTGACTGTGTGAGTGACTGATTAAATGTGTCTCACTGAGTGCATTGGTTAGTGACTAAACTGTCTTAATTTGTGCATCATTATGTCTGTTGTTCTGTAAACTGCTGCATGTGTTGATCATTAGCTATATGATTAACTGTATGGGTTGATTGGTTGCCCAAGCATTTGTATGGGAAACTGAGTGTGTGTCTGGGTGGCTGGGAGGTGTATGACTCTCTGCATAGATGTGTGAGCAGTTGATTGACTAGATGTATGGGTTCAAAAGTGCATGTGGAAACAGCTGTATGGGCGGTTGACTGTGTGCATGAGTGTATTGGTGAGTGAATGGATATCTCAGTGCTACATGTCAAAGTAAGTACATATGTAAAACACAGTACATGTGAGAGTTGACATATATAAATAACTGTGCATAAGAGCCAGTGAATGTGTGAGTGGCTGTATGGATCATTGTGAACTTGTATCCAGGATTGTATAAGTGAGTAAATATGTTTTAGTATATGTTTGAATAAGTAAGGTGTGTATAACTGTATAGTTGAGGAAATGGAGGTGTGATTGATTCTTTGCATGACTGACTAAGTGTCTGAGTAACTCCATGGATGAGTGACAGTCTATGAGTGTCTGTTTACACTGAGTGTATCTAAGGTTATATTAGAGTCTGAAGAGGTTCATCGTATTATCACATAAATGATGTCATCAGTGATGTCATCAGTAATGTCAAATGAGATGTCATCAGTGATGTCATTTGAGATGTCATCAGTGATGTCATCAGTGATGTCATTTGAGATGTCATCAGTGATGTCATCAGTGATGTCATCAGTGATGTCATCAGTGATGTCACTGACCATGTCATGAATGATGTAATATGTGACATGATCAGCAGTGGATTGCGGGTGCGCGATATATAGTTAGTGCAACTAACTATATATGGAATTTCAATGGTTTTGTGTGAGTAAAATAAGGTTTTTTTAATGCTAATTCCTAACTATATATGGTCTATAACCTATGGTTTTTTCAGTGAATTTTCAAGGTTTTGTAAATGCTAATTCCTAACTATATATGGTCTATAACCTATGGTTTTTTCAGTGAATTTCAATGGTTTTTTAATAGCAAATATCATAAGCTGTCGAATGTCAAGTACGTGGTAAGTGAAAACATTTTCGTGTTTATGCACACTGATCTGCTTTGAATGGTGCCCCCCCCCCCCTCATTTCTATTAGGAGTACTCTCTCTTTGCAGATAGTGAAAGGTAGTTAACGCAGGCCTTTGCCCCCGTTGTAATCCGTCGTGCCTGCTTCTCTCTCCATTTGATTGATTGTTATCCAAGTATTTACTGTTTTAGAATTAGTTCTCTTTGGTTCATTCTCTATTTACAAACAAACACAGAGTCGCAATACTCTGTTTAGTCTTTGCAGATAACGAAAAATCGTGTAAAAAAAAAAGAAAAGGAATCGAGCAAAATCAGTAGGCCACTAATGGGATCTCTTTTTGACCTCGCTAAAATAGAAACATTAGGAACAACCCCTCATGATAAATACAAAACTAGTGAGATGAACTGAACTCCACACAATGATGGCTGCAAAACAGCTCGGCTCCGCCACCCACCCCGCCCAAAATAACGATAAAGAGCGGCTGCCATGATTGGTTGCGGAATGGCCATGACGGAGCTACGAAATGGTGCTGCTCTCATGCTAACCCCAGCTTCAGTCTGAAACATCCAGAAACACTGTAGACTACCAATTCGATCAGTTCCGGTAGCGCCCCAATGTAACCCGGTAGAGAAGAACTAGCCCTCCCTTCTTTGACTGATGGTTCTTGTTGCCTGTCCCTTCTGTTGTCATTTAACAGAACTATTTAGCCTGCTGAAAGGGGTTGTGTTCCGACCGCTGGTTGGTGGAGACATTTTGACTATATTCTGGACCTGCGTTGTCGCGTAATGCGTCATATGACGCGCCGCGTTAGCGCATCCGGAAGTCATCCGGGGCGCGCAGCGCGTAACGTAAGCATAACAAGTCATGTGACTTGTTAATAAAACTTTTCATTGGTTCATTTTACTTTTCTTATTGTAATGATGAAAGGCTTGGTCATATGACCTAAAAATTACGCTTTTCATTACTTCCGAACATTATTTTTTCTTAAATATATGTTATAATGTTCCAGGCTAATGTACTTTCCCGGAAATTTTACAACTGTCCTGCAAGTAAAATATATTCTTTTTTCGAGAAAAAGAGCGTTTCTTCGTCCCATGACGGAGCCGTTGAGCAAAAGAGGGTCGACCTGCTGTCTTAGTCGCCGATACGCCTGAATATGAGATTCTTATCGATCACTTTATGTTGCAGGAATAGAAAACACAACAGCCCTTGACCATTTATCTTTACTGCGTTCCTTCGTATTATACCTTTTACCCTTCATGTAATTGGTCTGCTTCATTTCACTTGCCTTTTAATGATTCTAAAACAGTGACTATTATTAAAAACGTTACCAATGTATATACTACTACCATGTTTTCTTTTAAAAACCTTTATTGTGAAAATTTCATTATACAAATACGAGCCTATAACCACGTGGGCCTGCCACGGAGCAAACTGTAATCGTATATGATGAATAGACATTTACACTGTAGAGGAACGTAACGGGCGGGCCATTAGGTTGCAAGAACTAAGGTGTCTAACAGTTACGGAATCGGTGGACGTACATTTTATAATTAAAATACGACAGGGCCAGTTACAATAAAATTATCTAGATATACATTTGCGGGCAAGTACCATGGGTGACGTTAATTCGAACTTTCAACAGTACAGTAATCAATAACACATCAGAACTTAATATCAATAGGGATGTCGAAATATTCAATCAATTCTCGTCCCCGCCCGCCATGTGCTTCAAAACTGCATACGTATCTCGTGATTTCAAGGTTCCGCAACCAGTACACAACAAGGAGTTACGAGTCCCATTTATTCCGGCGCCATTTTGGGCGAGGACGGGCAGGTCCAGGATATAGTCAAAATGTCTCTACCAACCATCGACTATGATGATGTTCATATGCTGTATTTATTAGAGTAACACTCATCTGTCCACATGAAATTAATTTGCCACAATCTAAACATGTCATTTTAATCTTTCCAAAGTTCTTCTAAATATTTGGGACCGTTTCCCTTGCCTCTGAAGCTCTCAGTGCCACTTCTTTGATGAATGTACTAGCAGGTCAGGGGTTCTCCTCCAAATCTCTCTTTTATGCAGCACTATAATTAATTGGTGCCACCTCTCCATATGACGATGCATGGTATAGTTACCACAACTATATTTTTTTTCGGTTCCTCTGGAGAGTTAATCGTGGCAGATGAAGCGTGTAACGTACCGGGCATTTACCTTTTTTTGCATGTACAGGAAAGGAAAAAAAAATCGAGCGTCCGAGTTCTAAGGTGTCCCAGGGCCATTTTAGTGGACCAGGCCCAAATCCAAAGAACAGGCCGCCATTTTGAGAGTCCTCTTGCAGCCGCCTGTCGCTGTAGCATCAAGAGCAGCCGAAACTCAGCTGAATGGCAACTGAAACGGTAAAGGGGCGCCCCACTACAGCAGACGAGCCTCCACCTAGGAAGGCCAATTCACGCCGGCTCCCCCCCCTTCGGGCACCCCACGCCGTTATTCGGAGCAGTATTGTAGGATGGCCACACCAGTGCGGCAACTTGCTAGACATCACCTCGGTGGTAACCGAATCTCAACGCCTTGTGGTGTCTTCTATTCAGAAAACATTGTTATGCTGCCTTCGACCTATTCGCCGCAAGTGCGCACACAACTCAACTGCATAGCTTGCTAGACACCACCTCGGTGCCATCCGGATCTTGGAATGTCAGCGCCTTTTGGTGTCTTCTCTTCAGAAAATATTGTTGCGCTGCCTTTGGCCCCATTCGCACATCAGTCCGCTACTGACGCCATCTCACAGGCTAATGGGGCGCCCCACGCCGACTTTCAGCATTGTAGGATGACCACACCAGTACAGCAACTTGCTAGACATCACCTCGGTGCCATCCGGATCTCGGCGCCCCACTGCAGATGAAGTGCCTCTCAACTATGAAACCACCACGGTGACATCCGGATCTTGGCGCGTTGTGCTGCCTTCGGCCTATTCGCACATCGGTCCGCTACTGACGCCATCTCACAGGCTAATGGGGCGACCCACGCCGAGTTTCAGCATTGTAGGATGACCACACCAGTACAGCAACTTGCTAGACATCACCTCGGTGCCATCCGAATCTTTGCATCTCAACGCCTAGTGGTATCTTCCATACAGAAAATATTGTTACGCTGCCTTTGGCCCCATTCGCACATCAGTCCGCAACTTAGACATCACCTCGGTGCCATCCGGATCTTGGCATCTCAGGGCCTTGTGGTGTCAGTCAGAAAATATTGTTGCGCTGCCTTTGGCCCCATTCGCACATCAGTCCGCTACTGACACCATCTCACAGGCCAACAGGGCGCCCCACGCCGACTTTTACCATTGTACGATGGCCACACCAGTGCCGACTTTTACCATTGTACGATGGCCACACCAGTGCCACAACTTGCTAGACACCACCTCGGTGCCATCCGGATCTTGGCATCTCAGCGCCTTGTGGTCTCTTCAAATCAGAAAATATTGTTGCGCTGCCTTTGGCCCCATTCGCACATCGGTCCGCTACTGACGCCATCTCACAGGCCAACGGGGCGCCCCACGCCGACTTTCAACATTGTAGGATGGCCACAGAAGTGCTACAACTTACTAGACACCACCTCGGTGCCATCCGGATCTTGGCGCGTTGTGCTGCCTTCGGCCTATTCGCACATCGGTCCGCTACTGACGCAAACTCACAGGCCAACGGGGCGCCCCACGCCGACTTTCAGCATTGTAGGATGGCCACACCAGTGCACCTTACTAGACACCACCTCGGTGCCATCCGGATCTTGACGCGTAGTGAAGCTGCAGCAGCTGCAAATAAGCTTCAGACAGTGTTACAACCGCTGCTCAGAACTCTCAACTATGACACCACCTCGGTGCCATCCGGATCTTGGCATCTCAGCGCCTTGTGGTGTCAGTCAGAAACTATTGTTGCGCTGCCTTTGGCCCCATTCGCACATCGGTCCGCTACTGACGCAAACTCACAGGCCAACGGGGCGCCCCACGCCGACTTTCAGCATTGTAGGATGGCCACACCAGTGCGGCAACTTGCTACACACCACCTCGGTGCCATCCGGATCTTGGCATCTCAGCGCCTAGTGGTGTCTTCTATTCCGAAAATATTGTTGCACTGCCTTCGGCCCCATTCACACATCGGTCCGCTACTGACGCCATCTCACAGGCCAACGGGGCGCCCCACGCCGACTTTCAGCATTGTAGGATGGCCACACCAGTGCGGCAACTTACTAGACACCACCTCGGTGCCATCCGGATCTTGGCGCGTTGTGCTGCCTTCGGCCTATTCGCACATCGGTCCGCTACTGACGTAAACTCACAGGCCAACGGGGCGCCCCACGCCGACTTTCAGCATTGTTGGATGGCCACACCAGTGCTGCAACTTGCTGGACACCACCTCGGTGCCATCCGGATCTTGGCGCGTTGTATTGCCTTCGGCCTATTCGCACATCGGTCCGCTACTGACGCCGCCTCACGTGCCAACGTATTTTCTCCGCATTTTATACCCTATGCCGCATAACAGGTCATGTGACTTGTTTATAAAACTTTTCATTGG